>NC_087502.1:3083388-3383388 GCF_036417665.1 Passer domesticus | reverse complement strand
TGAGTATCTGGAATGAAAAATAAAAATCCTTTGCCTTGATGTGGGAATTTGCACCTGGGGAATGAGCCCATAGTTGGGACAAGAGTTTAAAGGGCTCAGACCCGGTTTAGGCGTCCCAGATCTCAGTTTGAGGGTCCCTGATCTCAGGGGTCCCTGATCTCAGATCTCAGATGGAGAATCCCAAACCCCTCTTTGAGGGGCCCAAACTCCGGGTGGGGGAGGGGTCCAGACCCATTTTGGAGAGCTGAGACCCCAGTGTGAGTATCCCAGATCCTGCTGGAGGGCTGCAGACCCCCATTTGGGGGTACCAGTTCTCAGTTTGAGAGTCCCACACCCAGTTTAAAGACTCCAGATTACAGTTTGAGGGTCCCTGACCCCAGTTTGGGAGGCCAGAACTTGAACCCTTAATTTGAGGGACCCAAAGCCCAGTTTAGGGGTCCCAGATCCCAGTTTGAGGGTTCCAGACCCACCACCAGCACACCTGGCACCACCACAACACTGGGAATTGGGATCAGGGGAGAAATCCTGCTGTAAATCACAAAATCAGGATCTGATTCCTGGCCTGATCCCGCCCAGCTCCATCACACCTGTGTGTGCCCACCTGCCCGCCGGTACCTTTGGGATTGCTCTAGGTGCAGTTGGTGCTTTCTGAAATGATCCACAATTTTACACCTAAATCTCCTCTGGAGTCTTTCTTTTGGGTGATTTTTGGGATTAAACAGGAATATTGCAGCTCTCTAGGATGTGGGAATTCGTCAGCCTGAATTGCCAGGCCCTTTGAATAAGCAGCATGAGATACTGGAACTGGGAAAATCCCAAAAACCACCTCAAATTTTACACAGGTGAAGGGAAAGATGCATTGATCACGTTGGATTTACCTCTCTGGTCTCACTCTACTGTGCAGCAATGGGAATTATCTCTTCCAGAGTGAATTTCCAGGTGCTGACTTCAAATTCCTTCTGTTCATCTATCAGTTCTGGGATTAAAACATAACAGGGAAAAAAGAGGAAAAGGTCCCAAAGACCAAACTCTTTTCCTGTAGAGAACCTGCCTCAAGATCTGAAGAATCACTCAAACTTACACAATTACTCAAAATTTTTCAATACCTCCTAAAAATGGAGCAGCTCCAAAATTATTCCACTCCCACTCCAAATGGCTCAGTTGCTTCCAAAATGATTAAAAGGGCTGGTATTGAACCAGTATGGGACCAGTAAGAACCAGTATGGAAACAGGAAGGGATTGGTACTAGACCAATACAGGACCAGTATGCAGCCAGTAGGGCTAGCATGGGACCAGTATGACACCAGGATGGGACCAGTACTTGACCAGGATTGGACTGATGTAGGACCAGTACAGGGCAGTGTGGGACCAGTAGAGACCAAGCCAAGCAAATGCAGGACCTTTATGGGACTGCTGCTGGAACATGATGGGCCAGTGCAGACAAACACAGGCCAGTACAAACCAGTAGGAGCCAGTAGAGAACAGCACAAACCAGTGTGGGACCAGTGCAGGCCAGTACAGCCCAGTGTGAGGGCTAGTGTGAGCACTGTACAAACACTGTGGAGCAGTATGGCAGCAGCATGGGGCCAGCAGAGCCCTGCATGAGCCAGTGCTGGATTGTACTGGACCAGTACGGGAACCAGTAAGGAGCTGTATAGGCCACTACAGGCAAGCACTGGGCCAGTATGAGAGCACTGTGGGTGACTGCAGGAGCAGAATGTGACCAGTACAGGCCAGTGTGGGACCAGTACTGGAGCAGGAATGGGCCATTGCAGGACCAGTATGGAATCAGGATGAGAGCAGTGAGGACCCATATGGAACCAGGATGGGACCAGTACACACCGGTACGGAACAGACCGGGACCAGTAAGGGAACATTAAAGATCAGCACAGGCCAATAGGAGACCAGTACAGGAGCTGCATGGGACCAGTACAAGCCTTTCAGTCTCACTTCCTGGAAAAATCCTGGAAAAGATTTTCCTGGGAGCTGCTGCAAAGCCCTGGAGGACGAGGCCGGCCCCGGTCGGAGCCAGCGCGTCTCGGATTCCTCCTGGGACATGGTGACCCCTGGCTGCCCACGGGGTGCAGGTGGAGAATCTGCATTCCAGCAAGGCTTTCCAGACTGTCTCTGCCAGGATCCTTCAGGACAAAGTGTTTATCCAGCCCCAGCTGGATAAACATGCCATGTGATGGGTGACAATGGGCACAAGGCTTGGGCACAAAGGGTGACAGTGACTGGGGTGGCATCAGGCTGGCACCGGTCACTAGTGGGGTTCTGCAGGGCTCCATCCTCGGCCCTGTGCTCCCCAACATCTCCAGAAATGGCTTGGACACAGGACTGGGAGGGATCCTGAGCAGCGCACAGCCAGTACAAAATGGGGGTCCAGCTGTGGGGGGCAGTGACAGAGCGGATTTGGTGGCTGCCTGGTGTCGTGTCAGTGTCGCAGCAGGGCGTGCCTGAACTGGTAACAATTAGCATTGACTCCATGAGTCACAGAAGGCTGACCAATCTCTTTATTCTATATATCATTATTAAGAGACCCATTGCTTTTATAGAAAGTTACGTTACACCTGGACCTAATTGGTCCTGCTATCCAAACACCAGAAACAGCTGAAATAATAACTTTGCTTTGTAGATGGGAATTTTTAGTGCCTGTTGAATGGGAGATACCTGAGGAATGGAGGGAAACAGTTAAGGAATGTCAAAAATTATTTGCCTGGAAATTAGGAAAAAGGAAGTGACAAGGGAAAAAGAGGGCAAGACGGGGTTGGCTGCTGTACTTGCCACCGAGAAGATCAAATACACCTGCAATGGCTTGCTGCCAGTTTTCAGCTTCCTTTTTCTACCTCTGTTGAGGTCAGAAATGAAGGCACTTGAGACGATAGTTCACGTTCAGACTCAGGTGTTTATTATTTCTTATCAATGTGACAGCCTCACAGCCGTGAGTTCTGCAGTCTTTCATTAGCAAGGCACAAAATGCTCACTATCTCTTGTTACAAGGTCTTTTAAGGCTATACTATCCAGTTAAGAAATAACACCTAAAATATTTTCCCTTTTAACCCAATAACTAATCCCTCAAAGCCCACAGGGTGGACTTTTCTGTCTAATTACAAAAGACCACCCAAATGCATGGAGAAGAAGGAAAAAGAAGGTAAAGAAGAACAACCTGTCTCTGCCCTAAAACCTCCATCTTGCTTCATATTTATTACGATATTCTAAAACCCAAACTCTACATTTTCCACCCTGTGATATTCTACACCTCTAACCAATTGCACACCCATGACCCCAGTGCTATCAATCAATTTTGGAAGCCTGTTCCACGGCCTCAGGTCAAATGCAGTGCTCTCCAGGGTGTCAGAGTCTGTCTGTACAGAAAATCTAAAATTCTCAGCATCCAGGGTTCCAACAGGCTGCAACCCCATGGGCAGGGGAGGTGGGGGTATAAGCCATACCAGACCTCTGTTATTCTTTTTTCTGTCACTCATCTTTTGTCTTTTCCCTTTCGGGATAATGGCAAGATTGTATCACAAATGCTACTGAAAGCATTACATAGAAAGAAACCAAAGTTCCTCTTTTATTGCACACCCCCATGTCAACAGGCACTGTTATAACCCATCCAAATGAAGTACCTGTAGGCAAAACGGGAAAAAATATTGGATTGCAAGAAACTTAGGAAAAAGTGCTTATAGACTGGGAATTGAATATCCAAAAGGAGAGAGATGGATTTGTTTCCCATTTGCCCTTAGGGGTGTAGTTCAAGATTCGGGAAAAAAAAACAATTAGTAAACAAAAAGGTAAAACCAGCACAGCAATCTAACTCATTATGAACCCAAATTTATGTGCTGAATTCTATGATAAGACTCCAAGCAGTTTTCGAGATATTAACAAAAAGAAGTGCTCAGGCATCAGAATTAATACCAAGTCAACAAAGCCAAACAAAAACCATAGTCTATCAAAATAGATTGGCTTTAGATATTGACTAAAGAAGTGGGAGCTTGTGGAAAGTTTATAATATATCAGATTGTTGAATATAGATGAGAACAGGGATGTCATCCTGGAAATAGCAAAAGATATCAGAAAAATAACCCAGATACCGGTCTAAAATTGGGAACCAATGTTAAAATCTAGCTAGTGGGGTAATGTATTGGGGATAGAAAGGTGGAAGAAATTAGGCTTCTTCCTTTTATGTGCTACAGATGGTTTGATATTTCTTCCTTGTTTAATCCCGTTTTATTTGACTAATTACCAGCGTTGTCCAAAACATACAAGTGGACAAGAAATATTGCTCAAGCCAAATAATTTATAAAGAATAAGAGGGGGGTTTGTTATAGAAATCTGCCTTGGTTTGAAAAGACAGGTGTCTGCTAAGGAAGGCAGAAGCTTCCCCTGAAATGGCAAATGTAAACCCCCTCCCTCCAAATTGTTTTAATTTTGAAATTAAGGGGTTCTCAGGCAAATATATGGGAGCTCTTCCCTAAGACAGGGAATTCTTCCCTAATAAAGATATGGGAGTTCCCAAAGATAAGGAGTTCTTCCCTAATAAAGACTGTTATGGGAGTAATAGTTCTTTATTAGGGAAGAAAATAAAATTAAAAAAAAACAAAAAAAAAACAAAACAATGCAGTAATACAAAATACTGACAGAGTCGGAATATGACCTGACACCGTTTTGGTCAGGGTGTTGGCAGCAGTCCCATTAAATGGTGGCTGCAGTCTTCCTGCAGTGATAGATGTGATTCTGCTGGAGCAGTGATCCTGTAGAAGGGTGGAGTTTTCCTCTGAAGGTCCAGTGGCAGTGTAGATGGGCCTGGGCTTCCTCTGGGAATCCAGTGGAGAAGAGAGCTGCTCCTCTGGGAATCCAGTGGGAAAAGCTTCCCACACACTGCCCCATATTTCAGACTTTAGATACCGCTGAATTAATTTATTTACTGATTTAAATAATAAAGTTCCAGGAATGGAATTGCCTAGATAATTATTAAAGTATCGATTAAAAGGAAGTAGATATTTAAAAAATGATGATTTAAAGAAAATATTTGGTGTCGGAAATAAATATGGCACTTTTTAATGTGGGAAACAGAATAAAGATAGCAACTTAAAGGAACGAAATAAATATGGCAGTGAATTTCATGTGGAAAATAGAATAAGATAGTGACTTAAAGAAATAGGAAACTAAAATAAAGATGGTTACTTAAAGAAATAGAGTAAATATAAAGATAGCGAATTAAAGAAATTAAATCAATATGGTGACTTTAATGGGGTGATTTAAGGGTGGAGGTTAAAATAGAAAAATGATAATATCAATAATTTTTAAAAAATAGTTAAAAATACTAGGGAGAAAATGGCAAAATGGTAATTAGAAAACTAAATAATGAATGGCCTACTTCCCCTCTATGACCCCCTTCTACTGGGGTCCTAGTTCGAGGGGGCCCTACTCCCCTTGGCTTGGGCACCCTCCCCTTCCCTGGCCTCAAAAAGGGGCACTCCCCTACACAGTGGCCACTTTGTTAGGTGGTCTCCGTATAGGAGCATTTTCTCCCACCCCCAAGGTCCTAGTTCCTCAGAGACTAGACTCCCCCGGTCTATTCCTGAGGAACAGCCCTCCAGCTGGTTTGAGCTAGTGGTCAGAGCTCTACTCCTCACTGGGCAAGTCCGCCCCCACTAACCCTCCTCGGATACCCCTACAACCCCCCCACAATGGGATCCTAGCTTGGGGTACCGAGTGTGTCCCCCTCTATGGTCCCCCAATGGGATCCTCGTTCGAGGGGTACAACTCAGGCCAATGGCTCAAACCACCCCTAGGAACCTCCAATCACCGGAGGAACGGGAGCCTGAGTGGGTAAGGGCGGCTATAGGTAGGCACTCCCCGTCTCCCCTACTCCCGGGGATCCATAGGGGTACACACACTCTACAACAACACTTGCTTCCCTCCGTTCCCGGTCAGCCCCCCTCACAGGAGTCCGGAACTATGGTACTGGGAGGTCTGCACTCACTCTGGGGGTCTGTACTCACAGCCCCTGTCTCAGTCACACACACCCACTTCCCACCCCCTGTCACCTTAAACCCCACTCATGTAACTCAGAGGCAAGGTGAGCTCCGCTCCCTCTCGGAGGGCTCTCACCTTTTGAGTCGCTGTGTTCCCTGCAGCCTCGGGTATAGGCGCAATCCCTTCCGTGGTCCGATGTAGTCCAGTCTCTGGTAGCCAAAAAGGTGGCTGGACGCGTCTCCCAGGTCCTGGGCTACACTGGAACGTTTTGGGGTGTGGCCTAGCCCGGATGAGACCCCAGTGTTGTTATGAATATGAACGAGGCCAAACTTTCTCAGGAGAAAGAGGTTCTTGTTTATTTAAATAGCTACAAGGAACAGAGTGCCCAGGGTAGGCCCGAGCACTCATGCAGCGACTCAAAAAACCAAAAGAGTATGTTGTTCTCAAACGTACTGGGTTCTCCCCAGAAAACAAGTTTCCTAAAAGAACCAAGCTAAATCGAACTTCCCCTTTTATAGCCCCATTCCAGTCCAGGATTGGTGGATTTTGGATCCTCACGCTGATTGGTCTGTTTACAGCCTTCTCTTTGGTCTTTAATGCCGTTCATTCTGGACCAATCATTTCTGCAGGGCGTCGAATGATTGGTCAGACCTTCCGTCCAATCTTCGTCATCCTTGCTCTGCCCTCCAGACTGCCCCTCCACCAAAGCCTGTACCCTTCCTCCAGAACATTCTAACCATTCTAACTCTTAACGTAACATAATTAATACAATAGAATTGAACCCTAATCTAATTTAAAACAATTTTTACTTATAACACTGAATGAAATGGCGTCTCTCCTCCTTCACCCCCTCACGTTCCCCAAGTCGGGTCCCTCCCCTTCGTGCGCGGTTGCATCGATGGTGTCATTGTCGGGGCCCACCCCTCCGTCCCTTTGACCACACCCCTGGGTGGGCCTCCTGTGGGTGGTTCTGGCCTCCAAGAAGGCCACGCCCCAGTGGGCGGGTCAGGTCTACCACCAGGCCACGCCCCTCCCTCTCCTGCCTCTCCTGGTTCCCATGCCAACGGAACCGGAAGCAGGCCTGGCCAGAAGCAGGCCATTTTGGCCTGCCGGGACCCAAGTCACCAGGTCCCGCCGGCCAGTCGGAGACTCCGCGCCCCAGCTTGCCTGATCTCATCCTCCGAGGACGATGGGAACGCTGACATCCCTAGCAGCACCATCAGGCTGGGAGGAAGGTGGACATGCACCATCAGGGAAAAAGCCTTACGGGAGGGTGATTTGGGTTTGGTGCGGGACCTTGATTGCTTTGCGGCGCCAGTCATTATGAACCAAGGGACGGAACCGTGATGGGAGCACATTCCCTACACCGAGCTGAAGGAGTTGAAAAAGACGGCCACGGACTATGGCTGCAATTCACCATATTTAAAAAATGTTCTAGATCTAACTTTTACCGGACACACCTTAATTCCCCGTGACTTACAATATGTTACTACCGCATTGCTCTCTCCCACTGAATTTTTACTATGGGAAATGCAATGGAAAAAGCTGTTGAAGCCCATTCTTTCCAAATGTGATTTAGGTGCTGTGCTGGGAGAAGGGGAAGAAGGCCTTGAAGCTTTGGCGGGGGAGGGGGAGTTCTCTGGATTGGAAGACCAGGTCATGTTACCTGCTGCTGTCTTAGATGACATCAAAACTGCTGCAAAAAGTGGTATTTTAAAAATACCTGACAGAACTACCCCCCTCTAAAACTTTTCTTTGATCCATCAAGGGATTGAAGAGATATTTATTAAATTTGTCGACCACGTCCGAGAGGCCATTGAACGCCAGATAGACAATGTTGATGCCAGGGATGAGCTCTTGAGGAAAATGGCAATGTCCAACGCCAACGTGGAAACAAAAAATATCCTCAGAGCTCTCCCCCAGGAGCCCGAGCCAACCATACCACAGATGGTCGATGCATGCACCAAGGACTCCTCTCCAGAAAACACCTTGGCCTTGGCTGTCGGTAAGGGAGTCGGGAAGGCAGTGGTGAACATAAACAATGTCAGGTGTTTTAACTGTGGCCAATTAGGCCATTTCCAAGGTAACCGTCCTCATTTGCCCCCCGGACATTTTAATTCACCCTCTGTGCCTTCACCAAGAATGCCCAGAAACCACCAATCCCTATTTGCCCCAGACATTTTAATTCCCGCTATGTGCCTTTGCCAAGAATGCCTGGAAACCACCAATCCCCACACCATCCAGGAAACGGGTGGCAGAGCGCGTGGCAGCTCCACGCGGAGACAGCAAATGGCAGGCCGTATCACCAAAGTCTCCCGACCATCCAGGAGACCCAGTTCCCGGACAGCTCATTTCCCAGGATCGGAGCCATGAAGAAGGACTCGGGTCCTTCAGGAGAACCCGCAACGTAAACCAAGACACTGGTAGGATTTTATACAGCTGCATCCACCTGTTTTTCGTCGACGAGGATCTGGTAAGGTCTCTGCAGGGTACCTGGGTCCCCCTTACCACGACCACAGCACCACCGTGTTCCTCCTCGGAGACTCTCGCATTACACCGCACAAACTTACCGTCCTCCCCGAGGTGGTGACCATCGATCCTGGAAATGAAATCACTGGTTCTGTAATGTGTTATAACCCACCCTATACCCTGTGCAAAGGGTCCCCCTTTGCTCAAATGTATATTTTATCTGGACAAGACTATCCAAATGATGACAAGGATGTCCATGTTTATTACTCTAAGAATTTAAGTAGGCAAAGACCACCTATCTCCTCTGTTATATCCCAAAAAGGGTGATTCGTCGAACTGGACATGATGGCAGACACCGGTGCAGATATTACCATTCTTCACAGGGCAGAGTGGCCTCGCGACTGGGAGTTCATGTCCCCTTGTGGCACAATTTCTGGCATCAGGGAAGCTGTCAATTCCTTGCGAAGCAAGCATCTGGTAAGCGTGGAAGGGTCTGAGGGGCAGATTGTCACCACTTGGCCATTTGTTGTTTCTTCTAACATCAGATTACTTGGAAGGGATGTTTTGTCCCAGTGGGGAGCCTGCCTCAATATCCCTGACCCCAAGTGGGATTTTTAGTATGGGCCACTGCAGAGTGCACAGCCTCACCTCTGAATTGGAAGACCAACACACCAGTGTGGGCGGATCAGTGGCCCCTCCCAGAAGAAAAATTGACCGCGCTCCATGAATTAGTTGAGGAGCAATTGTGTCTGGGGCACCTTGTACCATCCACCAGTCCCTGGATCACCCCTGTCTTTGTTACTATAATCCTGGCAAAGACAAGTGGCACTTGCTGCAAGACCTACGTAAGGTCAATGAGGTTGTCGAGGATATAGGCCCCCTACAACCTGGCCTCCCTTCTCCCTCCATGCTTCCCCGGGATTTGCAGCTCACGATCCTTGATATCAAGGATTGCTTTTTGAACATCCCGCTGTACCCCGGAGATGTTCCCAGGTTTGCATTCTCTGTTCCATCTGTCAGCCATGGAGAACGCTTCAAAAGATATCACTGGGTCACTTTGCCCCAGGGAATGAAAAATTCCCCGGTGCTCTACTAAACTTTTGTCACACAAGTGTTGTCTCCTGTGTGCAAGATGCTTCTAGAAGCTATAATCTTACACTACATGGACAACGTACTAAACTTAGACTCAGCACTATCCAACACTGTGGCAGCAATCGAAAACAGGATTTCAGATAGCTGAGGACAAAATTCAGCTATCGAGCCCATGGAAGTACCTCAGGTTTTTAATCATGGGAAGGACCATCATGCCCCAAAGCTTGTCCATCAACGAACATCCTAAGACCTTAAGAGATAGGCAACAGCTGTGCAGTATCATCACATGGATCCAACCTTTCCTGGTCTTCACCACAAAGGAGGTGGCACCGCTCATCGACTTTCTGCAGGGAGATGGTGACCTGGCTTCCCCACGCTCGATAACACCGGAAGTCTGTGCGGCCTTGGAGAAAGTTGCTGATGCCATCAAGCACTGCCAGGCACATCGGATCGACTGGTCCCTTCCCCTCAATCTTGGTATTTTTTGTAAGTGCCGAACTTCCATGCATTGCTTTTTCAGTGGGATGACTTTTCCAAAGACCCACTCATTATTATCGAGTGGCTTTTTCTGCCGCACCAACCACACAAGACAGTCACCACTCCACGGGAACTCATAGCCAAACTTATTATCAAAGGCCGACATGGTCTCCGGACCCTTGCAGCTTGTGATGCGGCGTGCATTTATCTTCCTTATTCCCTTGAACAAATGGATTCTCTATTACGAACAAATGAACATCTCGAAATTCCATTAGACAGCTATCCTGGACAAATTTAAATTCATTAACCTAAACATAGGCTTTTTAGAGATTCACTACATTTGGCTCCAAAATCATACAAAAGCAAAACCCCAATCAAGAAGCTGTCACAGTGTTCACTGATGGTTCAGGCAAATCCCACAAGTCAGTGTTCACCTGGAGGGACCTGGACACTCAGAAGTGGGACTCTGATGTCCAGGTTGTTGAAGGTTCCCGCCAGATTGCAGAACTCGCTGCAGTTGTGAGAGCATTCCGAAAATTTCAACAACCCTTTAATTTGGTCACAGATTTGACGTATGTTGCCGGGATAGCAGAGCGAGCAGAGCATGCCCTGCTCAAAGAAGTACAGAATAAAAAATTATATAGCTTGCTCTCTGAATTAATTTGGCTCATCTCCCACAGAGAGCAACCTTATCATGTCCTGTACCACACAGAGCTGCCAGGATACATCACTGAGGGCAACGGGAAGGCAGACTTGTTAGTGATGGCAGTGAATGCCACTCACATTTCCCCAGCTGTACCACAAGTCTTTCAACAGGCTCGTGAAAGTCACACATTTTTTCATCAGAATGCTCCCGCTTTAGTGCATCAATTGAAGACCTCCAGAGACCAAGCCAAAGCAATTGTCTCCACCTGCCCCAATTGCCAGTCCCTAGCCCTTCCATCTGTAGCATCAGGGGTCAACCCCCAAGAGGCTTGGGAGCTCTGGAATTGTGGCAAACTGATGGGACACACGACACCCCATTTGGACTCCTCAAATACATACACATCTCAGTAGACACATTCTCTGGAGTTGTGTTCGCATCCACCCACACAGGAGAGAAAACAAAAGATATCATAAAGCCTTTCTATATGGCATTTGCCAACCTAGGCGTCCCAAAAGCTATAAAAACAGATAACGGCCCTGGGTTCAGCACAAATCAGTTTAAGGAATTCACACAATTGTGGGGCATCAGCCACTGTACTGGCATCCCTTGTAACCCCACTGGCCAGTCAGTAGTTGAGAGAGTGCACAAAGAAATAAAAAGAATGCTTGAGCAACAGCACAATGCTGAGCTAACCATGTTTCCAACAGAGAGACTTTGCAAAGCACTTTATGTCATTTACTTTACAAACTGTTCTCTAAGAGAGCCAAATCCGCCCATTCTCAGGCATTTCCATACCAACACCTATGCACATTTAAAGGAGAGACCTCCTGTTTTAATAAAAGACCCAGACTTGAAATGTATTAAAGGTCTGTACCCCCTGATAACCTGGGGAAGAGGGTACGGGTGTGTTTCCACAGAGCAGGGCCCACGATGCATCCCAGGGAAATTCATCAAACCCTCCCTGGACACCGCAGCAGATGATAATACTACATCAGACTACCTCAACATGCCCCCACCGCAGAACAGTTCCGAGAACGCTGTTGCCTGGCGACGCCGAAGAAAGAAGCCTGTCCAGCCAAACATCATTGCTGAAGTTCTAATATTTTGTTATTTTGGACATATTTTCCAATGTTAAATGACTCTACAGGTTCCTTTATACCCTCTCCTGAAATCCCAGTAGCATTTTCCTCATACCACTTCCCTCGATCTCTCCCATAACCCCTACCCATTACCCCCATAACCAACCTTACCTATGTCTTTAACCTATTAATTTAAATATAGGATGAGACAGAAAGGAAAACCAAAGATCTAATATATAGTGGGGACAAAACAAAGAAAATAACCATGACAACTAACTTTACTATTCCTGTTTCTATCAGTGCTCAAACAGTCTATACCTGATTCATTTGAGAAGCAGATGCCCACTCCCAGGACACCCCAAAACATCTTAAGAGCGGCCACCACCATCACTGCCCTCCTGTGCATCCAAACATCGGTCGGATGGGTCGTGCCACAACCGAAAGAAAATGTATAGATCACACTAGTGAAATCTCTCAAACAAGATAATTTTTGCATGGCCATGGGAAGCGTAGAAGACCTGCTGTCTACATGTCTGGAGGGAATCCCCCTGTCACCAAACGAGTACCCATAGACAGGTAAGAAACCCACCCCAATGTAGACTTGGGATGATTGGATGAAGACTCTACTACATGCACCACAAGAGCCCCAGCAACTAGACCTACTGGGCTCCTCAAAAGCGACTTACTGTGTAAATTTTTCTGTGAACCACCCAAACAAAATTGTCCGGAAATAACTAAGCCACAGATGATTGTGAGAAAAGATGTATCTCCAAATGATAAAAGATACAACGTTGTTGAGTGGTGCAATTATACTGCTGAAACATTGTCTAAGTCCTCTCCATTTCCCAGAGTGCTCCCCAGGGCAGTATTTCTCATCTGCAGCCACAGGGATCCCTCGAAGATCAAAGGGGGCCCCTGCAGCCTTGATCAGCTTACCACCCTTACCCCAACACTACTCAAATTAAATATTGGAAGTGAGAAACTCAATTGACACACCAAAAACGATCAAACTCTCAATTCAACCAAAATTGTGGTGACCAAATTTATAACAGGGGCAAGACAAAGAGGGGTAGCTGTGTCCATATTTTTGCCATGGGTTGCAGCCGCCAAAGCCCTTGGTGAGCTTTCTCACCTGGAGTGCTGGCTCAGTAAGCCGACCAACGCTACATCTGCCACCCTATCAGACCTCTTGGTGGACAAAGAAACCACCAGACATGCCACCCTCCAGAACAGAGCGGCAGTCGACTTCCTGCTGCTCGCCCATGGCCATGGTTGTGAGGATTTTGAAGGACTTTGTGGTTTTAACCTTTGTTCAAGAAGCACGTCGATCCGAGCCAACATCAAGCAAATGCAAGACCAAATGAAGACTCTTCTTACTGATAAGAAGGTTGTGGACATGATGGACAAAACACTTATGCAATGGGGCGTTCCTGGGAGAGTGGCCCCCATTCTTAAGGGTTTACAGTGGGTCTTTCTCATCGTTGCTGTACTCTCAACAGCACTGAAGTGTTTTAAGAAAACCAGAGACAAAACTTTAGGAAATTTTTATTTAATAAATAAAAAGGGGGAAGATGTGGGAGATAGTCATGGGAATGATGGGGCTGGAATGCCCTGGGAGGACAGTGCTGTTTAGTTAGAGGCTGGCACAAATCCCCAGGAGTCTCTGGTTGTTAATGTGCTGTTGTCACTCAACTGCTGTTCATCCCCCTGTTCTAGAGAGTTCTGTGCCCCCTCTTCCCCCACTGGCTTTCCCTGGGAAACCACCCCCACTCTGCTCCCTCATTGGTGGACCCCAGTCACCCCATTTCAACTCTTCCCCTGACTCCCTTCCCCATTGCATGATTTGTACCCTGACCCCTCCTACCTTCCCCCAGTGATATACCCTGGCCCATCCCCTGCTGGTCACTCTTGGCCCCTGGTTATCCTCAGCAGAGGTCGTGCTCCTGTTCATTCTCCTCACCCTCACCCCACCTGGACCCCTGGATCTTCCCTAAACAAACCCTGCTGGATCTGCCAAGCCAAGAGTGCCCTCGTCTGTCTGGTGAGGCTGTCATTACTCCATCCAGGCTCAGGTGTCTGCTGGGCTGGGGGAGTTACCAAGGCTGCCCGAAGCGGAGATGCTTTTGGTGCTGCAGGCACCCCGACAGCACCTGCCTGGGGAAGCTACTCTGGCCACCCGCAGTGCTCCCTGCTCCCCGGGAAGTGCTGGGGATGGTTTTGCCCAGGGCTCTGGGGAGGGTTTCCTCTGTGGGAGAGAGAGAGCCCCCACGGGCCTGGGGCTGCTCCAGCCACCCATCCAGGGATGTTGCACAGGGCCTGCAAAGAGGGTGGAGAGTGACCAGAGCTTACCCAGAGCTCCCCAGGCCCCTGTGCAGCTTTGGCTTTGTCCACTGACATCTGGCTCCCATGGCCTTACCCGACCCCCTTGAAGTGCCCAGTTCCCAAAAGCAGAGGGGGATCCCAGCACACCATGGAAATGGGTCTGGTCTGTGCTTCCTTCTACATTGGGATTGTGACATTGCTTATATTGGAAAGGTGGTGAATGACAGTTTGAATATTCTACAGCATGCTGAGGGCCAGTTCTCTATGTGTGTTTCCTGACTAAATAATCTGTGTCCATGTGGCAAGAGCTCACTCATGTGCCCTTTCCCTTAACATCAGCTCCCACTGAGGCTGCCTGGCCAAGGACAGCCCCAGGGGCACAGGGCAGAGGCAGTGCAAGTTCTCCACAGTATTTGGGCAGCAAGGCTCAGGACAGGACAGTGCTTATTTAGTAGCTCATGTAAAGGTTCATGGTAACAGTGGTATTGCAGGGGAAGCAAATTTGCTCCAGATCTGTGTTAAAACAAATCCAACGTGATGAAGGTTTGGATTTGGCCTTGAGACTTTGCTCTTTGTGTGAGCCCTACTCTGGATTGATTCCCAGTCTTGGAGCTGGTTTTGGGCGAAGGCTCATCCCAGCCCTGAGCCTTGGCAGTTCTCTGGCCTCAAAGGGACAGCTGAGGCTGCACTGCACATGACTGGGATTCAGGGCTCCATTATCAAAGAGCTTTGAGATGTTTCAATTACTGTATTCTTAATACATGGTTTTCTTTATGAAACTTGTTAATTAGTTTTTAAAACTTAGTTGTAAATAAACTTCCAGGGCTTTTTCCAGTTATTTGATATAGTCAGTGATGGCCTAATTATCCCATGGCTGAATTAGAAGACTGTAAGTATTATAAAATGAAATAATGTTGACACTCTTATGTCTTTCACAGACTCCTGAAACTTATGTTGGTTTGATGTGACCAACAGAAGAGTTTGGCTCTGCTTTTAATTGAAACAAGCAGCAGAGCTGGAACCTGTTGAAGAGAGTCTCTTCACAGCTAAAGGAAACTGCCAGGGTTCTTTTTTTCCAGCTCTGGGCAGGAAAATAAAAATCTCTCCGCAGTAAATACTCCTGACCAGTAACTGATATAAACTAGGCATTTGGGCTGTTTGCTGCCTCACCCCTGAGTTCCTCAGAGCTGCAGCTCCCTGTTCTCTTGGCAGACGGGGGCTGGCTATGGATGACAGTCACCTCTCTGGCCTGGTGCACACCAGGTCCACACACGAGCTGAGGGATCATCCTTGCACACCCCATCCTGGAAGAACCCAGTTCATTGATGAGTCTGACAGTTTAATGCATGGCAGCAAAAGAAGGCAAAATAAAGGCTGGAATTGGTACCATTCTGTAATATGCTTTTACCACCAACATTATCCAAGTTCCTGTGCTTGTTTTCCTGGAGAATTTGCACTCAACAGAGCTTCAGTGCCTTTGATTAAAACAGTCTTAAGAGCAGCTTGGGGCTGGTCAGTCATTTAGATGTCAGCACTGACTGGGGTCCAGGCAACAAAAGAACATTAGCTGCAGGCCACCCATACAGTTTTTCACCTTAATGAGCACAAAGCCTTTATTTTTGCAATCTGAGGGATGTTGGGAGGATTTTTGCACCATCAGGCCGAGGTACAAGGCTCTGGATCTACACAGCACTTTGGTAAGGAAGGGAACACGGGTGGGGACAATCCAGGCTGTTAGCAGTGCCCCCACCCCCTGATTAAGGACAGCACAATTGCTTCTAGAGCTCCTTAACCAGCTGGTGAAACACTGATCTCCTTTCCGTGTCCCCTGCATACTGCCAGGCAAGTTGAACAGAAAATCTCTTTTACTTCATGATCTCTGAGCACCATGCAAAGAACCAAGAAAAAAAAAAAAAAGCCAAAAACAACCCAACCAACAAAAATATAAATAATTTTGACCAGTCTGTTTTTTTTTTTTTTAAAGAGATTTATAAGACTGACTAAGCCAGTGCTGAATTAAGAGTGGCACATGTTATGTGTCTTTCATAAAGAGTGGGACAGCTGCTCTTATGCAAAGGTGGGTGCCGGGTCAGACCCTGTACTTCAGACCCAGCCCTGCCTTCCGGAGTGGCAGAAATTCATCTGTTAGAATTCCTTGGAGCTTCTGGAGCTGCTCTTGGCCCTCCTGTGAATAACTGGGCTGCTGTGGAGCACTGGAGAACTTTCAGCTTGGTACCTGTTATGTATATTATGGTAATTCATGCTGATAGAAATATATATATATACATATATATATATATATATATATATATATATACACATATATATAAAAAAATAAAATATCAAACCTTGAAATCACAGTAGCAAGGGAAGAGGGGATTGCTTCACAGGGTGAGGAAACCGCAGCTGGCAGTCGGGTAGGAGGAGTGTCATTAACATAGGAAGTGAACCTCGCCGGCACAGGAGATTGTCGTTCTCACTGGTGTGAACAGGAGGAGGCCCAGCGATGATGGCCCATGGAGATGTTCATCTTAGACAGAGGGGACCATCAAGGACATACATCTGCACACGGGATTCTGGTAACCCAAGAGTGGATACACATCAGTTCCCGGAAAAGGTTTTGTCCAGCACAGGACGGAGAATAGAGGCGTCATGAATATGAAGAACCCTGAGGAAAGACAAAGGGACTCCGCCACGGGCTAGAAAAAGAGTATAAGAACAGATTCTGCCAAGCGGCATTGGTGAACAGGGGGGATTGGGTGCGATAGAAGGCGGATCTGTGTTCACCCAGCTTCCATCCCGGGGTCGGTGCTGTCCTTGATTGTTGGCTGTCCTGACTGTATATCGGTTGTGAATAAATTTATATTTTATTTTTATTAAATTGGCTGGATCGATTTTTACCTATAACAGTACCCATGTATGGGGGCCTGCAGAATCTAAGCAGCATCTTCCTTGGCCAACAACAGACTGGAAAGGAAAAACCAGCATCAGAAACCTGTGAGATGGAAAACTTTGGGCTGTTTGAGATCAAAAATGTCAACTAAAAATCTCAATGGCAAAGAACAACCTTTCTCACAAGGATTCCAGTAGAACAAATGACACAGGTGTTGGAATAACAGCCAGTGCCCACAGCAAAGACAATTCCTTGGTGGTGAGGCTCCCACGGAGAGTCCGCTGAGTAACGACACTCACAACAAATGTGGCTAAACATCATCCTCCTTTATTAAGCAACATTGGCATATTTATCCTTCTCTATACACATTCTCATGCCACTAGTGCTTAATGCTCTTAATGCTCATTGGTTAAGTAGCTATATTCACACATACATCTTAATTACTGATTGGTTGTCACGCTATAAGCATCTTTAGCTCAGGTGTGCCAAATGAGCAGCTCCCATGACATGCTTGGCGCATTTGGTTTCATCCTGGCACAATGCTCATTCTTCCTTGTTGCATCTATTTGAGGAGAGCACATGGTCTATCTTGTTCCTGTTTGAGGACGCTTCATGGTTTTCAGAGTGACTCTGTAATCTGCAGCCCAGGACTGTCCCATTCCCGCAGGAGAATATCATGGCCCTGTTCAGCCAAGAATCCTTCTACACCTTGGAATAAAAGGCAGTGCCCACTGCAAAGACATTTCCCTGTCCTGTGAGCTCCATAAACCACACATGAACATGGCACTTTTCCTAAGTGCTTCCCAAAGCTTCTCTGCAAGAAGCACTGGAGAAGTGCATGGGGCAAGAGTTCTGCAAGTGCCAGTCTCTTCTGCAGCAGAAAAGGTCTAAAAAATTCAAAATTCTAGCAAACGAAATAAATCCATCATTTCTGGCTTGTAAATACTCCGATGAATCTCAGTTACTTCAGGACAAAAACAAACACAAGGCAAACTTTCCCAAGTATGCTTTCATGACAAAATTCCCGTTTGCCTGCTCTTGTTTATGGAAGAAGACGAGATTACAAGCTGCCCAGCTCAAGAAGGAAAGGAGGATCTACACTTCCCTTTCATATTTTCCTACTGACAAAGGAATTAAGATCAAGAATTTGGGTAAATGGAGGGATAAGACTGGAGTATGGATGAGGTTTTACATCCGATGATACTTCATTTGCTAAAATAGAAGCACTTTTGTTGTACATGGATCTCCTTGCTAAACCTCTTTGTCTTCAAACTGCCTTCCTCCATGGCAGAAGTGAACAAGCTCCATGTGTCAGAGCTTCAAGTTAAAAGGTCTGTGATGAGTTAGTTATAATGGATCCGTTACCAGTCTGTGGGGTTGCTGTCATGAGGAGCTCAGGTGGCTTTTTGTTGAGATCAAAATCAATGTGCCATTTGTCCCAGCTCCACCTGTCCCGAGGCAGCACTGGCTCCACTGTGCCATTTCTAATGAAAATTGAATCTCCTAAAGAAGCCAGGCCAAAATCATGAGAGAGTAGTCACAAAAATTAATTTCGGCAGTTTGCTGGGTATTCATCTAACAGCTACCACCTTCCCAAAGTCCAGGTTACCCTAAAAAAGGCTCTTTGCTCTGTAGGCAGCCTTTCAATTGGTAGTGTTTCACACCAATGCAGAAGAACAAAAAGCCACTTCCACTAGAAACATAGGCTGCAGCTATGCAATGAGTTGTGCTCAGTAGCTGACCTGCTGCTTTAGTTTTGGGGCAGGAGATACTGCCCTAAAATTTCACAAGAAAACTATCAAGTATCTAAAATACGCAGTATTATGTTATTTTCTACCTCCAATATTGCCAGCACATAACTTAAAGAAGAAAGGTATTTACCAGCCATCGTAGATGAAAACAATTAAAATGAAAAAAGTGCTTTTAAGGATATCAGAGTGATGGCCACCAGTCATTTTCCTGCTTTGCAGGATTTTGGTTCAAAGTCAATCTAAAGAAGCCAGCATATGTCTAGCAAGAAGGAAATCACAGTTCAGGTTTGCTCCTCCACCCAAGCTTTGCTATATCAAAGATGGATGGTTTTCTTTTCCAGCTCTCAAGTGATGTGTCATAATTTCCAAATAAACAAAATATCGTGCATAGAAATATTTCATAGATTGTAGCAGTTCCTTTGAGGGGAGCTCCTCGGGGTGTCCCCGGAGGGCCCCCTGGGCTGTGAGTTCGCTGGCAGCAGCAGGCACGCAAGGAGACTCCACACGGCTTCTGAGGGTGCTGATTAGATGAGGGTTTATTGGGGTCCCAGCCCCGGATGTAACATGGTTTCTGAGGGAGAAGGGGGAAACGGAAAGGGAGGGGGAGAGAGGGAGAGCCTAGGGGAGAGATGGGACATGAGAGAATCTGTTGTTGCTTGCACAGCTTAAGAGGGAAATTCAAAGTGGGTGTGAAATAAGATTTGGGTCAATGGGATTGCAGATTGATGAGACTTCAGGGGAGGAACACAGCTTGGAATAAACCATATATTTTCAAGAGGTACATTTTCGAGATAGAGCATACCAGTTGAATAAAACGCAACATCACAATAGATTAATAGGATAGATAGATAGATAGATAGATAGATAGATAGATAGATAGATAGATAGATAAGGAAGACAGAGATATATGAATGCACTTGCCTGTATCACTTTGTATAGAAAGGGAGGGGGAAGTGAGAGGTTATTCTTTTCCACACATGGGAAAGTATGTTTTTCCCAGAAAAAAAAGCCTCCTTCCTTAGTGACCACCAGGGTATCTGAAGACCCCACCAAGAAGGCCCTGTGATGCCAATGGCCTGTGCATCCAGCAAGTCAAGAAAGTAAGGCCTGCCTCTTAATACCACAGTGGTGTTAAAGAGGTTTAGTCTCGGTTTTTGGTACCAGGAGGAACAAACTGAAGCCAGTTACTGTAAAATGCCTGCACAAGCACCAGTGCAAATCACAGCCAAAGGAAGGATGAAGCCAAGGTGTACCACAACCACAGCCCAAGCGGCCAGAGATCCTCTTTCAACCCTGGCTGCATTGAAACCCAACTGACCACCAAGAAGAAAAGCGCCCTACTGAGAGCAAGCAAACTTAACCCTCTGCCAGGACACAAATTTAGAGGGAAAAAATGTTAAAATCCCTACACCACCAGCCACACTTCCCAGTGAGAAGGGTTGGAACACTCTGGCCCCCAGCATTTCCCCAGCAGGCAGGTTCACAAAGGTGCTGGGAGCTAAGCTGTGGCCTCCGAGGGAACAGAGCCAGCCTCCCTTCAGTGGGAGAAGGCGCGGCCTCAGCTGTAGCCCCGGGTGCCTGCGGTGGCCCAGGGCACGGCCATGGCTGTCAATGTGTTGGGCTGCAGCACAGGGCAGGCCGGAGCTCAGCAGCCTCAGCAGAGCCCAGGGCCGCGGCCCTTCCCTGCCGGGGCCTGAGCCTGGCCCGGCCCGGCCCGGCCTGAGCAGCCCGGACTGGCCCAGGGGATGGGCTGCGCCGCCTGCTGTGCCCACAGGCTGGGCCCAAGGCTTTGCAAGAGGCTTTCTCCCAGCTTGGCAAAACCTCGGCCAAGTGTCCCTGTGCTGTGCTGAGAAGAGTAAAAAACCCCCTCAAATTTAACCCTGCTGCCCACTGCATGAGGGATCCCTGCACACCTTAGGAGAGGCCATCAATACTCCTTTGTGCCTCATGAGGGATCCCTGCACTCCTCAGCAGGGAACCCAAAATATCCCAGTGTACCTCATGAGGTCCAGGCCCAGCTGATCACCCAGAAGGAAATGTGCCCTCAGCCCAGGGACGCTCAGCATAGGCTCCCCCACCCCCTCGGGGCCCCGACGCTGGTCACAGCAGCCCCTGCTCCTGGGCATGGAGCTCAGCCAGTGCTGCTGCCGGGTGGGCTTTGCTGCTGCTACCACTTGGACATAGTTGTGAAAACTCCAACTCTTTATTTGAACATAAAATATGGGCCAAGACCTGCCCTGCCAGACAAGGGCTGCCCACCTTCAGTCCTGGCCGGGGAACAGGACCAGGGGGCTCAGGAGCAGAGGGACACATTGTGGAGGGGTGGGTTTTGGAATGGACTCATGGATGGTGATGCAGACACGGCAGGGCAAATAGGGGCGGAAGTGAAGACCTGGGATAAACGATTAGGTTCTCATTGCCTCTGTTTTTTGGCTCGTCTTCTGGAGATGCACAGGAACACCTGTGAAGAGAGGAGGTGGCTGAGGCCCCAGCTGCCAGGGGCACACAGGGACCCTCCTGCACAGCAGGACCCAGAGCTGGCAAGGCTCCCCAGCACGGCTGGAGCTGCTGGCACAGCTCAGCCCAGCTGGACAGCTGCCCCTCAAGGCCCTGGCCAGCAGGGATGGCTCTGGGCAGGGTCCCTGGCCAGGAGCGGGCCCCAGAGCGCCTCTGCCTCTCAAGGGCAATCTCGGCCCTGCTCTTTCTCCTCCCCACCTCCATCTGCCTCTGCCCTGTGCCCCTGGGGCTGCTCTGGGCCAGGCAGCCTCAGTGGGAGCCAGCACTGGCTGCAGCCCCAGCTGGCCCCCAGGACACGGCCCAGCAATTAAAAGGCCAATGGAAGCACTGGGCAGCAGCAGAACCCTCAGCAGAGTTATTTGGACAACCTTGGACTGGCCACAACTCCATTGCGGCCTCCCTGCGAATGTTTCCTGTCTGCATTAGATTTTCATAAGCAGCTGTTTGAGGGAAAGATGAAGAAAACACTCACCATTTTCTCTTGCAGTAAAAATTAATTTGGACCCAGCATAAGATGAAGATAAACTCCAAAAAAAGCAGGCCTGCCAGTAACCCTGCCCAGCAGCCTGCTCCCTTACAGAAGCCCCTTCCGAGGCCCTTCTGGGCATCAGGAACATGTGTTGTGGTGCCGGCTGCATCTGTGGGAGCAATGGGGAGCGTGAGCCTGTGCTGTGCTGCACTGCTGAGCTGGCAGCAAGGTGGATACGGGCAGGACGTTCTCTGTTTCCCCCAGAGCTGGGGCCTGCAGGCACCTTGCCGCCCCTGGGCACAGGCTGTGCCACCCAACAAAGCCCAGCAGGCCGGGAGGAGAGCCCGGGGGCAGCGCAGCTGCTTGGGCAGTGGCTGCTGCCAGGGACACGGGCCAAAGCCATCCCTGAGCAGCCACTGCCACCCCTGGCCCTCCCTGCCCCGTGACAGCTCCCCCAGCCCCAGGGGACAGGCTCAGGCCCTGTCAGGACCCAGCGCAGCCCCTGTTCAGTCGGGAGCCAGGGCTGCCTGTGGCCCTGGGCTGGCGGCAGGGCTCCCGCTCGGGGCTGCTCCTGTGCCTTGGGCCTCTGGGCACTCAGGGCCAGCTCCGCAGCAGCTGCAGCGGGAGGGACGTTGCTGCACCAGTCCCGTTTCCCCGGGGCTCTGAACCAGCTCCAGAGGCCTGGAAGCCAAGGCGCCTCCAGCTTTGGCTGCTGCCGGGCTGGGCAAGGGCAGGCCCTGGGGGAAGAGCTGCTGCCACACAGCCCCACCCAGGGCTGAGCCCGGCACAGCAATTACCGGCTGTGCCTGTGCCCGTGGCTGCCATCGCCTTCTTTCCTGCAGCTGGGGCTGCCAATGAGCCACTGCTTCCTTGAGGAAACACCTCCTTCACCCCTGCCTTTTGGTCCATCACTTGAGAAACAAAAAAGGACAGTTGGGTCAGATGGAACAGTTCCCCATTTCTTTGCTGGCATCTTCAGGGCAGCATGCTTATCAAAAATGGGGAAAGGATTTACAAAGTATCTGGGCTTTTGTGGCTGGGCCAGGGCTCTCCCTTCCCCAGACAGCTGCCAGCGCTGAGCAGAAATCATGAGGGGATCGTGCAGGGCATGGGCACACACGTGCATTGTTCTGTGCTGGCACCTGCAGCGCTGCCTCCTTGGCAAGCTTTGGGCCCTTGAGCCAGAAGCTCTCCCGGGGGAAAGGCCTTGACCTACCCTCAGCATCTCCCAGAGGCTCAATCCTGAATGTGGGTTGGGAAGCCAGATCACTTTCACCAACCGGGTTAGCTGCAAAGAAAGGCAGGACAGAAGAGCTGCTGTGGCACTGTTGAAGATTCTCCTTCAGGCCTGAGTGGCAGTGAGGGCACTTGGGTGATTGGTGTCCTCCAAGGCACTCCCTCAGCTCTGCCTTCCACTCAGGAGCAGGGGGACCTCGTGCCTGCAGTGGCCCCACACTGGAATGGAAGGAGCCCCTTGCAGGCCAGTCAGGGCATAAAGGACTCCCTGGAGCTGCCAGCAGCTCTAAAGCCAGCCGCAGGCAGGGCCAGGGCTTGGCAGTGGCAGCAGGAGCAGCTCAGGCTCCCTGGGGCTGGCAAAGGCGCTGCCAAAAGCTCAGCCCCGGGGCACAGCCCTGGGCCTGGCCCCTTCCGTCTCTGCCCTTCTCCCTGGCTGCACAGAGCACAAGGAAGGACACACTGGCATTGCACACGGGAGGAAGATGGACAGCTAAATGCTCCCACTGACAGCAATCCTGTGGGATCCTTCAGAGCTCCAGAATGGAGCAGGGCAAGATTTCCTGAACTGATCAACCTTCAGAGGAACTTAAGGGAAATGCCACTTGACTGAGCTCTTGCCACATGGACACTGATTATTCTGTCAGGAAATGTACATTGAGAACTTGCCTCCAACATCTGGCAAGGTCTTCAAACCACCATTTACTAGTGTTTCCAAGTGATCTAAGTCGTGATCCCAATCTAAAAGGGAGCAGAGATCAGAACCATTTCCATGGTGTGCTGGGATCCCTTTCTGCCTTAAGGAACTGGGCACTGCAAGGGGGTTGGGTAAGGCTGTGGGAGCCTGTGCCTCCTGGTCACTCTCCACACACTTCCCATGCCTTTTGCAACATCCCTGGAGGAGCTGCTGGAGCAGCCCAGGGCCCTGGGCCTCCCTCATTCCCACACAGGAACCCCTCACTAAATGCTTGGGGAAAACTGCAGCAGGTAGTGCCACAACTATCCCTCCCAACCTCTGACCCTCCCTCCTGATTGCCCACCTGACCATGGAACAGCTCCCACAGCCCAAGGGCACATATCCAGGCTCTCTCAGGACACACTGGAGCCTTGCTCCCCTCCTCTGCCCTCTCCTCACCACGGGTACCCCATGCACTCGCTTCCAGGTTTCAGGAAGTGTCTCCCACAGAGGGACCCCAGCAGGACTGCTCAGTACCCGAGTGCCCCGAGCCTGCTCGAGATAATTCCCCTGGGCTGTGCCAGTCTTGTCCGGGCTGTGCCCACACTGACAGGCAGCACAGATGGCAGGCAGCTCAAGCCTCAGCAGGTCTCAGGCCCAGAGGCACAGCAATTACCTTCTGGGACTGTGCCTGGCATCTCTTCCCTTCCTTCAGGAAATGCCACCTTCCACAGAGCCTCTCTGTCCATCCCTTGAGAAAGGAAGAGGCACAGCTAGATCAGATGGAATCATTATGCACTGGGGAGGTGGCCTCTTCAGGAGGCAACACATGTCCCAGTCATGCATAAGGATCAGGAAAATCCTGATCCCTCCAGTGCCTTGGGGCTGGCTATGGCCCTCCCTCCTCCAAAGAGCCACCACTCCGGATGGGCCTGGGAATTGGGAAATTGCAGAGGATTTCAGGCCAGTGGTGCAGTTTGGGCAGCCTGTCAGCTGATGCCAAATGCCTTTCTGCAGAGGCTGGGCAGAAGCTGCAGCCAGGCCAGGCTGGGAAAGCAGCAGCGGGGCAGCGAGGCTGCCATGGATCCCTTCCTGCTGTGCCGGGCACGGCATGTCCAGATGTGCAGCCAAAGCCCCCAGCTGCTGAGACCCAGGGGAAACATGAGCGAAATGGAAATGCTCTCACCATGGCCTTTGTGCAGTTCTGTCACGATGTGTTTCAGGATGTTGTTTGGCTCGTGGGGTTTCTTCTGTTTTTTGCCTTTGCTCTTCCCCCTGAGAGGACCTTAAGAGAAAGTAGTTCCGTTTCCCAGGAATGGATCCCACAAAAGCAGGGCTCAGCCTGTGGGGTCAGCAGGAGCACACTACTCACCCCTGCCATGGGAGACAGGCTTCTGTGTACGAATCAGCAAAGGAACAGGAAAAGTCCTCCCTGCAGACACATCTGTAACACAAGAGCCACAGAAGCTTCTGTCACCTGGTTCCTTCCAGGTTGTCAACAATTATTCCTTGGTGGCACACTGAGAACATACCTGCAGGAGACTCCAAGGGCTTCAAAACTTTATGCAGCCAAGCTAATGGAGAAGCCTTCTGAGCAATCTCAGCTAGATCGGAGCACAGATGAGAACATTTTTCAGGGTGTGCTGGGATCCCCTTCTGCCTCAGGGAACTGGGCACTGCAAGGGGGTCGGGTAAGGCCGTGCGAGCCCGATGTCAATGGACATGGCCAAAGCTGCACAGGGGCCTTAGGAACTCTGGGCTGGCTCCTGCTCCTTCTTTCCCTGCCCTTTGCAACATCCCTGGAGGGGCTGCTGGAGCAGCCTAGGACCCTGGGGCTCTCTCTCACTCCCACACCTGAAACTCTTGCTAAAGCACTGGGGAAAACTGCGGCAGGAGTGCCACAACTAACCCTCTATCCCTCCATCCCTCCTGCCCTTGTCTCCCTCCCTTTCTACCTTCTTCTGTCGCTCCATCTCTCTCTTCCCCTGGGACAAATCCCGCAGCCCAAGGGCACATAGTCAAGCCCACTCAGGACACACTGGAGCCTTGATCTCCCTCTCTGTCCTTTCCCCACCATGGGCACCCTGTGCAGTCGCTGCCAGGTTTCAGGAAGTGTCTCCCACAGAGGGAACCCAGCAGGACTGCTCAGTACCGGAGTGCCCTGAGCCTGCTTGGGATAATTCCCCTGGGCTGTGCCAGTCTTGTCCGGGCTGTGCCTGCACTGCCACGCAGCAGAGAGGGCAGCTGAAGCCTCAGCAGGTCTCAGGCCCAGAGGCACAGCAATTACCTCCTGGGCCTGTGCCTGGCATCGCCTCTCTTCCTGCAGCAGAGGCTGGCACAGATCCACTGCTTCCTCCGGGAAACGTTGCCTTCTGCCCAGCCTCTCCATCCACTTCTGGAGAAAGGAAGAGGGACAGCTGGATCAGGTGGGGCTGTTCCCCACTGGGGAGGTGGCGCCTTCAGGAGGGAATGCTTGCCAAAGATATGGCTAAGTATCAGGAAATCCCTATAAACTTTTTGGGTAGGCCAGGGCCCTCCCTTCTCCAAACTGGTACCCTTTCTATTCTACCCAGCAACTGGAAATTGCAGGGCATCTCAGGCCTGTGGTGTAGCTGGGCTGCCTGTCAACTGATGCCAAATGCCTTCCTGCAGGGTCTGGGCAGAAGCTGCATCCAGGCCAGGCTGGGAAACAGCCCTGCAGGGCGTCAAAGCAGCAGCGGGGCAGCGAGGCTGCCATGGATCCCTTCCTGCTGTGCCGGGCACGGAGTGTCCAGATGTGCAGACAAAGCCCCTGGCTGCTGAGACCCAGGGGAAGCATGAGGGAAATGCACCCACCGTCTCCTGCCTGCTGCATTTCCTTCACCATTTGCCTTATGTTTTTGGATGGCTCATGGGGTTTCTGGTGTCCTGTAGGTTGGTCCATTCCCCTCGGAGGACCTTAGAGCAACATAGTTCCATTTCCCACGAACGGATCCCACAAAAGCAGGGCTCAGCCTGTGGGTTCAGCAGGGACACACTACTCACCCCTGCGATGGGAACCAGGCTTCTTTGTAGGGATCAGCAAAGGAGCTGGAGAAGTCCTCCTGGCAGACTCACCTGTAACACAACAGCCACAGAAGCTTCTGCCATCTCTGCTGATCTGCACGGGCACCACTGAGCCGCAGGAGCGGTGAGGGGATCGCGCAGATGGAGGGCACACACATGCCTGGTTCTGTGCTGGCACCTGCAGCAATGCCCCCTGGCCTAGATTTGGGCTCTGAGCTGGCAGCTCTCCCAGGGGGAAAGGCCTTGACCTACCCTCAGCATCTCCCAGAGGCTCCGTCCTGGACGTGGCTTGGGAAGCTGCACCACCTTCACCAGCAGGTTCAGCTGCAAAGAAAGGCAGGACAGAAGAGCTCCTGTGGCACTGCAGGAGATCCTCAGGCTGCCCACAAGGCTCAGCCCGGGGGCACAGCCCTGGGCCCGGCCCCTTCCCTCTCTGCTCTTCTCTCTGGCTGCACAGAGCACACGGAAGGACACACTGGCATTGCACACAGGAGGAAGATGGACAGCTAAATGCTCCTTCCTCGCACTGACAGTGATCCTGTGGGATCCCTCAGGGCTCCAGAAGGGAGCAGGGCAAAGTTTTCAGAATCTTTCCACCCTGACTTAACCTTAACAAAAATGGCCCATGAGTGAGCTTTTGCCACATGGACACTGATTATTCTGCCAGTAAAAACGGAAATGCAGAAATGCCTCCAGCATTCTCCAAGACATTCAAAGTGTCATTCACCAGGACTTCCAAGTCATGTAAGTCGTGATCCAAATCTAGAAGGCGGCAAAGACCAGAACCATTTCTGTGTGTGCTGGGATCTCCTTCTGCCTCAGGGAACTGGGCACTGCAAGGGCATCGGGTAAGGCTGTGGGAGGCAGATGTCAGTGGACGTGGCCAAAGCTGCACAGGGGCCTGGGGAGCACTGGGGTGGCTCCTGGCCACTCTCCACCCTCTTTCCTTGCCCTGTGTAACATTCTGGGAGAAGAATGGGAAATGGGGTTGCCCAGGGTCCCTTGGGACTCTCTCGCTCCCACAGAGGAAACACTCCTTGAAGACCTGGGCAAAATCATCCCCAGCACTTCCTGGGGAGCAGGGAGCGCTGTGCCAGGAAAGGGGAGCCAGGCTGCCGGCTCACCTGCTCCCCGCACTTGCAGTGGAACAGCCTGGGCAGCCCTGGCAGGCAGGGCCACGGCCAGGAGGAGCAGGAGGAGGAGGCGCAGAGCAAGGGCCATGGTGCCTTGCCCTCTGCCAGTCCCGCAGCTCTTGTTGCCACCGCTGTCCTGTCACCGCTGTCCCAACGTCAGCACCGCTGCTGCCAACGCCGCTGCTGCCGCAACAGTTGTGCTCAAGGACTGACTGCTGGCTCCTTGTGCTGCTGTGCAACCACGGGGCTCTGGCACCTCTGACACATCTGTGACCTCAGGGCCTGCTGTGACCTCAGCCTGTTGTGACCCCAGAGCCCTTCTGTGACCTCATGCCTTAGCTATACCCCCAGAGTGTGCCCCCATCTGTATGAATGGACTGCCCTGATTGTTTTGCTTTATCACAGGTCCATTGTTAAGAAAATGCTTTTTTTTCGCCTGCTGACATTGCTGGTCAGGCTGTGTCCCTGGAGATGCTCTTGATGGCTTCCCTCTTTTCCCGGGCAAGCCACTGGAGGAGGTCCAGGCCCAGATGGTCCCATGGAAGGAAAGGTCCCTCAGCCCAGCGACGCTCAGCATGGGCTGCCCCATCCTCCCCGGGGACCCGTCACTGGTCACAGCAGCCCCTGCCTGGCTCCTGCCTGCCCACACCGTGGCCATCCCCAGCTGCCCCTGGGCACGCAGCTCAGCCTGTGCTGATCCTGGCTGGGCTTTGCTGCTGCTACCACCCGGACACTGGGGTGACAGCTCCATCTCTTTATTGCAAGAGAAGAGCTGGGCCAAACCCTGCCCACCTTCAGTAGGGGCCAGAAAGCAGGGCCAGTGCCTTCAAGGGGAGAGGACCTTGTCTGGCTGGAGGCAGCATCTGCACAGCAACAAGCTGTTAAAGCAGCTGGCACAGGGACATCGGGCATGGGCATGGAGATGGGAAATGTCTGCTACAGGTGTCCTAGACTGAGGTGTTTGGCCGTTCCTGTAAAGCTGCAGATGGACACATGTTGAGACAGGACGTGGCTGAGGCCCCAGTTGCAGCTGGCACACAGAGACCCTCCTGCACTGCAGGAGATGCCCACTGTGCTCAAAGTTTGCCTCTGAAGACGGAGAGGTGAGGTTGTCAGAAATCCTAGAAAATAGCAGGGAAAAGGTTTAAAGTTGGTTGTTGTCACTCAGTACAAATCTCCAGTGAGAAAAGAGCCTCTCCAGTATGCTGGGTGTCTTGTGATGACTTCATTCTTCTTAGAGCGAAGATTACCAATTAAATGCAGTTTTATTTTTTATTCTACAAGTGTGAATGTGTTCTAAATTTTTCTAATTCGAAAAGTAATTTGAAAAATCCTAAACGACTATGGAAAAATGTAAGAAATATTTGGGGATTTTTTCCTATGAAAAATAATGCTGAATATTTCTAAAAATATATAATATGTCAAAATGTAAAACAAAGACAAAATGGGGTCACTTTTTCTCAGGAGTCCTATGTGTCGTTGCTGCCTGCCCACCCCTGACTGTGCCCAGACAATCAGCTCAGCCAGTGCTGGTGGTAGCACACAGACACCTGAGATGAAGCCCAAAGATGTTGCTGCACTCAGGCCCTTCCCTGGCAGGAGGGCCGCACCACCTGTCCTGGCTGGACACCAGGGCCAGCACCTCTGGGGACAGAGGCTCCTCAACATGTACTGAGCAATAAGCTGGTCATGCAGCCATGGCCGGGACAACAGGCACTGGCAAGGAGACGCAAGATGACAGGTCCAGTTCTCCATGACTGAGGCCTTTGGCCGGTCTTGTGAAGCTGCAGAGGCGCTCCTGTGGAGAGAGGAGGTGGCCGAGGCCCCAGCTGCCAGTGGCACACAGGGACCCTCCTGCACAGCAGGGCCCAGAGCTGGCAAGGCTCCCCAGCACGGCTGGAGCTGCTGACACAGCTCAGCCCAGCTGGACAGCTGCCCCTCAAGGCCCTGGCCAGCAGGGACGGCTCTGGGCAGGGTCCCTGGCCAGCAGCGGGCCCCAGAGCGCCTCTGCCTTTCAAGGGCAACCTCGGCCCTGCTCTTTCTCCTCCCCACCTTGCTCTGTCCTCTGCCCCATGCCCCTGGGGCTGCTCTTGGCCACAATTGCTAATGCATGATTGTTCTCTCAGGAAAGGGACATGGCGAAGTTGCCTCCAGCATGCAGCATGATCTTCACACTGCGACTGGTCAGAACTTCAGTCAATCCATCTCTCGATTCTGGTGTCTAAGGCAGCACAGTTCAGAAGCAGTTTCCATGCTGTGCTGGCTTGCCCACATGCTTTAGGAACTGGGCATTGCAAGGAGCTCCTTCCTCAGTGGGAGCAGGCACGGCCTCAGCTGCAGCCCCGGTGCCGCCTGTGGCGCAGGGAGCGGCCGTGGCTGTCCCTGTGCTCGGCTGCAGCACAGGGCCAGGCCAGAGCGGGGCCCTTGTTGTGCCTCCACCGCTGCTCGGCGGCGCCGCTGGAGCCCGGGGCCGCGGCCCTTCCCCGCCGGGGCCGGGACCTGCCCGACAAGGGCGCGGCGGCTCCAGAGGCCCCGCCCGACCCCCAAGGATGGGCTCTGCCCGCCCGCCGGCCGCAAGGCTTGGCAGGAAGCTTTCTGCCCACTTTGCACAGCCTCCATCGAGAGTGGCCCTTTGCCGCACTGAGGAGACTGAAAAACTCCACTGCACATCTCATGAGGGATCCCTGCACACCTTAGTAGAGACCATCAAGACTCCTTTGTGCCTCCTGAGGGATCCCTGCACCCCTCAGCAGAGACACCAAAATATCCCTGTGTGCCTCACAGAAAATCCGTGCACACCAATGCAGAGACCCCAGGACAGCCTTGTGTGCCTCACAAAAGAGCCCAGCCTCCTGCCCACCTTAGGAAGGACTCAGCTCCTCTCCAGGCCTTGATGGCAAGCACTAAGCCACTACGTTAATCATGAGGAACTCAAGCCCCTGCCAGCCTTACAGATGTCTCCAGTCACCTGTACGCCACAGAAGAGATCTCAAATCCCCTAAGAACCTGACGAGGAACCCCAGCCCCATGCACCACTTACAAAGGACGCAAAGCCCTGCATGCCTTACTGCAAAACCCAACACCTACAAAACCCCCCCTCCAGCTCGTGTGCCTCATGAGAGACCCCGGCCAACTGCCATCCTTACAGGGGTCCCCCAATGCCCTGCATGCCATAGAAAAGCCAGGCTTGTCATTAACTCTAGCCAGCTGTGTGTTCCCTGGCAGAAACCAATTCCCTTCTGGGCATTGGGAACACGTGTTGTGGTGCCGGCTGCATCTGTGGGAGCGATGGGGAGCGTGAGCCCGTGCTGTGCTGCACTGCTGAGCTGGCAGCATGGTGGGTACAAGCAGGACGTTCTCTGTTTCCCCCAGAGCTGGGGCCTGCAGGCACCTTGCCGCCCCTGGGCACAGGCTGTGCCAGCCAACAAAGCCCAGCAGGCCGGGAGGAGAGCCCGGGGGCAGCAGGAAGCTGAGAGAAGGCCCTGCTCCAGAACTGAGGCAGTTCTTGCAGAAGCAAACAAAACGGTGACTTGAAGAGATTCCCACTGTGCTCAAAGTTTGCCTCTGAAGACTAAGAGGTGAGATTGTCAAGAATCCCAGGAAATATCTGGGAAAAGGTTTTACGTAACGTGGTTGTGACTAGGTACAAAGTTCCCATGGGAAAAGATCTTTGCCTCTGCAGCAGGCTGGGTGTCTTAGGGTGCCTTACTTCTTTGCAGAGTAAACATTACCACTGAAATGCCACTTTATTTTTCATTGTATAAGTGTAAAAAATTTTCCAGAACTGTAAAACTACTTTCAAAAATAGAAACGTATTCTGTAAAAAGGGATGAACCATGTGGTGAACATATTTCTAAAAATTAGAAGTGAAGACAAAATAGGGTTGCTTTTTCAGGATTCTAAAACTGCTTTAGGAGTCAAGTCCTTAGTCCTTGAAAAGTCCTTAACTACTGCAGTACTCAGGAAGAAATATTTAGGAATATAAAAATAAATACATTTTAAAATATTTCTAAAACTGTCCAATTTCTAAAAATTAAAAACAAAGGCAGAATGGTTCTCAGGAGTTCCACGCTGCTGCCTGCCCCCTGGGCTCCCCCAGCCCATCGAGACACTGCCGCTGGTCACAGCAGCCCCTGCCCGGCTCCTGCCTGCCCACGCCATGGCCATCCCCAGCTGCCCCTGGGCATGGAGCTCAGCCAGTGCTGCTGCCAGGTGGGCTTTGCTGCTGCTACCTCCCCAACACTGGGATACAGGGAGACCAAAAAAATGGTTAAAGTCATCTTGGGGAGACCCATGGGGAGAGCAGGTGGCAGTGGGATCTACACGATAGGAGGAGGTTTCCTTGCAGATGGCTGTTCTGGGGTCCCCTTCAAAGAGCACTTGAGAGGGCTGTCCAGGCCCTTATTACTGCTGGAGGAGCTGCTCACGCTCTCTGGGTGTGAGGTGGAGCCACCGTCTTTCAACTCCTGTCCAGAGCTGCCCCTGTGGTGAGAGGAGGTGGCCGAGGCCCCAGCTGCCAGGGGCACACAGGGACCCTCCTGCACAGCAGGGCCCAGAGCTGGCAAGGCTCCCCAGCATGGCTGGAGCTGCTGGCACAGCTGGGCTCAGCTGGACAGCTGCCCCTTACTGCTGGATCTGGATCTATGTAGAAATCACAAACAGGACAGTACTACTCAGGAATGTGCCTTGAGCCGTTTCATTTTCCAGCATCCGTCTCATTATATGGTTATGACAATGGGAAGATGCAAGCATCTCACATCCCAAGCAGCAGACCAAGAACTTAATGTTGCAACTTACTTTAAAAGTTTCCTGGCCAATCACAAAAAGCAAAACCTATTGACAGTAGTTCCATCCAATTACTATAAGCACACATTCCTTTGGTTAAAATAATGCTTGCTAATTTCAAATACAATATCTGCTTAAAATACAACGCACAGAGCTCCATTATTAAGCTTAGAACTTCCTCACGTTCAACTAGATAGACTTTTCTGCAGGTTAGGGAGTTGTTCTAGACAAGTCTTAATACATAGACCATTGCTCTCTAAGCCTTTACTTGGCTGCTTCTTATACAATTTTTCTGCTGACGAATATTATGATTACTTTTTAGCTCTAATTGCAGTTCTGCTGTTACTGAGGCTTGCCTTTTGCAGCTTTCCCAAAACCCTCAGAATTTATGGATTCCCACAATTCCCCCTCTTGGTTCAACTAAAAAGAAACTTTCGTAACTGTCTCATTTATTAACTCCCTTCCGTTTTGTAGCTTTACTCTAATATATCTGCTTGTTACTTGCTGAAAGCTTCCTTTTTGCTCACATTAAGTATTGCTATATTACAACACAGCAATTTTAATGCTGTGAAAGTCCAGTCAGTTCAAAGGGCATAAGTCACGTCTGACAACAATTACAAGTCATTGTTCAAAAAATCTCACCTGTTCTAAGGTTTTAATTCAAAACCTTTTTCTATGGCTATACCTTCATCTACCATCTCTGTAAGATTTTGAGAACTTTCTGGGAATCTATTTCCTACTTTTCTCTCTTGTATGATAAAAGCTTCTTTCATAGTTTTGTCCATCATTTGTCGCACCAAAGTCTGCAAGGTGTCACTACTAGTATGGCCACCAAAACACTCAGCACATATAGACCTATCTTACAGAGTTCCCTTAGCCAAGGTGCAAAGCTCCATTCCTGGAACAAATCATCTAACTATGACAGACCATCTTCTTTAACTTGAGCTGTCAAATCTTTCAGCTTTTCTATGCTGTTTGGATGGATTCAGAATGATCTGACAGAATCATACAACAGAATCCTTCAAATTCCTCACAACCATGTCCATGTGCCACTAAAAGAAAATCCACTGCTGCCCTGTTTTGAAGGGTAGCATGTCTAACACTATTAACATCTGTCAACATGCCACTGATTGCAGTGGATGTGGCATTAGTTTCTTTACTCAACCAACATCCAACTTGATCTAATTGTTTCAATGCCATTGATGAAGCCAGTTGGGGTAAAAACAAACCTGGCAGCCTGGGCAGCCCTGGCAGGCAGGGCCACGGCCAGGAGCAGTGGGAGTAGGAGCGTAGCGCAAGGGCCATAGTGCCTTGCCCTCTGCCAGTCCCGCAGCTCTTGCTGCCACCGCTGTCCTGTCACCGCTGTCTCAACGTCAGCACCGCTGCTGCCACCGCTGCTGCTGCCGCAACAGTTGTGTTCAAGGACTGACTGCTGGCTCCTTGTGCTGCTGTGCAACCACGGGGCTCTGGGACCTCTGGGACCTCAGAGCCTGCTCTGACCTCATGGCCAAGGTGGAATTGTTTGGGAAGGTGGATCTGCCTTCTTCTGGAGGGAGCTCATCCTGCCCAGCTGCTCTGCCCAAGGGCTGTGACACAGTCCCAGCTCAGCTGATCTCACAGGCTGGGACATGAAGGGATGCAGAGCAGCTCTGCCAGGACGGACTTGGGGTTGCTGCTAGAAGAGAGGCTGGACATGAGGCAGCCATGTGCATCCAAAGGAGAGTGCCCAGCAGGTTGAAGGAGGTGATTCCACCTCTCTGCTCTGGTGAGACCCCACCTGGAGTACTGTGGAGGAGGTTTTACAGTGGCCTCTGTGAGCCATCAAGAAGTTTGATAAGAGGATCCATGTTAACCCCTGAAAGAATTTTCTGCCAATTTTCTATGTCATTGACATAGAAACCAAGAAAGAATGAAGGATAAATAAGAGAAACCTGCAATGACCTATTCCAAGAAGAGCTTTGTAAGAATGTAGAAAAGGCATGCAGGATAGAATAAAAACAGGGTTTGAAGCCTTCTGGAAATGGAGTGTGGTGCTTTGTAGTGTCTCGGTCTCTGCCATGACAGAGTACTGCATCCTGCTCTCAGTCCCCAAGACAGGAAGGACATGGACCTGTTGGATCTAGTCCAGAGGAGGGACAAAATGCTCTGAGGGCTGGAGCCCTTCTGCTTTGGAGACAGGCTGGGAGAGCTGGCAGTGTTCAGCCTGGAAGAGAGAAGACTCCAGGGACACCTGATTGCTGCCTTTCAGGGCCTTCTGGGGGCTTCTAAAGAGATGGGACAGAATTATTAGTAGAGCCTTTTGTGACCAGACCAAGGGGGAATGGTTTTAATCTAAAAGATGGTCAATTCAGACTAGATGAAAGAAGCACATATTTTACATGCTTGGTTTTGAAACCCTGGCACAGGTTGCCCAGAGAGGTGGACATCCATCCCTGCAGACAGTCAAGCTCCTGCTCTGAGCAACCTGACCTAGTTCAAGGTGTCCCTGCTCACTGCAGGCCATTGGGACTAGATGGCCTTTAAATGTCCCTTCCAACCCAAGCCATTCTGTGCTCCTGTGCACCATCAAAGCAGTGCTGCATTAGTGCTGGGCTGATTATGCTGGCACCTGTATTTTGGTAGTTGTGCCCTTTAGCAATTGGCCACGAGAGGATTGATGGGCTGGGCAGTGAAGTCTGCAAATAACACAGAGTGTGCTCAAGGAGAAACAGGAGAGGAACACGGCTTCCAGTTCAGGTAAATGCCAGCATTTTGCTGCCCATTTCCAGTTAAGAAATAAAGGAATGTCCTGAAGATCCCTTCATGTGGGTGCATTATTGGCCGTATCAGTACTTGTGTTCTGTAAAACAGGTAAGTTTTTACAGCTTCTTGCCCCATTTATCCCTGGATAAACCCAAATACTGCATTGCTCCTTGTCTACTTTCTTCCAAGTCCAGGCAAATTTTGTTCATTACTGAGTGGGACATATTCATCTGTTCACAAGCAAATTCCTCTTGCCACTCACACAATGGCAAGACTGCTTTGTTGATTTGCTCTAATTGGACTGTAATTAAGGCCTACCTCTCACTAGAATTAAAGCTGATGCATTGGGAGGCAAAGTGTTGAGTCATTTCTCCTGGAGTCTGGCACTGTAGAGAGTTGTTCTGTAAGTAAATGACATTTGAGGACAGGTGTAGTCTACCATACTTCTGGCATACTAGAAGTGAGAAAACAGCTTTTGAAACAGGATTTTATCCTTCCTTCCTCCACATCCTCCTCCCAGGAATTTTAATCTTTGAGGTCTAAGCTCTTCAGCTGCCTCACAAACATTGTTTTAATTCAGACAGGCATCAATGCAGTGAGCCACAAATCAGGACCGTGGTGTGAACCTTGAACCAATGTAGGTTTATAGCACTGAAAATAATAATCCAATACGCAGGTTAAGCCAAGCCAATTGGTTATTTCCCAAATAACTCTACCTATCTTCAGTGATGTTTCAAAAAGGATCATTGTAAAAGCTAGGAGCGGGGAGAGAGAATGTTATCAAAATTAAAAATACAGCTTTCTGAAACCTTTATATTCCTATAAAAAGAGAGTCCAAACTGTTCATCTATGTAACATTAACTAAGAAGTGAACAAAAGACTGTCAAAATAATTGCTTGGGGAAAAAAAACCCCATAAATAAAAATAAGCTTAAATGTAGATAATAAGTAAACCATCATGTGAGAGAAAAAAACAGACCTGCCAAAACTAAAACCAATAATGCTGTTTCATCTGTCTTAATAAAATAAAAATTGAAAAGAATCAGAGATTCTCAAGGGCATTACTAAATATAGAAACTTCCTGGTATTGGGAAAAACATGAAGGAAACTGTAGCATGCAATTCACAGATGTAACCTAGAATTTGTTAGTGGATTTGTTGCAGAATTTCTGAGAGCAGACTGGAAAAACATAGGGGCTGATCAGACCTCGTGTGGGCATTCACAGCAGTCTGAGGGATTTACAACTGGAGGGAGGAAAAGCAGCACACAATTCCTGGGACAATCTCTGCTGGCTGTGGACTTTTTGACAGTCTGTCCCCTGGGGCTGGGGGAGCTGTCACGGGGCAGGGAGGGCCAGGGGTGGCAGTGGCTGCTCAGGGATGGCTTTGGCCCGTGTCCCTGGCAGCAGCCACTGCCCAAGCAGCTGTGCTGCCCCCGGGCTCTCCTCCCGGCCTGCTGGGCTTTGTTGGGTGGCACAGCCTGTGCCCAGGGGCGGCAAGGTGCCTGCAGGCCCCAGCTCTGGGGGAAACAGAGAACGTCCTGCCCGTATCCACCGTGCTGCCAGCTCAGCAGTGCAGCACAGCACGGGCTCACGCTCCCCATTGCTCCCACAGATGCAGCCGGCACCACAACACGTGTTCCTGATGCCCAGAAGAGCTTCAGAATGGGTTGCTGATGGGGAACCCTCTGTTTGCATGTGGTAACGGGCAAGTTTGGCTATCTGTTTCTGCCAGGAAATAATTTGGAAGTGCTCAACTGAACCTTGAATCAGAGCTTCCCCACTGCAGGTCATGTCTTTGATTGTAATTCCGTCCTAGCAGTCAGTTTTATACCCCTCCCCTTATTTTGTATTGCTATAGCATATTTTATTGCCAGTGGGTTGCTCCTTTACCCCCTGTGATGTTGCTTTTGCCCCACTTGTCCATCTCTCCAAAGACCTGCCCTTTTGTTCACTGTTCCTCCTCCCATTGCATGTCAGTCCCTCTCCAAGCCTGCCCCTTGCTCTAGAAACTTGCCTATCAATTCTGTATCCTTCGGAACCCCATTGGTTTGTTTAAGTTGTTCCCCTCCCCTGTAATCCCCAATTGGTTTAAACCTTGTATTCCCTGCCTGGTGTTCCACCCTCAGTTTCTCCCAATTGGCTAAAGATTGTATCCTGCCCTGGGACCCTGCCAAGTTTGTAAGTTGGTGTATGCCTTTAATGCAGTGTTGGTCTGGCCCTGATGGTCTGTAGAATAATCACCTTTGGAAAACATAGAGAACACCTCTCCCTGTTCCTTGTCCATACCCTGAGGGCAGTCCTACCCCCAAGGCAGTCCACCTGTGCTGTAGAGCAGCTGTGCCCTGCAGCCACAGCCCAAATTCGACAGTTTTCTGGGGGCGGCCCAGTCCCACTGTGGGTGTGGGCAGGGGCTGAAGAAATGAGGCAGCACAGCACTTCCCAAATCAGCTCTTCTGTTGCAGTAGAGAGATGGAGCTGTGACCCAGTGACCTGGTGGTAGCAGCAGCAAAGCCCACCTGGCACCGGCACTGGCTGAGCTCCATGCCCAGGAGCAGCCGTGGATGCCAGCTGTGGGCCCTGCTGTGCAGGAGGGTCCCTGTGTGCCACTGGCAGCTGGGGCCTCAGCCATCTCCTCTCTCCACAGGTGCTCCTGTGCATCTCCAGAAGACCAGCCTAACAACGCAGGCAGCGAGAATTTGAGTCATGACCTCAGCTCTCCACTTGTGCCCCTATCTGCCCTGCCATGGCTGCAGCACTGTCGTCACGAGGCCATCCCAAAACCCACCCCTCCACAACGAGACCCTCTGCTCCTGAGCCCCCTGGTCCTGTTCCCCAGCCAGGACTGAAGGTGGACAGCCCTTGCCTGGCAGGGCAGAGCGTGACCCACATTTTATGTTCAAATGAAGAGATGGAGTTGTCACAACTATGTCCGGGTGGTAGCAGCAGCAAAGCCCACCCAGCAGCAGCACTGGCTGAGCTCCATGCCCAGGAGCAGCCGTGGATGGCCACGGTGTGGGCAGGCAGGAGCCAGGCAGGGGCTGCTGTGCCCAGCGGCGGGGCCCCGAGGGGATGGGGGAGCCCATGCTGAGCGTCCCTGGGCTGAGGGCACATTTCCTTCTTTGGCATCAGCTGGGCCTGGACCTGAAGACGCACACAGGGATATTTTGGGGTCCCTGATGAGGGTCCCAGGAGTCCTGCATGTTTTAAATTAATTAGCTTTTTTTGATTAGTAAGGAGAATTTATTCCATAATTAACATACAGTCGTAGAAAGTCCAGAAGCAAATATCAGATTGGCCCTGAACCAGGCTAACAGCGTCAGGTGAGAGAGGTGGGGCATTTCTCTCCCCTGTGCATCACGAAGGGACAGCTCTCACAAAGTCTTTTTTGTACATTTCCAAGCTCCAAGGGTTGTGGAGGGCAGGAGTTTTTCTGCTTTCTTATGGTTGTTCTTATCCTTTTTGCATATTCATGTAGTTTTTCCTTTCTTGCTGCAGCTCTTGCTGAGAGTTTCCCCAAAACTGGTAAATAATTCACTTTCTTAGAGGAAAATCTCCTGCAATATACATTCTAGGAGGCACACATTTATCTTATAGATGATGCATATCGAATGCATATTGCTGAGGTTTGGTCAGAGAAATAATCTTCTGGAATCAGCATTTCTGGGGACGAATATTCAGGCTAGGATTTTGGTGCATATTGATTGCCCGGAACCCTCCTTTGGTATGCTAGGATTTTCATTAGGCGAGATTACTGTAGTCTCAGCATGAATTTGTGCATGCAATCTATCAGAATTCCTCCCTTTCTATACTAATTTATTAAATTTGTACTTTTAGGATACACTTTGACAAAGCTTACTTATTTTCTAATTTTGTATTTAGTATTTATAACACTTAACAACTACGCTTTTATACTACTAGTCAGGGTATAAAATTAACAGCTCTTCTAATAAAGTAGATGATTCTAAATCTTTAATTTCTTTTATTTGGATTGTCAATTACATTTTTTTATATCAATGCATGTGCTTATTGTCCTTTAGATATAATTTGACTCCATAGTCATTTAAGGCTGGTAATATTTGTAAAATAAGTTTTTCATGTTTTCTTATGTTGCCTGCTAAAATGCGTCTCTATAACTGTCTCATGTTCTGGTTTTCTTAATTCTTGAGCAATTTGCTTTGTTCTACTCTCAGGATTTATTTCTTCTCTATCTCTTACAGAAAAAGAAGTTTTAATATATTGCTTACAATTTTTCCATTTTATTCTTTTTGCTATATTTCACAATTTCTTTATTCCAGTGTCTTTTAGAACTCATAGTACACATTCAGAATTTGTTAAAATTATAGCGTACTACACTAACTTGGGAGTGTGCATATGGCTCATTCTTTTTGGGCTTGGATGACTAATACAGTGACAATAATCCTCTGCAGTTTTAACTCTCTACCTCTCTCAAAGCCCCTTTGGGTTGCAGCCAAAGGGCCAAGATGTGTATCTTCTTGGTAGCAGAGCTTACACCTTGGGATCTAGTCACTGATGTCATTCGTCTCATTCTCAGTATTTACTTCATAAGATTTATAAGAGCCTTTTAAATTGTTTTTCAGGATTTAGGATAGCATCTGCTTATTTCTAATTGTTATAGTTTTATTTCTTTGACATTTTAACTCTAAAGTTGTAATTAGTCTATACACTTCTCTTTCAGCTACACTTGGCTTTTTTTCTTTTACTTTAATTTGATCCTTATTAAATATCTAACGGCTTTTGATATATCCTATCTGATTTTAATTTTAATTTTAATGTTTCTTGGAACTTAAATCTGGTTTGTATCTTATATACTTAATTTTTTCAGATTTTTCACGAATCATATTATTGTTCTAATATATCCTTTACAGTGTTTCATTCGCTTTTACTTCTATTTCTTTTCTCTGTTATGACAAAAGCACTAAAATATTTTATTTTTTGAAATAAATTTCCATATCACACGCTGAATATTCAGTTCACTTAAAACAACCTCATGAATAATACAGTTTAAAATAAAACATTTTACTTGTCATAACAATCGGTTTTACAGCTTACAAGCTTAGGTATTAACATGCATCAGTCTTTTTTACTTCTAGGAGTAGTGGTGACTTTTTAGTGCGGTTTGGCTGGTGTTTCTGTTGGTGGATTTACAGCTCTTCTGTCCTGCCTTTCTTTGCAGCTGAACATGTTGGTGAAGGTGGTGCAGCTTCCCAAGCCACGTCCAGGACGGAGCCTCTGGGAGATGCTGAGGGTAGGTCAAGGCCTTTCCCCTGGGAGAGCTGCCAGCTCAGAGCCCAAATCTGGGCCAGGGGGCATCGCTGCAGGTGCCAGCACAGAACCAGGCATGTGTGTGCCCTCCATCTGCGCGATCCCCTCACCGCTCCTGCGGCTCAGTGGTGCCCGTGCAGATCAGCAGAGATGGCAGAAGCTTCTGTGGCTGTTGTGTTACAGGTGAGTCTGCCAGGAGGACTTCTCCAGCTCCTTTGCTGATCCCTACACAGAAGCCTGGCTCCCATCGCAGGGGTGAGTAGTGTGTCCCTGCTGAACCCACAGGCTGAGCCCTGCTTTTGTGGGATCCATTCCTGGGAAATGGAACTGTTTTGCTCTAGGGTCCTCCGAGGGGAATGGACCAAGCTACAGGACACCAGAAACCCCATGAGCCATCCGAAAACATGAGGCAAATGCTGAGGGAAATGCAGCAGGCAGGAGACGGTGGGTGCATTTCCCTCATGCTTCCCCTGGGTCTCAGCAGCCGGGGCCTTTGGCTGCACATCTGGAGACGCCGTGCCCGGCACAGCGGGAAGGGATCCATGGCAGCCTCACTGCCCCGCTGCTGCTGCTGCTGCTGCTGCTTCCACGCCCTGCAGGGCTGTTTCCCAGCCTGGCCTGGTTGCAGCTTCTGCACAGCCTCTGCAGGAAGGCATGTGGCATCAGCTGACAGACTGCCCAAACTGCACCATTGGGCTGAGATCCCCTGCAATTTCCCGGTCACCAGGCAGATCAGGAATGGCAGATGTTTGGACAAGAGAGTGCCCTGTCCAATCCCAAAGGTTTTTATGATTTCCAGATCCTTATCCATCAATTTGACCAGTATTGTCTCCTGAAGATTCCAACTCCCAGAAAGGGGAACATCTGCACCTAATCCAACTGTTCCCTTTTCTTTCTGCAGAGATGAAACGAAAGGCTCTGCTGAAGACTGAGTTTCCCAGAGGAAGCAGTGGATCATTGGCAGCCTCTGCTGCAGGAAGGGAGGCGATGCCAGGCACAGGCCCAGCAGGTAATTGCTGTGCCTCTGGGCCTGAGCCCTGCTGAGGATTCAGCTGCCCTCTCTGCTGCTGTGTGTCAGTGCGTGCCCCTCCAGGGATGTTGCACAGGGCCTGCAAAGAGGGTGGAGAGTGGCCAGAGCCAGTCCAGAGCTCCCCAGGCCCCTGTGCAGCTTTGGCCTTGTCCACTGACATCTGGCTCCCATGGCCTTACCCGACCCCCTTGCAGTGCCCAGTTCCCAAAAGCAGAGGGGGACCCCAGCACACCATGGAAATGGGTTCTGATCTATGCTCCCTTTCTAGGTGAGGGTGCTGGGATAGGTTCTCCAGCAGCTGGGATGGAAGGTGGTTTGGAACCCTTGGGAGCTTCTGCAGGTAAGTTCTCAACTTCCCCTCAGAGAATAATCATTGACAAACTGTCAGGAACCAGGTGACAGGAGCTTGTGTGGCTGTTGAGTTACAGGTGTGTTTGCAGGGAGGACTTTTCAAGCTCCAGGGCTGGTTGCTGCACACAAGCCCAGCTCCCATGGCAGGGGTGAGTAGGTTACCCCTGCTGTCCCCACAGGCTGAGCCCTGCTTCTGTGGAATCCATTTCTGGAGAAATGGAAATACTTTGTCTTAAGGTCCTCTGAGAGGGAGGAAAAAACCTATAAAACAGAGTGAGTCCCTGGAGGAATCCAAACGACTGGACCAAATCTTTACTGAACTGGAGAGACAACGTGGTGGGTGCATTTCCCTCATGCTTCCCCTGGGACTCAGCAGCCGGGGACTCTGGCTGCACATCTGGACACGCTGTGCCCGGCACAGTGGGAAGGGATCCATGGCAGCCTCGCTGCCCCACTGCTGCTGCTGCTGCTGCTTTGACGCCCTGCAGGGCTGTTTTCCAGCCTGGCCTGGCTGCAGCTTCTGCCCAGCCGCTGCAGGAAGGCATTTGGCATCAGCTGACAGGGAGCCCAAACTTCACCAAAGGGCATGCACACCCTGAGATCCCCTGCAACTTCCTGGTCTCTGGGTAGATCCGGAGAGGCAACTATTTGGAGAAGGGAGGGCCCTGGAGCAGCCCCAAAAGCCTAGGCCTTTCCCTGATACTTATCCATATCTTTGACAAGTACTGTTTCCTGAAGATGCCACCACCCTAATCGGGAATGGTTCCACCAGATTCAGCTGTCCTTTATCCTTTCTCCAGACGTGGACCAAAAAGGTTTGCGGAAGGCAGCACTTCCTGGAGGAAGCGATGGCTCAGTGCCAGCCACCGATGCACAAAGGGAGGAGATGCCAGACAGTGCCACAGAAGGTGATTGCTGTGCCAGGCTCAGCCAGGCTCAGCAGTCCTGCTGGGCTCCTTCCATGGGAGACACATCCCAAAAGCTGGGAGCAGCTGCACAGGGTGGCCATGGTGGGGAAAGGGCAGAGGGGGAGTGCAAGGCTCCCATGCCTCCTGATGGGGTCTGAGCCTGTCCCCTGGGGCTGGGGGAGCTGTCACGGGGCAGGGAGGGCCAGGGGTGGCAGTGGCTGCTCAGGGATGGCTTTGGCCCATGTCCCTGGCAGCAGCCACTGCCCAAGCAGCTGCGCTGCCCCCGGGCTCTCCTCCCGGCCTGCTGGGCTTTGTTGGCTGGCACAGCCTGTGCCCAGGGGCGGCAAGGTGCCTGCAGGCCCCAGCTCTGGGGGAAACAGAGAATGTCCTGCCCGTACCCACCTTGCTGCCAGCTCAGCAGTGCAGCACAGCACGGGCTCATGCTCCCCATTGCTCCCACAGACGTTATCAATGAAACAGGAATATATGCCCCGGATCCAGTGCGCCTCCCAAGAATTGTCTGCCCCCAGGATGTGCGCAGGTCCTGCATGTTAGGCACGGTGGTGACAGTGATCACTGTGCCACTTGTGCTGATAGGCTGCTATCTTGGCATTCGCAAGCTGTACGAGCTCAGACGGTCAGTTGTTGATTTTTCTCCACAGTTTTCTTATAACTCTGCTCCTGGCATTGGTAGCCTGATTGGGAGTCATGCTACTGTGGAGTTGTGGCCAGTCCATGGTTGTCCAAATAACTCTATAGAGGGTTCTGCTGCTGCCCAGTGCTTCCAGTGGCTTCTTAATTGCTGGGCCTTGTCCTGGGGGCCTGCTGGGGCTGCAGCCAGTGCTGGCTCCCACTGAGGTTGCCTGGCCAAGAGCAGCCCCAGGGGCACGGGGCAGAGGCAGAGCAAGTTCTCCACAGTATTTGGGCAGCACAGCTTAGGACAGAAGAGGACAGTGCTTATTTAGTAGCTCGTGTAAAGTTTCATGGTAACAGTGGTGTTGCAGGAGAAGCAAATTTGCTCCAGATCAGTGTTAAAACAAATCCAACGTGATGAAGGTTTTTGCTTTGGCCTTGAGACTTTGCTCTTTGTGTGAGCCCTGCTCTGGATTGATTCCCAATCAGTTTTGGAGCCAGTTTTGGGTGAAGGCTCATCCCAGCCCTGAGCCTTGGCAGTTCTCTGGCCTCAAAGGGACAGCTGAGGCTGCACTGCACATAACTGGGATTCAGGGCTCCATTATCAAAGAGCTTTGAGATGTTTCAATCACTGTATTCTTACTAGATAGTTTTTGTTATGAAGTTCATTCATTAGATTTTAAAACTTAGTTGTAATAAAACTTCTTTTCCAGTGCTTTTTCCAGTTATTTGATATAGTCAGTGATGGCCTAAGTATTCCATGGCTGAATTAAAAGACTGTAAGTACTATAAAATGAAATAATGTTGACACTCTTAGGTCTTTCAGAGACTCCTGAAATTTATGTTGGTTTGATGTGACCAACAGAAGAGTTTGGCTCTGCTTTTAATTGAAACAAGCAGCAGAGCTGGAACCTGTTGAAAACAGTCTCTTCACTTCATAGCTAAAGCCAACTGTTAGGGTTCTTTATTGAGGAATATACTATCTACATTTCATGTATATACTCTTGACAAGTAGCTGATAGAAATGAGGGATTTGGACTCTTTGGGAAGTACTGAGCAGTTGGGCATTGGCTCTCTGAAGCTCAGTCTGTAATAACCAGTCCTTTTCAGAAGAGAATGTTCAGTTTCTTCCTGGCCCTCACACTCTTGCATTTGCATTGAAAAACACTTCTCGAAAGAAATTTACAACAGCTCTTTGTGGTACCTTAGTTGACTTTTCTCTCTTTCTCCACAGACGCCAATGATAACATGGATGATTCCATTAAAAAGCTGGAAAGCAGCTCCTGGAGAAGAGGGCATACATCTGCTCCCACCCTCTGGACAGGCCCTTCTAATTCCTCCCTGGGAGCAGGCACTCATAAATGTCAGTCAGGGAGGAATTGGCTGCAGTTCCAGTACTTAGTATCTTAAAAGCATCTGCTATTTAATGTCTTTGCTAAATAGAACTGTATAAAATAAAATCTCTTTCTAATTAAAACTTCATACGAGAAGGATAAAAAAAGAGATTTTTTTTTTTTTTTTAAAGCTGCTCATTCATTGAGCAAGGCTGAAAGACTTGGGGAATGAGAACAGTTCTGTTTGGGAGGCACCTCCAGCTCTCTTGTCCAGCAGCACCATCAGGACATTGAGTTCCCAGGGTCCAGGCATGGTTTTGCTGTCGCCCTGAGGGACACCACTGGTCACTGACATCCATCGGGCCTCTGAGCCATTGTCCACAACCCCCTGGATGTGACCAGGCAGGCAATGCCTCATTCTCCAAACTGTGCCTCCATCAGATCCACAGCTCACCAAACGTGGGACAAGGATGCTGGGCAGGGCTGATGTGGCCAGGGCATTACAGAAGTGCAGAGTGGTGGCATCTGGAGCTCTTCCCTTGTGCACTGAGGCAGCCACTCCATCATGGAAGGCCTCTGGCTTGGTCAGGCAGCACAGACCCACCATGTGCTCCTCAAGGTTTCCTTTGGCATATCAAAGCATGGAAGAGCTCGGATGGTTTCCCCCACTGTGTTATTGACTGACTGTGTCCTTTGAGGACCACAAGAGGAAGCAGAGCCTTCCATTGCACATGAAGAGCAAATGGTGAAGTCAAGGCTTCACCCTTTCCTATGAAACAAAAGGGCTGTGTGATTCAGGGCCCTCCCAAGGTGCCAAACTTCCAGGTGGGAAGCTGCTGACAGGAGGGAGTGGGGTACTCGTCTCCAGCCAGAGATCACTCACTCCTCAGCATCGTGGGCTGTGGCTGACAGTGCTTGAGGAGCTCAGAAATCCTTGGATGTGATCTCCTGGCCCAGTGTGCAGAACACAGAGCAGTGCGCTCGACTGGGGGGACTGGCCCAGCCCTTGGACACAACTGCCAGGCAGGACAAGCTCCCTCCCCAGAAAGGAAAAGTCCAGCCCTGAGATCCATCTCCACCTGGCTGCAGCAGCGTCACGAGGCCGTCCCAAAACCCATCCCGCCACAACGAGACCCTCTGCCCCCGAGCCCCCTGGTCCTGTTCCCCAGCCAGGACTGAAGGTGGGCAGCCCTTGCCTGGCAGGGCAGGGCTTGGCCCACATTTTATGTTCAAATGAAGAGATGGAGTTGTCACAGCTATGTCCGGGTGGTAGCAGCAGCAAAGCCCACCCGGCAGCAGCACTGGCTGAGCTCCATGCCCAGGAGCAGCCGTGGATGGCCATGGTGTGGGCAGGCAGGAGCCAGGCAGGGGCTGCTGTGCCCAGCGGCGGGGCCCCGAGGGGATGGGGGAGCCCATGCTGAGCGTCCCTGGGCTGAAGGCACATTTCCTTCTGGGGGATCATCTGGGCCTGGACCTGAAGACGCACACAGGGATATTTTGGGGTCCCTGATGAGGGTCCCAGGAATCCTGCATGTTTTAAATGAATTAGCTTTTTTTGATTAGTAAGGAGAATTTATTCCATAATTAACATACAGTCGTAGAAAGTCCAGAAGCAAATATCAGATTGGCCCTGAACCAGGCTAACACGTCAGGTGAGACAGGTGGGGCATTTCTCTCCCCTGTGCATCACGAAGGGACAGCTCTCACAAAGTGTTTCTGTACATTTCCAAGCTCCAAGGGTTGTGGGGGGCAGGTGTTGTTCTGCTTTCTTATGGTTGATCTTATCCTTTTTGCATATTCATGTAGTTTTTCCTTTCTTGCTGCAGCTCTTGCTGAGAGTTTCCTCAAAACTGGTAAATAATTCACTTTCTTAGAGGAAAATCTCCTGCAATATACATTCTAGGAGGCACACATTTATCTTATAGATGATGCATATCGAATGCATATTGCTGAGGTTTGGTCAGAGAAATAATTTTCTGGAATCAGCATTTCTGGGGACGAATATTCAGGCTAGGATTTTGGTGCATATTGATTTTCCAGAACCCTCCTTTGGTATGCTAGGATTTTCATTAGGCGAGATTACTGTAGCCCCAGTGTGAAAACAATCTATCACAATCCCTCCCTTTCTATAATAATTTATTAAATTTGTACTTTTAGGATACACTTTGACAAAGCTTACTTATTTTTTAATTTTGTATTTAGTATTTATAAAACTTAACAACTACACTTTCATACTACTAGTCAGGGTATAAAATTAACAGCTCCTCTCATATGGTAGATGATTCTAAATCTTTAATTTCTTTTACTTGGATTGTCAATTACATTTTTTTATATCAATGCATGTGCTTATTGTACTTTAGATATATTTTGACTCCATAGTCGTTTAAGGCTGGTAATATTTGTAAAATAAGTTTTTTCATGTTTTCTTATGTTGCCTGCTAAAATGCGTCTTTATAACTGTCTCATGTTCTGGTTTTCTTAATTCTTGAGCAATTTGCTTTATTCTACTCTCAGGATTTATTTCTTCTCTATCTCTTACAGAACAAAAAGTTTTAATATATTGCTTACAAATTTTGCCATTTTATTCTTTTTGCTATATTTCACAATTTCTTTATTCCAGTGTCTTTTACTACTCATAGTACACATTCAGAATTTGTTAAAATTATAGCGTACTACACTAACTTGGGAGCGTGCATATGGCTCATTCTTTTTGGGCTTGGATGACTAATACAGTGACAATAATCCTCTGCAGTTTTAACTCTCTACCTCTCTCAAAGCCCCTTTGGGTTGCAGCCAAAGGGCCAAGATGTGTATCTTCTTGGTAGCAGAGCTTACACCTTGGGATCTTGTCACTGATGTCATTCGTCTCATTCTCAGTATTTACTTCATAAGATTTATAAGAGCCTTTTAAATTGTTTTTCAGGATTTAGGATAGCATCTGCTTATTTCTAATTGTTATAGTTTTATTTCTTTGACATTTTAGCTCTAAAGTTGTAATTAGTCTGTCCACTTCTCTTTCTTTCAGCTACACTTGGCTTTTTTTCTTTTACTTTAATTTGATCTCTAATAAATATCTAGCAGCTTTTGTTATACCCTATCTGATTTTAATTTTAATTTTAATGTTTCTTGGAACTTAAATCTGGTTTGTACTTTATATAGTTATTTTTTTCAGATTTTTCACGAATCATATTATTGTTCTAATATATTCTTTACACTGTTCCATTACCTTTAACTTTTCTTTCTTTTCTCTATTATAACAAAAGCACTAAAATATTTTATTTTTTGAAATACATTTGCATACCACACTCTAATTATTCAGTTCACTTAAAACAGCCTCATGTATAATACACTTTAAAATAAAACATTTTACTTCACATAATAATCGGTTTTACAGCTTACAGGTTTCGGTATTAACATGCATCAGTCTTTTTTAATTCTAGGAGTAGTGGTGACTTTTTAGTGAGGTTTGGCTGGTGTTTCTGTCGGTGGTTTTACAGGTCTTCTGTTCTGCCTTTCTTTGCAGGTGCATTTCCCTCATGCTTCCCCTGGGTCTCAGCAGCCGGGGCCTTTGGCTGCACATCTGGAGACGCCGTGCCCGGCACAGCGGGAAGGGATCCATGGCAGCCTCGCTGCCCCGCTGCTGCTTTCACGCCCTGCAGGGCTGTTTCCCAGCCTGGCCTGGCTGCAGCTTCTGCCCAGCCCCTGCAGGAAGGCATTTGGCATCAGCTGACAGGCCGCCCAGCTACACCACAGGCCTGAGATCCCCTGCAATTTTCCAGTCGCCGGGTAGAATAGAAAGGGCACCAGTTTGGAGAAGGGAGGGCCCGGGCCTACCCAAAAAGTTTATAGGGACTTCCTGATTCTTAGCCATATCTTTGATAAGCATTCCCTCCTGAAGGCACCACCTCCCCAGTGGGGAACAGCCCCACCTGATCCAGCTGTCCCTCTTCCTTTCTCCAGAAGTGGATGCAGAGGCTGGGCAGAAGGCGGCGTTTCCCGGAGGAAGCAGTGCTTCTGTGCCAGCCTCTGCTGCAGGAAGAGAGGCGATGCCAGGCACAGTCCCAGAAGGTAATTGCTGTGCCTCTGGGCCTGAGCCCTGCTGAGGCTTGAGCTGCCCTCTCTGCTGCGTGGCAGTGCAGGCACAGCCCGGACAAGACAGGCACAGCCCAGGGGAATTATCCCGAGCAGGCTCAGGGCACTCGGGTACTGAGCAGTCCTGCTGGGGTCCCTCTGTGGGAGACACTTCCTGAAACCTGGCAGTGACTGCACAGGGTGCCCATGGTGGGGAAAGGGCCGATGGGGAGATCAAGGCTCCAGTGTGTCCTGAGAGAGCCTGGATATGTGCCCTTGGGCTGTGGGAGCTGTTCCATGGGCAGGTGGGCAAGCAGGAGGGAGGGACAGAGGTTGGGAGGGATAGTTGTGGCACTGCCTGCTGCAGTTTTCCCCAAGCATTTAGTGAGTGGTTCCTGTGTGGGAATGAGGGAGGCCCAGAGCCCTGGGCTGCTCCAGCAGCCCCTCCGGGGATGTTGCAAAAGGCATGGGAAGTGTGTGGAGAGTGACCAGGAGCCACAGGCTCCCACAGCCTTACCCAACCCCCTTGCAGTGCCCAGTTCCTTAAGGCAGAAAGGGATCCCAGCACACCATGGAAATGGTTCTGATCTCTGCTCCCTTTTAGATTGGGATCACAACTTAGATCACTTGGAAACACTGGTGAATGGTGGTTTGAAGACCTTGCCAGATGTTGGAGGCAAGTTCTCAATGTACATTTCCTGACAGAATAATCAGTGTCCGTGTGCAAGAGCTCAGTCAAGTGGCATTTCCCTTAAGTTCCTCTGAAGGTTGATCAGTTCAGGAAATCTTGCCCTGCTCCATTCTGGAGCTCTGAAGGATCCCACAGGATTGCTGTCAGTGGGAGAATTTAGCTGTCCATCTTCCTCCCGTGTGCAATGCCAGTGTGTCCTTCCATGTGCTCTGTGCAGCCAGGGAGAAGGGCAGAGAGGGAAGGGGCCGGGCCCAGGGCTGTGCCCCAGGGCTGAGCCTTTGGCAGCTCCTTTGCCAGCCCCAGGGAGCCTGAGCTGCTCCTGCTGCCACTGCCAAGCCCTGGCCCTGCCTGGGGCTGGCTTTAGAGCTGCTGGCAGCTCCAGGGAGTCCTTTCTGCCCCGTCTGCCCCGCAAGGGGCTCCTTCCAACCCAGTGTGGGGCCACTGCAGGCAGGAGGTCCCCCTGCTCCTGAGTGGGAGGCAGAGCTGAGGGAGTGCCTTGGAGGGCACCAATCACCCAAGTGCCCTCACCGGCACTCGGGCCTGAAGGAGAATCTTCAACAGTGTCACAGCAGCTCTTCTGTCCTGCCTTTATTTGCAGCTAACCTGGTTGGTGAAAGTGATCTGGCTTCCCAACCCACATTCAGGATTGAGTCTCTGGGAGATGCTGAGGGTAGGTCAAGACCTTTCCCCTGGGAGAGCTTCTGGCTCAAGAGCCCAAATCTTGGCCAAGGAGGCAGCGCTGCAGGTGCCAGCACAGAACCATGCACGTGTGTGCCCATGCCCTGCGCGATCCCCTCATGATTTCTGCTCAGTGCTGGCAGCTGCCTGGGGAAGGGAGGGCCCTCGCCCAGCCACAAAAGCGCAGATATTTTGTGAATCTTTTCCCCATTTTTGATAAGCATGCTGCCCTGAAGATGCCAGCAAAGAAATGGGGAATTGTTCCATCTGACCCAAGTGTCCTTTTTTGTTTCTCAAGTGATGGACCAAAAGGCAGGGCTGAAGGAGGTGTTTCCCCAAGGAAGCAGTGGCTCATTGGCAGCCCCAGCTGCAGGAAGGAAGGCGATGGCAGCCACGGGCACAGGCACAGCAGGTAATTGCTGTGCCGGGCTCAGCCCTGGGTGGGGCTGTGTGGCAGCAGCTCTTCCCCCAGGGCCTGCCCTTGCCCAGCCCGGCAGCAGCCAAAGCTGGAGGCGCCTCGGCTTCCAGGCCTCTGAAGCTGGTTCAGAGCCCCGGGGAAACGGGACTGGTGCAGCAACGTCCCTCGCGCTGCAGCTGCTGCGGAGCTGGCCCTGAGTGCCCAGAGGCCCAAGGCACAGGAGCAGCCCCGAGCGGGAGCCCTGCCACCAGCCCAGGGCCAGAGCCAGCCCTGGCTCCCGACTGAGCAGGGGCTGCGCTGGGTCCTGACAGGGCCTGAGCCTGTCCCCTGGGGCTGGGGGAGCTGTCACGGGGCAGGGAGGGCCAGGGGTGGCAGTGGCTGCTCAGGGATGGCTTTGGCCCGTGTCCCTGGCAGCAGCCACTGCCCAAGCAGCTGCGCTGCCCCCGGGCTCTCCTCCCGGCCTGCTGGGCTTTGTTGGGTGGCACAGCCTGTGCCCAGGGGCGGCAAGGTGCCTGCAGGCCCCAGCTTTGGGGAAACAGAGAATGTCCTGCCCGTATCCACCGTGCTGCCGGCTCAGCAGTGCAGCACAGCACGGGCTCACGCTCCCCATTGCTCCCACAGATGCAGCCGGCACCACAACACGTGTTCCTGATGCCCAGAAGGGCCTCGGAAGGGGCTTCTGCAGGGAGCAGGCTGCTGGGCAGCGTTAATGGCAGGCCTGCTTTTTTTGGATTTTATCTTCATCTTATGTTGGGTCCAAATTCATTTTTACTGCAAGAGAAAATGGTGAGTGTTTTCTTCATCTTTCCCTCAAACAGCTGCTTATGAAAATCTAATGCAGACAGGAAACATTCGCAGGGAGGCCGCAATGGAGTTGTGGCCAGTCCATGGTTGTCCAAATATCTCTGCTGAGGGTTCTGCTGCTGCCCAGTGCTTCCATTGGCCTCTTAATTGCTGGGCCTTGTCCTGGGGGGCCCGCTGGGGCTGCAGCCAGTGCTGGCTCCCACTGAGGCTGCCTGGCCAAGAGCAGCCCCAGGGGCACAGGGCAGAGGCAGAGGGAGGTGGGGAGAAGAAAGAGCAGGGCCGAGATTGACCTTGAGAGGCAGAGGCGCTCTGGGGCCCGCTCCTGGCCAGGGACCCTGCCCAGAGCCGTCCCTGCTGGCCTGTGCCAGCAGCTCCAGCCGTGCTGGGGAGCCTTGCCAGCTCTGGGCCCTGCTGTGCAGGAGGGTCCCTGTGTGTCACTGGCAGCTGGGGCCTCAGCCACCTCCTCTCTTCACACGGGAGCCTCTGGACTGCAGCTGAAGGACAGTGGCTGCATCTCACGCCCAGAGAACTTGAGTAGCTCCTCCAGCAGTTATAAGAACCTGGGCAGCCCCATCAAAAGCCCTCAGTGGACAACCCCAGAACAGCTGGCCTAGAGGAGGCAATCAGCCAATCCCTGTGGAAATCCCAGTGCCACCTCCACTCCCTACAGGAATCCCTGAGCCGCCTCCGCTACCCATGGGGATCTTCAAGATGCCTCCACCCCCTCCCAGTCCATCTCCGCCTGCGCGGCAATCCAGAACCAGTTCAGCACCTTCCATACCCAGCTGAGACCACCCCCTCCTGATTGCCCAAAACGCTCAGACCTGCCCTCCAAATGACACTGAAAGAGCCTCCATGCCACACCACCTACCCCCATTCCAGGGCAGGGTTTGGCCCAGATCTTCTGATGCAATAAAGTGATGGGGCTGTCACCCCAGGGTCCAGGTGAGAGCAGCAGCAAAGCCCACCCGACAGCAGCACTGGCTGAGCTCCATGCCCCGGAGCGGCCGTGGGTGCCCACGGTGGGGGCAGGCAGGAGCCAGGCAGGGGCTGCTGTGACCAGTGGCAGGGCCCCGAGGGGATGGGGGAGCCCATGCTGAGCGTCCCTGGGCTGAGGGCACATTTCCTTCTGTGGCATCGTCTAGGCCTGGACCTCCTCCAAGGCCATGCCCAGGAAAAGAGGAAAGCCATCAAGAGCATCTCCAGGAACACAGCCTGACCAGCAATGTCAGTAGGCAAAACACAAATTTTGCTGAGCAATGGCTCATTGATGAAGCAAAACATTTACATTTGGGGCAATCCATTCATACAGATGGGGGCACACTCTGGGGGTACAGCTAAGGGCATGAGGTCACAACAGGCTCAGGGGTCACAGGAGGCTGAGGACACAGCAGGCCCTGAGGTCACAGAGGTGCCAGAGCCCCGTGGTTGCACAGCAGCACAAGGAGCCAGCAGTCAGTCCTTGAGCACAACTGTTGCGGCAGCAGCGGCGGTGGCAGCAGCGGTGCTGACGTTGGGACAGCGGTGGCAGGACAGCGGTGGCAGCAAGAGCTGCGGGACTGGCAGAGGGCAAGGCACCATGGCCCTTGCTCGGCGCCTCCTACTCCTGCTCCTCCTGTCCGTGGCCCTGCCTGACAGGGCTGCCCAGGCTGCTCCTCTGCAAGCGCGGGGAGCAGGTGAGCCGGCAGCCTGGCTCCCCTTTCCCGGCACAGCACTCCCTGCTCCCCGGGAAGCGCTGGGGATGGTTTTGCCCAGGGCTTTAGGGAGGGTTTCCTCTGTGGGAGTGAGACAGCCCCCACGGGCCCTGGGCTCCTCCAGCCACCACTCCAGGGATGTTGCACAGGGCCTGCAAAGAGGGTGGAGAGTGACCAAAGCCATTCCAGAGCTCCCCAGACCCCTATGCAGCTTTGGCCTTGTCCACTGACATCTGGCAGCCAAGGCCTTACCTGACCCCCTTGCAGTGCCCAGTTCCTCAAGACAGAGGGGGATCCCAGAACACCATGGAAATGGTTCTGATCTTTGCTCCCTTCTAGACTGGGATGGTGTCATGGAGTATCTAGATGCCCTATCAGATAATGACTTGAAACCCCCGGAGAATGCTGGAGGTAAGTTCTCTGTGAGCCTTTCAGAGAAAATACTCTGTGTCCATGCGACAAGAGCTCAGTCATATGGCATTTCCCTCAACATAATCTCAGGATTGAAAGAATCTCAAAAATTTGCTGCTCCCCACTGAGGCTCTGAGGGATCCCACAGGATCACTGTCACTGGGAGGAAGGAGAATTTAGCTGTCCATCTTCCTCCCGTGGCCAATGCCAGTGTGTCCTTCTGTGTGCTCTGTGCAGCCAGAGAGAAGAGCAGAGAGGGAAGGGGCCGGGCCCAGGGCTGTGCCCCGGGGCTGAGCCTTTGGCAGCTTCTTTGCCAGCCCCAGGAGCCTGAGCTGCTCCTGCTGCCACTGCCAAGCTCTGGGCCTGCCCGGGGCTGGGTTTAGAGCTGCTGGCAGCTCCAGGGAGTCCTTTATGCCCTGACTGCCCTGCAAGGGGCTCCTTCCATCCCAGTGTGGGGCCACTGCAGGCACGTGCTCCCCCTGCCCCTGCTCCTGAGTGGGAGGCAGAGCTGAGGGAGTGCCTTGGAGGGCACCAATCACCCAGGTGCCCTCACTGCCACTCGGGCCTGAAGGAGAAATTCAATCACTTTCCATTAAGGTCTTCCTGGATGGAAGAACCAAGACACAGGAGACAGCAAGTCGCTGGAGGCAGCCAAACTTCTGGACAAGATGCTGAGTGACCTGGAGAGACGTCGTGGTGGGTGCATTTCCCTCATGCTTCCCCTGCAACTCAGCAGCTGGGGGCTTTGTCTGCACATCTGGAGACGCCGTGCCCGGCTCAGCGGGAAGGGATCCATGGCAGCCTCACTGCCCCGCTGCTGCTGCTGCTGCTGCTGCTTCCAGCCCTGCAGGGCTGTTTCCCAGCCTGGCCTGGCTGCAGCTTCCTCCTAGCCCCTGCAGGAAGGCGTTTGGCATCAGCTGACAGGCTGCCCAAACTGCACCATTGGGCTGAGATCCCCTGCAATTTCCCAGTCACCAGGCAGATCAGGAATGGCAGCTGTTTGGACAAGAGAGTGCCCTGTCCAATCCCAAAAGTTTTTATGATTTCCAGATCCTTATCCATCAATTTGACCAGTATTGTCTCCTGAAGATTCCAACTCCCAGAAAGGGGAACATCTGCACCTAATCCAACTGTTCCCTTTTCTTTCTGCAGAGATGAAACGAAAGGCTCTGCTGAAGACTGAGTTTCCCAGAGGAAGCAGTGGATCATTGGCAGCCTCTGCTGCAGGAAGGGAGACGATGCCAGGCACAGGCCCAGGAGGTAATTGCTGTGCCTCTGGGCCTGAGGCCTGCTGAGGATTCAGCTGCTCTCTGCTGCTGTGTGTCAGTGCGTGCCCCTCCAGGGATGTTTCACAGGGCCTGCAATGAGGGTGGAGAGTGGCCAGAGGCAGTCCAGAGATCCCCAGGCCCCTGTGAAGCTTTGGCCTTGTCCACTGACATCTGGCTCCCATGGCCTTACCCGACCCCCTTGCAGTGCCCAGTTCCCAAAAGCAGAGGGGGACCCCAGCACACCATGGAAATGGTTCTGATCTATGCTCCCTTTCCTAGGTGAGGGTGCTGGGATAGGTTCTCCAGCAGCTGGGATGGAAGGTGGTTTGGAACCCTTGGGAGCTTCTGCAGGTAAGTTCTCAACTTCCCCTCAGAGAATAATCATTGACAAACTGTCAGGAACCAGGTGACAGGAGCTTGTGTGGCTGTTGAGTTACAGGTGTGTCTGCAGGGAGGACTTTTCAAGCTCCAGGGCTGGTTGCTGCACACAAGCCCAGCTCCCATGGCAGGGGTGAGTAGGTTACCCCTGCTGTCCCCACAGGCTGAGCCCTGCTTCTGTGGAATCCATTTCTGGAGAAATGGAAATACTTTGTCTTAAGGTCCTCTGAGAGGGAGGAAAAAACCTATAAAACAGAGTGAGTCCCTGGAGGAATCCAAACGACTGGACCAAATCTTGACTGAACAGGAGAGACAACGTGGTGGGTGCATTTCCCTCATGCTTCCCCTGGGACTCAGCAGCCGGGGGCTTTGGCTGCACATCTGGACACGCTGTGCCCGGCACAGTGGGAAGGGATCCATGGCAGCCTCGCTGCCCCGCTGCTGCTGCTGCTGCTTTGACGCCCTGCAGGGCTGTTTTCCAGCCTGGCCTGGCTGCAGCTTCTGCCCAGCCGCTGCAGGAAGGCATTTGGCATCAGCTGACAGGGAGCCCAAACTTCACCAAAGGGCATGCACACCCTGAGATCCCCTGCAACTTCCTGGTCTCTGGGTAGATCTGGAAAGGCAACTATTTGGAGAAGGGAGGGCCCTGGAGCAGCCCCAAAAGCCTAGGCCTTTCCCTGATACTTATCCATATCATTGACACGTAGTGTTTCCTGAAGATGCCACCACCCTAATCGGGAATGGTTCCACCAGATCCAGCTGTCCTTTATCCTTTCTCCAGACATGGACCAAAAAGGTTTGCGGAAGGCAGCACTTCCTGGAGGAAGCGATGGCTCAGTGCCAGCCACCGATGCACAAAGAGAGGAGATGCCAGACAGTGCCACAGAAGGTGATTGCTGTGCCAGGCTCAGCCAGGCTCAGCAGTCCTGCTGGGCTCCTTCCATGGGAGACACGTCCCAAAAGCTGGGAGCAGCTGCACAGGGTGGCCATGGTGGGGAAAGGGCAGAGGGGGAGTGCAAGGCTCCCATGCCTCCTGACGGGGTCTGAGCCTGTCCCCGGGGGCTGGGGGAGCTGTCATGGGGCAGGGAGGGCCAGGGGTGGCAGTGGCTGCTCAGGGATGGCTTTGGCCCATGTCCCTGGCAGCAGCCACTGCCCAAGCAGCTGCGCTGCCCCCGGGCTCTCCTCCCGGCTTGCTGGGCTTTGTTGGGTGGCACAGCCTGTGCCCAGGGGCGGCAAGGTGCCTGCAGGCCCCAGCTCTGGGGGAAACAGACAACGTCCTGCCCGTATCCACCTTGCTGCCAGCTCAGCAGTGCAGCACAGCACGGGCTCACGCTCCCCATTGCTCCCACAGACGTTATCAATGAAACAGGAATATATGCCCCGGATCCAGTGCGCCTCCCAAGAATTGTCTGCCCCCAGGATGTGCGCAGGTCCTGCATGTTAGGCACGGTGGTGACAGTGATCACTGTGCCACTTGTGCTAATAGGCTGCTATCTTGGCATTCGCAAGCTGTACGAGCTCAGACGGTCAGTTGTTGATTTTCCTCCACAGTTTTCTTATAACTCTGCTCCTGCATAGGTAGCCTGACTGGGAGTCATGCTACTGTGGAGTTGTGGCCATGGTTGTCCAAATAACTCTGCTGAGGGTTCTGCTGCTGCCCAGTGTTTCCAGTGGCCTCTCAATTGCTGGGCCTTGTCCTGGGGCCCGCTGGGGCTGCAGCCAGTGCTGGCTCCCACTGAGGCTGCCTGGCCAAGAGCACAGGGCAGAGGCAGAGCAAGTTCTCCACAGTATTTGGGCAGCACAGCTCAGGACAGGACAGGACAGGACAGGAGAGGACAGGGCAGTGCTTATTTAGTAGCTCATGTAAAGTTTCATGGTAACAGTGGTGTTGCAGATCAAGCAAATTTGCTCCAGATCAGTGTTAAAATAAATCCAACGTGATGAAGGTTTGGATTTGGCCATGAGACTTTGCTCTTTGTGTGAGCCCTACTCTGGACTGATTCCCAGTCAGTCTTGGAGCAGGTTTTGGACAAAGGCTCATCCCAGCCCTGAGCCTTGGCAGTTCTCTGGCCTCAAAGGGACAGCTGAGGCTGCACTGCACATGACTGGGGTTCAGGGCTCCATTATCAAAGAGCTTTGAGATGTTTCAATCACTGTATTCTTACTAGATAGTTTTTGTTATGAAGTTCATTCATTAGATTTTAAATCTTAATTGTAATAAAACTTCTTTTCCAGTGCTTTTTCCAGTTATTTGATATAGTCAGTGATGGCCTAAGTATTCCATGGCTGAATTAAAAGATTGTAAGTATTATAAAATGAAATCATGTTGACACTCTTATGTCTTTCAGAGACTCCTGAAATTTATGTTGGTTTGATGTGACCAACAGAAGAGTTTGGCTCTGCTTTTAATTGAAACAAGCAGCAGAGCTGGAACCTGTTGAAAACAGTCTCTTCACTTCATAGCTAAAGCCAACTGTTAGGGTTCTTTATTGAGGAATATACTATCTACATTTCATGTATATACTCCTGACAAGTAGCTGATAGAAATGAGGGATTTGGACTCTTTGGGAAGTACTGACCAATTGGGCATTGGCTCTCTGAAGCTCAGTCTGTAATAACCAATCCTTTTCAGAAGAGAATGTTCAGTTTCTTCCTGGCCCTCACACTCTTGCATTTGCATTGAAAAACACTTCTCAAAAGAAATTTACAACAGCTCTTTGTGGTCCCTTAGTTGACTTTTCTCTCTTTCTCCACAGACGCCAATGATAACATGGATGATTCCATTAAAAAGCTGGAAAGCAGCTCCTGGAGAAGAGGACATACATCTGCTCCCACCCTCTGGACAGGCCCTTCTAATTCCTCCCTGAGAGCAGGCACTCATAAATGTCAGTCAGGGAGGAATTGGCTGCAGTTCCAGTACTTAGTATCTTAAAAGCATCTGCTATTTAATGTATTTGTTAAATATAACAGTATAAAATAAAATCTCTTTCTAATTAAAACTTCATTCGAGAAGGATAAGAAAAGAGATTTTTTTTTTTTTTTTTAAAGCTGCTCATTCAATGAGCAAGGCTGAAAAACTTGGGGAATGAGAACAGTTCTGTTTGGGAGGCGCCTCCAGCTCTCTTGTCCAGCAGCACCATCAGGACATTGAGTTCCCAGTGTCCAGGCATGGTTTTGCTGTCGCCCTGAGGGACACCACTGGTCACTGACATCCATCGGGCCTCTGAGCCATTGTCCACAACCCCCTGGATGTGACCAGGCAGGCAATGCCTCATTCTCCAAACTGTGCCTCCATCAGATCCATAGCTCACCAAACGCGGGACAAGGGTGCTGGGCAGGGCTGATGTGGCCAGGGCATTACAGAAGTGCAGAGTGGTGGCATCTGGAGCTCTTCCCTTGTGCACTGAGGCAGCCACTCCATCATGGAAGGCCTCTGGCTTGGTCAGGCAGCACAGACCCACCGTGTGCTCCTCAAGGTTTCCTTTGGCATATCAAAGCATTGAAGAGCTCGGATGGTTTCCCCCGCTGTGTTATTGACTGACTGTGTCCTTTGAGGACCACAAGAGGAAGCAGAGCCTTCCATTGCACATGAAGAGCAAATGGTGAAGTCAAGGCTTCACCCTTTCCTATGAAACAAAAGGGCTGTGTGATTCAGGGCCCTCCCAAGGTGCCAAACTTCCAGCTGGGAAGCTGCTGACAGGAGGGAGTGGGGTACTCGTCTCCAGCCAGAGATCACTCACTCCTCAGCATCGTGGGCTGTGGCTGACAGTGCCTGAGGAGCTCAGAAATCCTTGGATGTGATCTCCTGGCCCAGTATGCAGAACACAGAGCAGTGCGCTCGACTGGGGGGACTGGCCCAGCCCTTGGACACAACTGCCAGGCAGGACAAGCTCCCTCCCCAGAAAGGAAAAGTCCAGCCCTGAGATCCATCTCCACCTGGCTGCAGCAGCGTCACGAGGCCGTCCCAAAACCCATCCCGCCACAACGAGACCCTCTGCCCCCAAGCCCCCTGGTCCTGTTCCCCAGCCAGGACTGAAGGTGGGCAGCCCTTGCCTGGCAGGGCAGGGCTTGGCCCACATTTTATGTTCAAATGAAGAGATGGAGTTGTCGCAACTATGTCCGGGTGGTAGCAGCAGCAAAGCCCACCCGGCAGCAGCAGTGGCTGAGCTCCATGCCCAGGAGCAGCCGTGGATGGCCACGGTGTGGGCAGGCAGGAGCCAGGCAGGGGCTGCTGTGCCCAGCGGCAGGGCCCCGAGGGGATGGGGGAGCCCATGCTGAGCGTCCCTGGGCTGAGGGCACATTTCCTTCTTTGGCATCAGCTGGGCCTGGACCTGAAGAGGCACAAAGAGATATTTTGGGGTCCCTGATGAGGGTCCCAGGAATCCTGCATGTTTTAAATGAATTAGCTTTTTTTTATTATTAAGGAGAATTTATTCCATAATTAAAATACAGTTGTAGAAAGTCCAGAAGCAAATATCAGATTGGCCCTGAACCAGGCTAACAGCGTCAGGTGAGACAGGTGGGGCATTTCTCTCCTCTGTGCATCACGAAGGGACAGCTCTCACAAAGTGTTTCTGTACATTTCCAAGCTCCAAGGATTGTGGGGGGCAGGTGTTGTTCTGCTTTCTTATGGTTGTTCTTATCCTTTTTGCATATTCATGTAGTTTTTCCTTCTTGCTGCAGCTCTTGCTGAGAGTTTCCTCAAAACTGGTAAATAATTCACTTTCTTAGAGAAAAATCTCCTGCACCCTTCTCCAGAGGATCCCTCCCAGTCCTGTGTCCAAGCCATTTATGGAGATGTTGGGGAGCACAGGGCCGAGGATGGAGCCCTGCAGAACCCCACTAGTGACCGGTGCCAGCCTGATGCCACCCCAGTCACTGTCACCCTTTGTGCCCAAGCCTTGTGCCCATTGTCACCCAGCACACGGCAGGTTTATCCAGCTGGGGCTGGATAAACACTTTGTCCTGAAGGATCCTGGCAGAGACAGTCTGGAAAGCCTTGCTGGAATGCAGATTCTCCACCTACACCCCGTGGGCAGCCAGGGGGTCACCATGTCCCAGGAGGAATCCGAGACGCGCTGGCTCCGACCGGCCGGCCTCGTCCTCCAGGGCTTTGCAGCAGCTCCCAGGAAAATCTTTTCCAGGATTTTTCCAGGAAGTGAGACTGAAAGGCTTGTACTGGTCCCGTGCAGCTCCTGTACTGGTCTCCTATCGGCCTGTGCTGGTCTTTAATGTTCCCTTACTGGTCCCGGTCTGTTCCGTACCAGTGTGTACTGGTCCCATCCTGGTTCCATATGGGTCCTCACTGCTCTCATCCTGATTCCATACTGGTCCTGCAATGGCCCATTCCTGCTCCAGTACTGGTCCCACACTGGCCTGTACTGGTCACATTCTGCTCCTGCAGTCACCCACAGTGCTCTCATACTGGCCCAGTGCTTGCCTGTAGTGGCCTATACAGCTCCTTACTGGTTCCCATACTGGTCCAGTACAATCCAGCACTGGCTCATGCAGGGCTCTGCTGGCCCCATGCTGCTGCCGTACTGCTCCACAGTGTTTGTACAGTGCTCACACTAGCCCTCACACTGGGCTGTACTGGCCTGCACTGCTCCCACACTGGTTTGTGCTGTTCTCCACTGGCTCCTACTGGTTTGTACTGGCCTGTGTTTGTCTGCACTGGCCCATCATGTTCCAGCAGCAGTCCCATAAAGGTCCTGCATTTGCTTGGCTTGGTCTCTACTGGTCCCACACTGCCCTGTACTGGTCCTACATCAGTCCAATACTGGTCAAGTACTGGTCCCATCCTGGTGTCATACTGGTCCCATGCTAGCCCTACTGGCTGCATACTGGTCCTGTGCTGGTCTAGTACCAATCCCCTCCTGTTTCCATACTGGTTCTTACTGGTCCCATACTGGTTCAATACCAGCCCTTTTAATCATTTTGGAAGCAACTGAGCCATTTGGAGTGGGAGTGGAATAATTTTGGAGCTGCTCCATTTTTAGGAGTCATTGAAAAATTTTGAGTAATTATGTAAGTTTGAGTGATTACTCAGATCTTGAGGCAGGTTCTCTGCAGGAATAGAGTTTGGTCTTTGGGACCTTTTCCTCTTTTTCCCCTGTTATGTTTTAATCCCAGAACTGATAGATGAACAGAAGGAATTTGAAGTCAGCACCTGGAAATTCACTCTGGAAGAGATAATTCCCATTGCTGCGCAGTACAGTGAGAAAGGTAAATCCAATGTGATCAATGCATCTTTCCCTTCACCTGTGTTAAATTTGAGGTGGTTTTTGGGATTTTCCCAGTTCCAGTATCTCATGCTGCTCATTCAAAGGGTCTGGCAATTCAGGCTGACGAATTCCCACATCCTAGAGAGCTGCAATGTTCCTGTTTAATCCCAAAAATCATCCAAAAGAAAGACTCCAGGGGAGATTTAGGTGTAAAATTGTGGATTATTTCAGAAAGCACCAACTGCACCTAGAGCAATCCCAAAGGTACCTGTGGGCAGGTGGGCACACACAGGTGTGATGGAGCTGGGCGGGATCAGGCCAGGAATCAGATGCTGATTTTGTGATTTACAGCAGGATTTCTCCCCTGATCCCAGTTCCCAGTGTTGTGGTGGTGCCAGGTGTGCTGGTGGTGGGTCTGGAACCCTCAAACTGGGATCTGGGACCCCTAAACTGGGGTTTGGATCACTCAAATTAAGGGTTCAAGACCTGGACTCCTAAACTGGGGTCAGAGACCTTCCAGCTTTAATCTGGAATCTTTAAACTGGGTGTGGGACTCTCAAACTGAGAACTGGTACCCCCAAATGGGGGTCTGCAGCCCTCCAGCAGGATCTGGGATACTCACACTGGGGTTTCAGCTCTCCAAAATGGGTCTGGACCCCCCCACCCACCTGGAGTTTGGGCCCCTCAAAGAGGGGTTTGGGATTCTCCAGCTGGGTGTGGGACCCTCAAACTGAGATCTGGGACGCCTAAACTGGGTCTGAGCCCTTTAAACTCTTGTCCCAACTATGGGCTCATTCCCCAGGTGCAAATTCCCACATCAAGGCAAAGGATTTTTATTTTTCATTCCAAATACTCAGGGAGGAGATGGGAGTTCCTTACAAAAGGCCCATCCCAGACGGAGCAGCAGAACTGACACTGGTTTGGAGTAGGGGCTCAACAGGTCAGTGGTCACACCCCCCCCTTTTGTTGGTTCTAAAGTGGCTGGTTTTGCATCGAGTGCAAAACCTGAGGGTTTTGAGGGTGGCACCCTGAAAAAACTGGAGGGACATGGGGGAGTGAGGTAGGGGTTTATTTGGGTGTACAAAGAGAAACGGGGGAAGGGGACACCTCAGGATGGAATTTTGGGTCCACCTTAGAGGGGGGAGGTGAGTGAGAGGACCCCAGGATGGAGATTTGGGATCCCCAGGGTGGGCTTTGTGGGGTCTCAGGGGAGATTTGGGGTCCCAGGGTAGGATTTGGAGGGACCCACGGTGGATTTTTGGGATTCCAGAATTGATTTAGGGGTTCCAAGATAGATTTTGAGGTCCAAAATGGATTTTGTGAGTCCCAAGATGGATTTTGGAGTCCCAGAATGTGGGAAGGTCTCAGGCACTGGTGCCTCTGGCAGATAGGAGGACTCAGTGCCAGATTTTACAATCCCCTCAGCAGGGGGACCTTTGGGATTTGAGGATTCCCAGGGTGGATTTTGGATTTTCACAGTGAGTTTTGCTCTCCCTGGGATTGATTTGGGCATCTCAGGTTGGGTTTTGGGGTTGTGGAGTAGGTTTTTGTAGTCCCAGGTTGGATTTTGGGGGTTCTAGGGTGGGTTTTCAGGGTCCTGGGATAGATTTTAGGGTTCCAGCCCCCACAGTGCAAAGTCCAGGGCGGGGGCACTGTGGGTCAGACACCCCATGGACACCACGTCGATGTGGGGCCCCAAGAACTGGGGGAGGGTCTCCAAAACGATGCCCCCACTGGCCTCCACCATCACCCCGGGGTGTGCAGCCTTGACCTGCGCCGCCGCCGCCTGCAGCTCCTGGGGGGGACACCCCGTGAGCAGGGAGCACGCCCTCCCCAAAATTTGGGGACACGCGGGACATCAGGATGTACAATGCTCAGGAATCCTGGCATGCAGCCAAAGACCCCTGCGGCTTTGAGTTCCACCCATGGAGCAAATTACCAACTTTATATGAAGAATAACGAGTCATAAAATTTTAAGCAGCATAACAGTAGTTGTCACAGGGTGAAAGGTAGAATTTGGAAGAATTTTACTATGGGGGTCCAGGGGACAAGATGGAGGGATTTGGGCGTTCTCCTGTTCTTCTTCCTTCTTCTTCCTAGCCTCCATCTTCTTGGTGATGGTAGCACCGTAGGATTGGTGTAAAGTAGAAAGTCACTGTCCAACATAGATGATAGGTAATGGAAAATAACTGCAAATAAAGTACATGTAGTTTTTAGTATAAAGAGATTGCACCGCCTCAGGGCAGAGTAGCGTGCCTCGGACTGACCTGCTGAACAGACCTCGGCAGGCCAGACAGAAAATGCTTTAGATAAGAAATAATAAACAACCTTAAGAACGCAAGCTGAAGACTTCTGACTCCTTCTTTGACAGCTGGGTTGGAAAAAGAGACTTTTAACACACCTCGGGCTCACCTTGACCAGAGGAGATCCTGAGAGGGCAGGCGCACGAGAGCAGCACTGGCAACACCAAGTGCTGCTGCTGCTCCTGGGCACAGCTGCTGTGCCAGCACTGATCTGCCCCAGCTCTGCACACAGACATTGCTGCTGCAGCTCCAGAGAAGGCAACAAAAGGGCATCTCTGGTGGGAAATACTTTCTTTCATTTAAAACCACTGAGAGTGCAGCCCCTCACTGACACAGTCTGTGGCCACAGGGAAGGTGGAGAGAAACAAAATGAGCAATGGCACAAACAACGGCATTTCTTTGTGGACAATATTAAGAAGGAAAACAAAGAAATAGGGCATCCAAAATGAAACTAACAAGGCAGTATCTAAAATTACTTCTATTACAAGAGATTTGCAGAAACTGGCCAGCAGTTCAGTGTTTCTGAAACCTCCACTCATCACTCTCAACACTGCAGCCTTGAGCTCCTGGTTCCTCAGGCTGTAGATGAGAGGGTTCAGGGCTGGAGGCACCACTGAGTACAGAACTGACACCCCCAGATCCAGGGATGGGGAGGACATGGAGGAGGATTCAGGTAGGCAAAGGCTGCAGTGCTGAGGAATAGGGTGAGCATGGCCAGGTGAGGAAGGCAGGTGGAAAAGGCTTTGTGCTGTCCCTGTTCAGAGGGGATCCTCAGCACAGCTCTGAAGATCTGCACGTAGGAGAAAACAATGAACACAAAGCATGCAGAGGCTAAAAAGACACTAATCATGATAAGCCCAAGTTCTCTGAGGTAGGATTTGGAGCAGGAGAACTTGAGGATGTGTGGGATTTCCCAGAAGAACTGGCCCAAGGCATTGCCCTGGCACAGGGGCAGGGAAAATGTATTGGCCATGTGCAGCAGAGCAGTGAGAAAGGCACTGGCCCAGGCAGCTGCTGCCATGTGGGCACAAGCTCTGCTGCCCAGGAGGGTCCCATAGTGCAGGGGTTTGCAGATGGACACGTAGCGGTCAAAGCACATGATGGTCAGGAGGAAATACTCTGCTCCATTGAAGAAGATAAACAGAAAGAGCTGTACAGCACATCCTTTGTAGGAGATGGTGCTGGTGTCCCTGAGGGAATTGTGCATGGCTTTGGGGACAGTGGTGCACATGGAGCCCAGGTCACTGAGGGCCAGGTTGAGCAGGAAGAAGAACATGGGCGTGTGCAGGTGGTGGCTGCAGGGGCAGAGCCCCAGTGTTTCACAGGCAGATGAGAGCTGGCCCTCAGGAAGCCAAAGGAAGCTGGACAGTCCTGGCAGATTTTGTCTGGGAGCTATCCTTGGATATAAGGAATTTTGGAGGCAGATTCCCAATTGTGGCCATAGACACCTGGACTTCAAAGATGCTTTTTTCAATGGAAAGAAAAACACATCCCTCCAGTGTTTTGAAGGCAGGTAAGAGGTGGCCCCCAAGATGCCAAGGCCATCCAGAGCTGTCTTTGCTGGCAGGTTTCCTATGGGAACAGTCTTCAGATATAATCAGATATAGAGGTAGAATCCCAATTTCAGCCATGAACCCCTGGAGGAGAGGGAGAGTTCTTTCCCACTGGAAGGAAAGCACAGAACTCCAGAGTTTTAGGGGAAGATGAGAAGCAACCCTCAACATGCCATCTCAGCTGCACCAGTCAGGCCCAGCCAACCAGACCTGTTCCATGTTCTTGGATCCTTGGGGCCCTGCAACATCACAATTGCCCTTTGGTTCCACAAGTCCCCATAGTATCACAAGAGATCTTTGTTTCCATGAGGCCCAGTGATATCACAATGGTCTCCTTGGCTCTGCAGTGCCACAATGGCCCCTTGCTTCCATGAGGCCTTGCAGTGTCAAAATGGTTTTCCTTGGTTCCATGGGACTGTGCAGAGTGCCACAATGGTCCCTTGGTTCTATTGGGCTCCCCAGGATCACAATGGCCCCTTGGTTCCACAAGGCTTGGCTGTGGCACACTGGCCCCTTGCTTCCTTGGGGACCCATTGGTGTCACAATGGCCCCTTGGTGCCATGGGGACCTAGAATGCCAGAATGGTCTCATTGCTTCCACGAGGCCCTGCAGTGTCACAGAGAGCTCCTTGGTTCCACAAAGCCCTGCAAACCCCTTGATTCAACACGGCCTCAAAGTGTCAGAATGGTCTCCAGGATTCTATGAGGTCCTGCAGTGTCACAAGGGCACCTTGCTTCCATGAGGCCCTGAAATATGGAATGGCGCCTTGATTCCATTGGGCTCCTCACTGTTACATGAGTTCTTAGTTCCATGGAGCCCTGCACTGTCACATGGCCCCTTGGTTCCAAAGGGTCACAAACTATTGTAATGTTCTCCATGATCCCATGAGGTCCCTCAATGTCACAATGGACTTTTGGTTCCATGAGCTTTCATAACGCTCAACAGCAGTCTCCTTGGTTCTGCAGTGTAATAACTGACCCGTGGTTCCATGAAGTGCCTGGCCTCCCACAGCTTCTCAGGGACCTTTTTCCCCCTCAAGGTCCCTAATAGCCCTTCATGGCCCCTCAGAGCCCCTTATGGCCCCTCAAATCTCCTCATGACCCCTCACAACCCTTCACAGCTCATGGCCCCTCATGACCCATCACAGCCCTCAGAGCTCTCATGTCTCCTCACAACCCCTCACAGCACTCACAGCTCCTCACAGCTCCTGATGGCTCCTCACAGCCCCTCACAGCCCCTCATGGCTCCTCATGGCCCTCATGGACCCTCACAGCTCCTCATAGCCCCTCATAGCCCTCACGGCCCCTCATAGCCCCTCACAGCACTCATGGCCCATCACAGACCTCATAGCCCTGCACAGATCCTCATAGCTCCTCACGTCTCCTTACAGCCCCTCACAGTCTCTCATGGCTCCTCACAGCCCCTCATGGCTTCTCATGCTGCGTCATGGCCCCTCACAGCTCCTCACAGCCCTCATAGCCCCTCACAGCACTCACAGCCCCTCATGGCCCCTCACAGCCCTCACAGCCCCTCATGGCCCCTCACAGCCCTCACAGCCCTTCATGGCCCCTCACAGCCCTTCATGGCCCCTCACAGCCCCTCACAGTCCCTCATGGCCCCTCACAGTCCCTCATGGCCCCTCACAGCCCCTCATGGCCCCTCACAGCCCTCACAGCCACTCATGGCCCCTCACAGCCCCTCATGGCCCCTCACAGCCCCAGGCCTGGGGCTCCTCCCAAAGGAGAAGGGGTCAGGCCCTGCTTGTTCTCCTTTGATTTTGGTCCCTTCACAGCGACCAGTAAAGAAAGGCTGAAATGGAGCCTTTCCTCAGCGTTTCCCTCAGGGTTAATTGTGGGCTGAAGCTCTGTGCTGGCGCTGGCCCCAGCACCAACATCCCTGCAGCCGCCAGGCCTTTGCTGTCCCCCCGTGTCCGTCGCTGTCCCCGAGTCCCGCCCGGCTCTGGCAGCAGCAGCAGCAGCCGCAGCGCAGCGGGCGCCGGCCCGGCCCAGCCGGGGCTCCCGGGCAGGAGCAGCAGCAGCGCCAGCCCCTTCCCGCCTGCTCCTGCCTCGGCTTCCAAGGGCTTTTTCCAGCTGAATCCTGGAGTAGAGCAACCAGCACCCACACACAGCCCTGACTCCTCAGGGCCCGCCTGTGCTGCCCTGAGCCAGCCCTCAGAGGAGGAAAGGATCGGGTTCCAGCACTGTTTTCAGCGCTGTTTTACTCACTCTGAGCTGACAGCAGGAGACTGCTGCTGCTGCCTTTGCCTTGAGAATTGGAGATCATGGCTGCTCTTGTCCCTCTTCTGCTTGCCACTTGACTTTGAGCTGTAAAACTGCAATTGCCTTTTTTGACCAGTATTTCCCAGAGTGCTTTTGAGATGGGGGACTCAGGCTTTTTGTCACAGGCATCATGATTAGCAGATCTTGAAATGCTCACAAGTACCTGAGCACTAAGTCAAGAAGAATTAAAGCCACACAGGCCACATTTGCAGTGCTCAAACACAGCCCTGTTGCTGCTGCTGCTGGAATAGAATCAACTGACAGAGGCCATGACAGAAATTGCCTCTGGAGTGTCGAATCAAATGAAAAAATCCACCAGGAGAAAACAAAACCAGAACTTCTTAACTCACTTCATTGTTTCTTCTGAGCAGCAGCAGAAAATGGAGATGGCCAGAGGTATTTCCAGCTGCTGCTGGTCCCAGCTGGAGCCCAGCCTGCTGCCCAGTCCCAGCGGGAACCTGAGCCCAGCCTGGGGAGCTCCCGCAGTGTCGGGAGCTCAGCGCACGCGGGGCCAGGCCCAGAGCCCCGGGCACGGCCGCCCATTGTGGGGCAGCGGCGCAGACGGAATGTCCTGCGGCCCAAACCTCCTGCTCCTGCCACACAGCGCCCAGCCTTCTCCCCCTCCTCCTCCTCTCCCAGCATGGGAGATTCCATTCCACAAATTCCAGCTCGGAGGAGGCTTCCCCAGAGAGGGCTCAGGCTCCTGGTTCAGCCTCAGTGTCCCTGCAGAGGAACAGGGCATCTTTCAGGCACTTCCACAAGCTCAGGGTTCTCATTTCATGGGGAATTTGGGATGAAAATGGCTTTGTTAGGAAGGACAACAGCGAAGGGAATGGATTGGAAATCCTTAGGGAAAATGACCATTCTTACAGGCAAAGTTCACCAAGTAATTCCCTGCATTTCTCCTTATCAGATTCTTTCAGTCATCTTCTGAGAGGTCCAGCTTGTTCTGGTGCTTTCCATGAACTGATTGTACTTGTGATTTATAGCAATGCATGAGATGTAGAAGCATCTGAACTGAACCCAGAAACAAACTCCGTCTGTCAGCCCATTTTCATCTTCTAGGTCACTTTCAAGATGTCCATGGGGATGTTGGAATGATTATCACACAGCTCTCCATTTCTGGCTGCAGGCTCTGGAGATTCTTTCTCTGCATTCAGTCAAGCTTGCATTCTCTAACAATTCCTGGAAGCCCGTCATGTTTTCTTAGGGCAGAACAGTAACAATGAAAACATTACCAATGACACAACTGGCCAGCCCACAAGGGAAAGAAAGAAGAAGCTGTTAAGTTTTTAAATATTTGTCCTGCTTTGCTGCAAGAGTTGTGCTGCACGCACGGCGGGGAAAGCCAAGAGAAGCTGCAGTTGGTGGCACATCTTGTGACAGAAGCTGCTCCTCGTTCTCCAGGAAAGGTTCTTGGAAAGAGCAAACAGGACTGTGGAGAAGATTCTGAGAAAAGTGAAACATCTTTTTAGAAATGAAATAAGAATGGAAAGAAACAAACTAAGATGCTTTATTTATTTTTATGCTCCCCTTTTCCATCTTGCACTACTTCTCCTTCCCATTAATTCCAAATGGATCTCACCTCTAAGATCCATGACTTGGCAAGTTTTGGACAATCTAAAATAACATGACCTACACACTGTTTTCCTTCCCCTGTATTTTTTGGAAAGCAGTGCTGGAGAGATTAGTGCAGTGCTTGGGTCAGGTACAAATTCTGCATTCAGGGAATGTGCTCTGATAGTGTTTGACCCTCAGCAGGGACAATGCACAGCAGTGACCAAGGGATTCCTGTGCCGCTGTGCAGGAGTCCAGACTCTTGGCTGAACACGGCAAAGTTCCCGTGTTTGGACAGGCTCAGGGGCTGCCCCTGGGATTGTGGGGCTTGGCGCGGGGGCAAACAGGCAATGGATGAACAGACATGGGTACAAATGGCCACAGTGCTTCAGTTGCAGCGGCAGCTGCGGCAGGAGCGGCAGCAGCAGTGAAATCAGTGAAAGAAGCGACTCTATCGACTCCCTCTTGCTTGTCCTCTCCCTCTCCTGCTGTCCCAGACCCTCTCCCGGTCTCCCTTTCCCGGTGTCCCCTCTCTCTCCCAGTCTCTCTCTCTCCCCGTGCTGGGCCGGGCTATACCCCCAGCTTGCCCCCAGCCCCGGGAGGGGCTGCCCCATCCCCCGCCCCATGTGTCCCGCCACAGTCTCGCCTCTGCCTGACTCTGGCCGTATAGGCGGTGGTGCTACTGCGTGGGCATCAGTGCCTGGAGTTGGGGCGGCATCACTGCCCTTTGCCTCCGCCTGGCCTGAGCCCAGTTCCAACCCCAACCCCGACCCCGGCCCCAGCCCCAGCCCTGGCTCCTCCTGGGGCCCACGGAGGACACAGGCAGCGCAGCCGCTCCCATCTCCTCCACTGCGGCTTTCCCAGTCCGAGCTCCGCCGCTCGGCAGTGCGGCCGCCGGCCCCAAGGCTCCCGTGTCCCGTTCCAAAGGGCAAACGCCTGGGGATGGCTGGCTTGGGGCAGGTGAGGGGCGCTCGGGGCCGTTGCTGGCTCCAGGCCGAGCGCTGACAGCTGCGTCCTGCCCGCAGGGAAGGCGCAGCAGGGCCTGAAGGAGCAGTACCGGCTGGGCTCGCTGCTGGGGCGCGGTGTCTTTGGCAGCATCTTTGTGGCCATGTCGCTCTCGGACAGCGCCCCAGTGAATGGTGGGGCCAGCGGCGGGCGGAGGAGGAGGAGGAGGTGGATAGGGCTCAGCAGGCGATCTCAGCCCGCTGCTGCCCTTGGCTTGCAGGTGGCCACCAAAAGGGTGCCACGGAACTGCATCCGGCACTGGGGCCAGCCGGTGAGTGAGCGGGGCCAGCGGCAGAAGCCGGGCCGTGCTGGGTGGGGATGAGCCGAGGCCCGGCAGGGTGGAAGCCGCCAGGACGCCTCGAGGGGGAGCGGGCGTGGGACCAGCTCAGGGCACAGAGCATCCCGGGCTGGGTGAGGGGCTCCCCAGCCCTGGCACAGCATCAGCCCCCACTGATGGCATCGTGCTCCTCCCACAGCCCGATGGCACCAGCGCACCCCTGGAGATCTTGCTGCTGGACAAGGTGTCCACTAGCTTCCCTGGCATCGTCCAGCTGCTGGAGTGGCTTGAGCTCCCCAAAGACATCTTGATGGTGCTGGAGTGGCCAGAGCGGTCTCAGGACCTGCAGCATTTCATTCGGGCACGGGGGTTCCTGTCCGAGGAGGTGGCGCGGCAGCTGTTCCGCCAGGTGCTGGAGGCCATGCGGCACTGCACCGGCTGAGGGGTCCTGCACAGGGACATCAAACCAGGGAACATCCTGGTGGACCTGGCCACCGGGCAGGCCAAATTGATTGACTTTGGCTGTGGCGCCTATCTGCAAGACACAGCCTACACTCACTTTGCAGGTGAGCCCACGCAGGGGTGTGCTTCTAGTCACAGCATCTCAGGGCCCAACATCTCACAGCCCAAAATGGGTGTGGCAGCAGGGATTCTGCCTTTTGCTGTCCTTCATGCACTGAGATTTTAGCCAAGTTGCTTTTGAGCAGGGCTGGGTGGGGAGCCAGCTTCCAGCCCTGCTGGCAGCCTTTGCCCACCACTCTGCCCAGGACTGGGGCTGGGACTGGGGCAGCCAGCCTGACAAAAACACCTGTGCGTGGGGGTAGCAGAGAGAGGGGGGACCAGAACCAGTGCCCCAGCCAGTTTTGCGTGCAGGTGAGAACTGCTGTGGTCTGCTCCACTCACCTGGTTTACTTTGGGTTCATAATGTTTTTTGGGGCAATGCAGGCAGGGAGGATGAAGACATGGTTTTTCCCCAGCACTGAGTAGGTTTTTCCTTGTCATGGTTGGGCCTTGCCAGGGCTTCCGCTGCCCTCTTCTGACACCAGTGGCTTCTTTTCCAACCCTAAGTCTGTACACCAGTCCCAGGTGCTGGTCAGAGAGCAGTGGGTCACCCCGTGTGCCACTGGTGCAGCCCCCACACGCCCAGGGATGCTGGGGCCAGGCTCTGGGAGCAGCAGCATTCCCCTGCTGAACTCCATCTGTATTCCATCGGAACATGGTCATACAGCCCCCCAGAATGGACCCAGTTGGGCTGGTACTATGGTGAGCCAGCTACCATCTGGTCCCTGGGCATCGTGCTGCACCAGATGGTCTGTGGGGAGCACCCATTCAGGAGGGGCCAGAACATCAGCTGGGACCATCAGCTCTCGCTGCCACAACGGCTCTCTCCAGGTGGATCCTCATCTCTGGGCACGGGGGGAATACCAGTGCTGGGAGAGAGCAGCGGGCTGGTGAGCATCCCGCTCTGGCCGCTGCTGAGGAGGTGGCACGTGTCCTGCTCTCCTCCAAAACAGGGAATTGATGGGAAAGTTTAGGCTCAGCTCTGAGCACATCCAGCATGGCCTGGACATGTGAATAGTGGGGCAAAGCCAACAGGAGCCTTCTCCAACTGATGGGCAGTTTCTGGTTTCTCTGCCCAAAGTGCCAAGATCTGATCAGGCGGTGTTTATCCATGCTGGACTTAGAAAAGCCCTGTGATCCTTGGGTGCAGGATATTCATCTGCCATAGAAGAAGGGAGAGAGCCACAGGCCCACTTTGATCCTGGGCCTGGGTAAGTTAGAGCTCCACACATGCCTTGGCAATGAGAAGCAAAGGAACCCAGACTTTTTTTTCCTGCCTGTGTCACTGTACAGACTTTTTTGTCCTGCCTGTGTCACTGCCCAGGGGTCATTAAATGGGAACACGCAGCCCTTGTGCTAGAGCTGAGCTGCTCTGCCCAGCACTGGTGGCTGCCATTCAAGCAGGTTTTGCTTGTCCTGGTTCCCTGACAGCTGGGGCCCTGGGCAGAGCCCTGACAGCCTGGTCTCACCCCAGGGAAGGAGAAGGAGCCCCTGGAGAAGCTGTACTGGGTGGGAATGCTGCTGCTGCTGGAGACAGCGAGGATGACATCAAGGATGACAACTCCTTCCTCCACCTGGCCACTGGCCAGCTGAAGATGATGGACTTCAATTGTGGCACCTTCTTCAAAGCCAGGCTCCACAGCAAATTTGCAGCTGAGTCCACACCCAGGGAAATGCTCCCAGATTTGGGCATTGCCCAGCCTGGCTGGGAACCAAAGGTTCCCACTTGGCAGGGGTGGATGCAGCTGATCCTTCAGTCGGCTGCCCAGCTGCTTTTGGCAAGGCTGGGGGATGGGCTGGGTACGAAATGGGAGTGGGCTCCTGGCCCTGCCAACAGCCCCCAGCACCCATCGTGGCCTGGGCTGGGGCTGGGGCTGGGGCTGGGGCAGCCAGCCCGACACAAACAAACCCCCATGGTGGGAGCAGAGGTGGGACTCCAGAACCTGTGCTGGGGCTGCTTTGCTGTGCAGGCAAGGAAGGGCTTGGGCCGCTCCACTGCCTTTGTTTACTTTGGGATCACGGTTATTGAGGGGGGCAGTGCAGGAGAGAAGAGAGAAAGTGTGGGCTTCCCTCACCCATGGCTGGGTTTTTCCCTAGCATGTAGGGGTTGGGCCTTCCTCAAGGCCCTGACAGAGATACAATTTTTTACCTTTTTTCTTGTTTTCCCCTTTTGTCTGTAATCTCTTTTCAATAATTTATTGTTTGTTTTTCTAGATGAAGCATTCTAGGTGGGGTCCAATCTGGATCGGGAAGTGCTTGGGAGCAGCTGTGGCGTGGAAGGGCCGTGCCCTTGGAGAAGGCTGAGGACATCGTTTGGGACCAGCTTTTCTTCCAGCCATGGATGGCGTGAGGTGGGTCCCTGTCTGCTTGGCAGGGTGGGATCAGAGCTTTTGGGAGATGGCAGCGAACACAGGAGCATCCCACTCTGGGCAGGTGCTGAGGGCTGGATGTGCCATGGCTGGCTGCAGGCTGGGCATGTGTCCTGCCCTCCTGCTCTGCTCCCCAAGGCAGCAGTGATGGGCATCTCTGGGCACAGCTCTGGACACAGCTCTGGGCACAGCCAGCATGGCCTGGGCACTGCAGGCATTGGAACAAGGGGACAGGAGCCCTCAGCTGACGGGCAGCTTCTGGTTTCTCTCCTTGCAGCCAGGCTCTGCGGGTGCTGAGGCTGCTCTGGGCTCTGCCAGGGTTCTGCTGGAGCTCAGCACCAGGCCAGAATCAGCCAAAGAAGAAATGGTGTCACCTGCGGCACAGACTTGCTTGAGCATTTTGGCAACACAGCTCAAGTTTGCAGAGTGTACATCTCCAAGGGAAAACATGACACCCCCAAAAAATAAACTTGTTCAATAGCTTCAGAAATGAAATCAATCTGGGATGACCCCAAATGACATTTTTCAGCTTGCTCAAGTTGTAGCTCGGCCTTTCTGTGAACAGTTCTCTCCCCCACCTGCCTTTTACTTCCCAACTGCTCCCTCTTTTCCCCCAGTGAGTTCCCAGCCCATGGCAGTCTCCATCACACTGTTGCCTTCCTTGGTGCCCCTCACTACGAGGAAGGCTGAGCCCCAGGCTTAGGGACTCATCCTGTCACTGGCTGAGGAGCAGCAATGTCTCAGATGTCCAGTGGCATTTTAGTCTCATTCAGAGCCACTCTCCAGCCCTCAGCTCTCCTCACTGCTGAGCTCCCACTCCCTTTTCCTCGTCCTTGCAGCAGGATGAGCTCTGTGAATCCCCTTGAGCCGGCCCACTCTTCCCAGCCCACACACCCACCTCAGTGAGGCTGAAGCTGAAGATACTCTGTCTCCTCTGGCACACCAGTCCAGTCCCCTGTGCGGGGAGCCCCAGCCCCAGAGCACAGCACACAGCAGTGCAGTCCGGGCTGGAGCAGCTGCCCTGCAGCCCTGGCTTGGCTGTTTGTGGCAGCTGAATGCTCCCTGTTTCAGCTGTCCCTGCAAGATGGCTCCTGGGCAGAGCCCAGCCGGGCTCCCACTGCAGCCCCTGGAGCTTTGGGCAGACAGTGCTCCCAGAGCTGAGGTTCACGGGGAGCACCCGGAGCTGTGCCTTGCACTCTGCTGCCGTGTGTCACAGCACAGGCTGGCTTGTACTGTGTGACTGTACCAGCCCCTGGTGTGACGGACAGGGCCTCGCCCACTCACATCTCTCCCAAGGCTGCAGCATTTCACTGGCCAGAACCTGAAGGGGCGTAGAGATCAGACCAATGACATTTTCCAGACTGGGTTTTTCAAAGGCCCTTTCTAAGGAAGGGCTGGAGAATAAACGCTGTTTGCCACATGGACATTGGGGTGAGTGGTCCCTTTGTCTCCAACCCACACCCCTGGGCCAACGTTACAGCCACCCAGTCCCTCACACATCTCTCTCGTGCCTTCCCACTGCCTGTCCTGTCAGGGCTCCTGCAGCCCCTCATCCCTTGGTGGCCCAGTCCCCTCAGGGTCTCCCCCAGCCCGGCCAAGCTGCTCAGCAGCAGCACTGCAGCCCCACAGGAGCTCCAGAGGAGCCACATCAAGAGGCACCTGGGAGCCCTCAGCAATCCAGCCAGCAACACACTGCCAGGAGGACATGGATGGCGGTTCCTGCCTGCCACAGGGCTTGTGGCCATCTCCAGGCACTGGTCTCACAGGGGTCCAGCACCTCCGGCCCCTGCCCATCCACTCTGTTGGCAGCACAGAGGCTTCAGCAGAACCACCAAAGGCCAAGGGGCTTCTGGCCACTTTCCCTGCAACACTGCACACCTGGGCAGCTTGCTGAGCCCAAGCACCCTTTTCCCCCTCTTCCCCCATGCCCTGCAGACCCTGGGCAGCAAAAGAAAGATCCTGGGAGTCTGTCTATTACAACACATCTATATTCATTTGCTACAGGAAAAAAAAAAAATAAAGAAGAAAAGAACAATACTAAAGAAACAGAAAATCCCCGCTGGCTCGGGTGGCCCCAGCAGCCAGAGCCGCTGCGATCAGCTCTCTGCAGGGCTCCAGCAGCGCAGGCAGCCCAGCCCCGACAGACGAGGCCGTGTCCTCCATGCCCTGCAGAGCTGATCCTGCAGCCTCTGGAAGACAGAGTATCGCTTACTCTGTAGTGCCCGGAGGACATCCAATGTTTGAAGTGCCGCGTCTGACACGGCACTGCTGATGTCCTCTGCCAGGTGTTCAAGGGCTGAAAGAGAGAGGAACAGAGCCATGGTCAGATCCCAGAGCTGAGGGGACCCGAGGAGAGCCCCCTGCAAGGGCCATCCCAGCCCGCTCTAGCCATGGCCAGGAGGGAGCAGGGACCAAGGGGCTCAGCCCGAAGCTGCTGGCCACGAATGCCCCAGGTGGCCCTGAAATCTCTGTGTGCTCTGCCCACGCCGACCCTGGTCCGCACAGGGAGCAGAGCCCTCCTTAGCCGGGGCAGGGCTCGCAGCTGCCCCCGCCAGCCCCCGCTGCCAGCCCGCTGCCCTCACTCACCGCTACAGATGAGCTGGAGCTCTTCCCTCTTCCCCCTCAGGTGCCGCCCGGCCATGCCTGGGAACACAGAGCCTGTCACGGCGCCAGCGGCACAGCTCCCTGCCAGCGGCGCTGTTGGCGCTGTGGCCACACGCCCTGCTGGCCTGGCAGGGCTCAGCCCGGGCCATGCCGCACGCTGCCGCCCGAGGGCACGGCTGCCAGAGGCCGGCAGAAGCGCCGAGCCCAGGCGGGGCTCCGGGGCGCCAGGCCCGGACGGCGCTGCCGGGGCAGCGGGCGGCGCTGGGGCTGAGCTGCGGCAGGTCGGGGAGGGAGTCCGGGCTCGTGGCTCACCCGTGAACCTGATGGCCGCCGCTCGCAGGGACTCCTGTGGGTTCCGCAGGTACGGCAGGGCCCGGCGCAGGTGCTCGGCCGCTCGGCTCATGTCCTCTGCCAGCTGCAGAGAGCGGCAGCAGGGAAGGCTCGGCGCGGGCTCAGCCCCTGTGGCGGGCGCTCCCTGCGCCCAGCCCTGGCCTCCCCTGCCCGCACAGCCCTGAGGCGCGGCCAGCAGCCGCTGGCGCCGGGCTCCGCAGGGGGCAGAGGGCCGGCTGCTGCCCGGAGAGCCGCGGTGCCACCCCGGCCCGCAGCCCCGCCGAGCCGGGGCTCCATCGGCCCCCAGCTCGGGCCCACAGGAGCCTGGAGAAGAGCCCGCGCAGCCTCGGGGTGCAGCAGCGGGCAGGGGCACAGCTGCCGGTGCCGCACACTGAGGACGGCGCTCAGGGGGCTTCTCCAGGCTGAGGCTGGGGCTTCCAGGCCGTCCTTACCAGGCACTTGGTGAACTTCCACAGCTTCTTGTTCTTCAGCTGTTTTTCAAGATCCCTCCTCTTCAGGAACTCGGCCACACAAAGCAGCGTTTCCTGGGAAACCTGGAGAGCAGCAGAGACACGGAGATGGCCCCACAGCCCAGGGTGCAGGACCGCGTCCCTGTGCCAAGGCCTGGAGGAGGCTGCAGCCCGGCAGGCGCCAGGGCAGGAGGCAGCCGAGCCTCCTGCCGGGGAACAGCAGCAGCCCATGAATCCTCACCTGTGCCACAAGCCGATTCTCATCATGGCAGTGGAAGAAGAGTGGCAGCAGGCTCTGGCGCAGGGGTGTCTTCAGGGCCTTTTTTTCCTTTTTCTGTGGAAGAGTCACCAATGTTCGGAAGAGGAGTATGGAGAGCACCTGCACCTGGTTATTGTCCTGTATGAAAGGAAGAGAAAAAGACCTCAGCATTGGCTGCACGGGGCTCAGCTTGGCGCAGGCCTGCAAATCCACAGGGCACAAAGTGTCTGGGCAGCACCCAGTGGTCGTGGCTGAGGGCAGAGAGCCTTACGTGGTCAAAGAGTGGCAGGAGCGCCTCAACCAGCTGCAGTGTGATGGGGCCGGCTATCAGCGTGTCATTGTCCAAAATAATAAAGCTGAGTAGCATGACCGTCATGCAAACTATCTCTCCATCTGTGTCCTGCAGGAGCTCCACAAGGCTTTCAGTCAGGCTCCACATTTTTTTGGTCTGTTCGGAACACAAGTTGGTGAAATGCCATCCTGCTGTGGCAGGGCTCAGAGGCCAAAGGCCTATCCTGAAGCACTCGGGCAGCTGAAGCGGGAGGCAGGAGAGCTGGGAGCAGCTGCCCCAGCACCCAAAGCCCAGCCAAGCCCAAAGGACTGCATTGCCCAGCTTAGCCCCTGCCCCCCTTCTCACCATGGAGGGCTCGTCAGTGAACTCGAGAAGGGCCCTGAGTGCCAGGCGACGCCTCTCCCTGCACTCGCTCCGCAGGTGCCTTGACAAGATTTGCAGGACTCTCTTAGCACCGCGTTCACTCAAGTCCAGGAACTCGAGGACCTGAAAGGCACAGGGCAGTGACAGGGGAGCCGGCCAGCAGGAGCCGGAACCGCACAGGGCTGGGCCCAGGCAGCAGCACAGGCACGGGCACCGTCCCAGGCAGCTGCGGCTACGAGAGGGCAGAGAGCTGGGAGGCAGCGCTGGCCATCAGGCTCACCTCCGCAAGGAAGGCCAGGGCGGGCAGCTCCCAGCGTGGCTCCTGTGTGCTGAGCAGCCGGAGCAGGTAGCGAGCGATGCGGGAGCACAAGGAGATGGAGACACAGGACATCTCCCTGGCAGGAGAAAAAGTCACCAAGACTGTGGGCCATGGGGACAAACCTCTGCCAGGACCGACTCACAGAGGTCTGGTCTTTCCCCAGCATCCTGCAAGGGACCCTGGGCTATTGGGGAGGTGGCTCCTTGTGGGCAGTCTCCTCTCCCAGCCTTTTCCAGTCTGCTTGGCTGTCCCTCGGTGACAAGGCCCTCTGGCCCGCGACCATGGGGACTGTGTGGGGCACCCTGGGCACAGAGCACAAATGTCAGAGGCAGCGGGGAGAAGGGGCTCTCACCTGGCCAGCAGAGCCACGGCATAGTGGTGGGTGTCAGCACACAGCAGCGTGTCCCAGCCACACGCTGGTGCTTCCATCGCCACCACCACATCCTCGTGCTGCATTCGGCAGAGCAGGGACTTCAGGGTCCGCACTGCAAACCTGCGTGCAGAGCAAAGCCCCGGTCACGCTGGGAGCACTGGCTCCTGCCCAGGGATGTGGCAGGGACAGGAGGAGTGGGATGGAGCACCTGTTGGGGCTGGCAGCAAGGTCATATTGCTCTTGGCATCCCTTCCAGAAGGTATGGACCTCCTCTGGCATATCCAGAGTGGTGAAGAACACTTGGAAGAGCAGATGCACAAAGAGGCGGGGGAAATACACCATCACCATGTGTGGGACACAGGGCACCTGGAGGATCTTCCACATCACCACAGTGGCCTGCAAAGGACAAAGCCCCCCGAGACAGCGCTCAGTGCCGAGGTGTCCGTGTGGCAAGGCCTGAGCAGGGGAGGGAGAGGCCCAAAGAGGCGCAGGGGGAGCAGGGGCCTGGTGGCCCTGAAGCTGCCCCGAGGCCAGGTTTCAGCCCAGCGCCTGAGGCAGGGAGATGGAGTGGGGGAAGGAGGATGCAGAGCTGCTGGAAAGGTGGCTTTGGGGCCAGCAAAGGCCAGTTGCAGAAACTCACAGCCAGGACCAAGACACCCGTTTTGTCCCCATCGGAGGTGCACATGCTGTGCTCGGGCCAGCTCCCCAGCACATCCAGGAGTATCAGCAGCGCAGGCTCCGCAGTCCTGGGCGAGCACATGATGCTCTTCCACATGGTCAGAGCAGCTCTGTGGGGTTAGAGCTCTGTCTCAGGGGGGTCTGGGACACAGCACTGTGGCCTGGGCAGCAGCGGGGACCTGAGCTGGCTGCCAGCTCTGCCCCTGCCCACTGCCACTGGCCAGCAGCTCCCAGCAGCCCAGCCCTGTGGGGACAGGCCCCTGAGGGGCCGTGAGGGAGCATGGCAGCAGGCTCGGGACTGACGTGCCAGGGCTGGCAAAGGGAGCAGCCAGAGCGCCCTGGAGCTCTCTGTTGCTCAGACAGCTGGGACAGGCTGTACAGGCTGATGGGCTGGGGAGCCCTGAGCACTCTGGGCAGGTGGGCCCATACCTGTCACAGGATGGGGCCACACGCAGGAGCGTCACCAGTACGTCAGCGGGCTGTGCTTCGGTGAGATCCAGCAGGGTCCTGTTCAGCCTGTGCTCAGCAAACTGATTGGCCGTGAGCCACTGGTGGATGTACCTGACCATGGCGGGCACCTGGAGAAGGCACAGGGAGACTTGGACAGCTGCCAGAGGGAGGAATGTCCCCAGCTTCCCCAGGGAAGTGCTTCCCTTCCCACCACACTGCCATGGCCTCAAAGGCTTCCAGTGACCAGCGGGTGTTGCTTGGGAGGCCAAGCAATTCCTGGGAGGATCAAACCCTGGCCACGGGCTGCTTACTTGCTTTGGATTGCAAAAGCCCTCCTCTACCAGCATATCCAGCAGGGCGGCACTGGTCTTGGTTTTAAAGATGTGCGAGTATGCTCTGAGCCCAGTGCCCACGGTGCTGGTCTCTTCCTCCCGAATTCTCTTGATTAATTTGCAAACCAGCTGTAGGAGAAGGGCAAGAAACCAAAGGGATGTTCCACAGAATGCTCCAAGCATGGTGACAGCAGGCCCAGCCCAGGTGGGCATGGCTGCAGGTACCTGTGCTGTTCTGTGGAAGAGGCCACGGCTGGATTGCTGCTCTTGTGTGCGCTCCACGGCTGCATCTGGCAAAGAGCGAGCGCAGCCAGAGCTGAGGGGCTGCGGGAGAGGCCGGAGAACACAGCCCAGCCCTGCACTGCCCAGGCAGGGACAGCCCCGGGATGCCCCAGGGGATGGAGCACGACTGCTGCAGGGTGTCTGCCTGGCCCTCTTCCGTCCTGTCCATAGGCATGGCCCAGGAGATGGGATGGGATGGGATGGGATGGGATGGGATGGGATGGGATGGGATGGGATGGGATGGGATGGGATGGGATGGGATGGGATGCCATGGGATGCCATGGGATGCCATGGGATGCCATGGGATGCCATGGGATGCCATGGGATGCCATGGGATGCCATGCCACGGGATGGGATGAGTTGCAATGGGATGCACTGGGATGCAGTGGGATGCTACCACACCAAGCTGGCTGCAGGCACCAACCCTGTAGCCCAGCTCTTGCACTCACTCTCCTGCAGTGGCTTGAACAGCACCACCTCTTCCATCTCCTGTGCTGGGGCAGCTCCAGGGCCTTCTTCCTCTTCCTCCACCCAGGCCAGCTTGGGTCTCTGCTCCATGTCACTGACTGGATTTTTGGCTGCTTGCAGGAGGGTGCCTCGGAAGAGCTCCGAGTCAGCAAGTCCTGCAGTTGTGCCTGGAAGGCACCTTCAAGAGCGAAGCCTCAGGAGGGCTACAGGACAGCACGTCCTGCACTCTGCTCTGGAGGGCTCCTGCCACAAGGGCAGGAGAGTCCTGTCAAGGATGGTGGTCTGGCCTCGAGGGCAATGGCAGCAGGATGGGAGATGCCTCCGGGGCACCAAGGCCCACGGTCGGCCCTCGAGGGCACCTGCAGTAGAGAAGCCTCGGGAAGGCCACGGGTCAGCAAGTCCTGTGGTCTGGCCTCGAGGTCAGCTGCAGGAATAACACTTCGGAAAGGCTCCGGGTCAGACACGAACGAGTGTGCTGTGTGGGGCTCCTCACAGCACTGCTCTGTCTCGTCCTGTCCCGTTGTGTGCTCGGAGCACTGTGGAGTGTTCTTGTCGCCACCAGCTCCTATGTCACCACGTGTCACAAAGGGCTCTAGGACACCCGTTCCATGGCGTGGTGACCATGGTACACCGTGTCACAAAGGGCCCCTGCACACACCGCCCCTGCCCTGGAGCCACCCCCAGCCCACCCAAAGTGGCCCAGCTTAGGAGGAATCTCTGGCCCCGGGTGTCTGAGACAGCCTGACAGGGTCTTTAGGAATGGCTCAAACCATCAGCAAATGCTGCCCTTCTCTGCAGGCTCAGGGCAGCAGAAGGAGCCCCCAGGGCTGCTGACACAGCCCCCCTGGGAAGGGCATGGGGCCTTCCACAGAAGCTGGCATGGCCTCCTTGGGACACGTCCTGGCTGGTGGCCATCCTAAACCTGCGGGTGTGACACGGACAAGGAACGTGTGGGCCAGGGCATGAATGCTGCCCTGAGCCCTGGGGCCCGGGCAGCGCTGCCATCAGCAGGTGTGGCAGAGTCCCTGCCCAAGCAGACCTGCCACCCCTCAGCCCTGGCAGCGCTGGTGCCCGTCTCCTGCCCCAGAGACCTGTGCCCCTGGGGGGCTTCTGTGCCACAGGGAGCCAAAGCCCACGTGCATTGGGGGCTGTGCTCCTTCCTGCAGGGGCTGCTGGCAGGAGCAGCTGGAGCAACTGCTGGCAACACTTGGTCTCTGTCAGAAGCTCTTACTCCGTGCTGAAATTATTTTCTCATTGAAGTCATTTCCTTCTGCAGGAAAACACCTTAACGGCAAAGGCACAAAATAATGTGGCATTTAAGAATCCTCAGTTCAGGAAAGCTTCATTTCCCATTGCTCAATTCAAGTAGTTCCAAAAAGTTGCAAACTTCCCAAATCAATTGGGATGGCTTGAGAAGGTGAAGACTTGGAATTTTGCTTCCCATCTCAAAGCAGTGACCCATTTGTCTTAATGTCATCCACTGAGAGTCACTTTACAGAACATAACACTCCACAGAGGCAAAAAAAGGGCCATTCTTTGGTTTGCAAATGGTTTTTTATGAAGGGATGATTATATCCTCATTCTCCTAAGGAATAAAAGATCTCAAGAAATGAAAGTTCACTCAGTGTTCCCAAAGTAGCCCAACCAAAAAAGTAGATGGCAAAAGGGCTAATCCTCCCCCTGGTACAGATATCTAAGTGGCCAGTAAAGTACAGCTCTGCTCTCTGGTTCCCTGCAGGAGAATCAGGACTGCCGAGTTGCTGTCCGAGGTTTTTTCTCTACTCCCCCGGGCGGGGGGAGGAGGCTGCACCGGCCGAGCTGTGGCACAGCAACTGACAGCCGGGGGGGCACTGCCCAGATGCGCCGGGGGCGTCCGGGCAGCGCCTCAGCAGGAGGCAGCAGTGATCAGCAAGAAGGCGAAGTAGAAAAGAGGGACCCGAATCAGGGCAAAGTCCAGAGTGCTTTAATGTCTCCAGGGAACGCCAGCCGAGTTGGGACCACGAGGCAGGGGTACAGCCGATTATAAAGGGACGGAACACAGAACATTTCAACCAATGAGAGAGAACTTGGGAGGGAACAAACTCGTGACAAACATGCCGGCTCGCCAATAGGGAATGCGACAGGGAGGGACCCTTGTTCCCGATCCAGTCACCCACCGAGGAGGGGAGAACTTTCTGGAAATAGGGAAGGGGACAGTGGCTGATGGACAGGAACTCAGGGAGGGATTGACAGAGGGTAACCAGGGGAACAGGGGTGGAGACAAAAAACTGACACTCAAAAGGAGGGGGTTGCCAGGGGAGGTGGGGGGGGGGGGGGAACCCTAGGACCGAACCATTATAACTTTAGGGGGAAACAGAAGAAACCAAATGAACCCTGCACCACAACATCTCCCTCTTCTTTGTTTAAAATAAAAATAAAACTGAAATTGTTCTTAAACTGGTGTAGTAACTGAAAACCATAGGGAGGATGGAGGGGCTTGCTCCCAATGCGTCTCCTCACAGGAAGGTTCTTCAGGGATGGGAGCAGGGTCAGCAGGAGCCTCAACATGGTTGATTTGGGGGGTTGAGGCAAACAAAATTCTAGTCAGTAACTTATAGATTATGCAGAAACCAAAAATTAAACAGAGCAAAACGAAGATAATAACTAAAATGGTACGAATGATGGAGCCCACCTAGCCTGTCACTCCCATTTTGGATAGCCAGTCCCCCAACCAGTCCGAGGTCTGTTGTCGGATGTTGTCGACGTCCTCGGACATCTGGCGGATGGTGTGTCTGGCGTCCTCGGCTCGTGACGACAGGTTCATGCAGCAGAGCCCCTCGAACTCCTCACAGTGATGGTTGTGAAGTAACAGAAGGAAATCGATTGCCGCCCTATTTTGGAGGGTCGCTTTCCTCGTTGTTTCCTCGTCAGCTAGGAGGTCCGCTAGGGCAGTTGAGGTCAAATTTGCTTGCTTCGCCACCCAGCACTCGAGGTTGCCCAATTCCCCTAGTGCTTTAGCTGCGGCCACCCACGGCAAAAATACCGAAACCGCAATATTTCTGGGTCTAGACCAATGAACAATTTCGGTGTCACATTCTGGGTCAATTTTGTGGGTGTCTCTCTTAACTCTGGCCAAATCCTGTGTGACATTTTTCCTTTTCCAATTGAGAATTTGAGTATAGTTGGGGGTAAGCAGCGTCAACCGCCCAAAAGTGCAGGGCCCTCCGGACAGGCGAGGGGGAATTCCAGCCCACGCTCGGTTACCGCAAATTAGGAACGCGCCTTTAGGGAGGAGTGCGGGTTTCAAATAAAAGGTATTGGGAACATAAACGGTGGTGGTGAAATTGCACCAGTTCTTTGTTTGATACCTCTCATTCTTAAAGTGTACCACCCGGTCTGGGATCGCACCTTGGTGAGGGAGGAAATGGAGGCAGAGGGAGGCGCGTGCGGAGCCGAGCAGCTCGAATTCCGTGGGCTCATCAGTGGTATAATTAAGAAGTTTCATGATTTTTTCCCACCAGTATCTGGGATTGATGGAACCAACAGGGTCCAACTCCGGAAACAGGTGCTTTAGGTGGGGGAGTAAGGGAGGGGGAAAATCATCCAACCCAAATGGAATTCCCACAAGACAAGTCGAGAGGGGGTCTGCTGCAGAAGCTGTTGATAGGCACAGGTGGTCTTGCCCCATCGCTTGAGCCAAGGTTCGCCAGACATTCGCCTTTGGTTGGGGAACGATCCAGGGGTCGGCTGGGTGGATCATCAACAGGAGCGAAATCATGATGAAGAAGGGTCCAACTGAAACAAACGAAGGAAATAGGTTAATACAGAGGGTTCAGCTGGTGGCGGTTCAGCCTGGGGGGTACCGGACCTACAGACTTCTTTTCTTCGTCGTCTCCAAGCTGCCTCCTCCACCTGTGCTGCAGAGCCGATGTTACGGGCTCTTCCTGGAAGGTAGGGCTTCACCCACTTGGAAGGGACCCACCTCAACCCTGTGGGGGTGGACACGCAGGCGTATCCACGACCCCACGTAACCAGGTCAAAGGGGCCCTCCACCTTCCAGGTTTCAGGGTCTTTCACCAGCACAGGGGTTTCGCCCTCAGGTGCATGTCTTCATAGGTATTAAAGTGTCTTGTGATGGGCGGGTTCAGGCAGTCAAAACTACAGTTGAGGAAATTGATGGTGAATAAGGCCCTGGCCAGCCGGATCTGAGGGGACTCCACCTTCATAGCACCTTTTTGATGTTCTAATGTACGCTTGATGCTCTGGTGGGCCCGCTCAACCACCGCTTGTCCTGTGGGAGAGTAAGGGATGCCGGTTTTGTGGCTTACCCCCCACTCCTGCAGGAAGCTCCGGAATTCCCTGGATTTATATCCTGGCCCGTTATCAGTTTTTATCTCCTTGGGGATGCCTAGCACAGAGAAGGCATGTAGCAGATGCTTTTTAACATCTGCTGTCTTCTCCCCTGTGTGGGCAGAGGCATAGACGACCCCAGAAAAGGTGTCCACAGAGATGTGTACGCACTGGAACTTGCCGAATTCTGGGATGTGTGTGACATCTGTCTGCCAGATCTCGCAACTTTTGAGTCCCCGCGGGTTGGCGCCGGTAGCCACTACGGGCAGTTGGAACGCCTGGCACTGTGGGCATGTGGCCACAATTGCTCTCGCCTGGTCCCTCGTCAGGTGGAATTGACGGACCAGGCCAGGAGCATTTTGATGGAATCGTTGGTGGCTGAGTTTCGCCTGTTGAAAGGCGTCTGGGAGTGGGGCCATCTCAACTGGGGCGGCTAGGGCATCGGCATGCCGGTTGCCCTCCGCGATGAACCCCGGTAGGTCGGTGTGTGACCTCACATGCATAACATAGAAGGGTTGCTCTCGGTGGGAGACCAGATCTATCAGTCTCGAGAGCAAACTGAACAGGTCCATGTTGGAAACCTCCGCTCTGGAAACGACACCGGTGACATATGCAGAGTCGGTTACTAGATTAAAAGGCTGAGAGAACCTTTCAAAGACTCTGACCACTGCGGCCAACTCGGCAATTTGAGGTGAACCCTCAACCTTTTCAATGTCTGTCTTCCACCGCCGAGTTTGAGGATCCTGCCAAGTCACCACAGACTTGTGGGATGCTCCGGACGCGTCTGTGAAAATTGTCAGAGCTTTCAAAGGCTTCCGACTCTGAACTGTCTTTAACGACAGTTTGAAATTCACCCCTGAATTAAACAATTTGTGGGCCGGTTTGTGAATCGAAATTTGCCCAGTGAACGAGTCCAGAGCAAATTGGAGAGCTTCGTTTTCCAGGAGTAGATGTTCCAGCATGGCCTTGGTTAGTTGGCCCGAGTTCAAATTAATTGGAACATGAATGCATGAAAAGTCAACACCGGCCAACTCCCGGATCCGGAGGCGAGCCTTCCGGATCAACTCAGCTACCAACTCTTGTGGCCTCGTCATCCTCTTGGACCTATGATGGCTGAGGAAAACCCACTCTATAATCAAGAGAGGGTCCCTCGAACCCTGGTCCTTAGATGTTTTGGTGGATGACTCCCACTGAAAAATCAACCCATGCGGGTGTGGCAGCTTTCCCAGTATGATAAAATTGAACGGCAAGTCTGGGTTGTACCGATGTGCCTGTCTCTGCGATAAGATGTTTTGGACCTTTTCCAAGGCTGTGGCGGCCTCCTGGGTAAGGGTCCTGGGAGAACTAAGCTCCTCTCCCCCTTTCAAAAGATTGAAAAGGGGGGCTAGGTCTTCCGTAGGAATACCCAGCCAAGGTCTTACCCAATTCAAAGACCCACACAGCTGGTGAACATCAGCCAAGGTTTCAATTTTGGTGTTAAAGGCCAATTTCTGCGGAACGATGGTCCGCTTGGTGATCTCCAGGCCAAGATACTTCCAGGGTGGCATCCTTTGAATTTTTTCTTCCTGGAGCTCGAACCCTGCAGAAATCAATGCATTGATTGTCAGGAAAAGCGAGTGGGTAAGTGTGCTGTCATCAGGTGCACACACCAGGATGTCATCCATGTAATGTAGAATGATGGCATCTTTTGCTGCCTCTCGAACAGGGGACAGCAAGGAAGAGACGTACCACTGGCAGATCACAGGACTCGCCTTCATTCCTTGTGGTAGGACTTTCCAATGATACCTCTTCCTTGGGGCTTCTCGGTTGATGGTGGGAACTGAGAAGGCAAAGCGTGGGGCGTCGTCAGGGTGTAGAGGAATTTGAAAGAAACAGTCCTTTATATCCAATACAGCCAACTTCCAATTTTGAGGGAGCATGGTTGGGGACGGCATCCCTGGTTGGAGAGCGCCCATATCTTCAATAACATTATTAATTTGGCGAAGGTCGTGCAGGAGCCGCCATTTGTCCTTGTTTGGTTTTTTAATAACAAAGACAGGGGAGTTCCATGGTGAAGTGGACTCCACGATGTTGCCTTTGTCCAGCTGCTCCTGTACGAGCTCCGTGAGCGCCTTTAACTTTTGTTTGTTGAGCGGCCACTGCTCTACCCATATCGGAGAATTTGATTTCCAGGTTAATTTTTGGGTGGGGCGCTCTTCAGTGGCCGCTACTGAAAAACCTGAGGAGCCGTTGGCAGGTCAATTGTGGCTCCCCATTGGGCTAAAACATCTCTCCCCCACAGGGGTTCTGCATAGTCCATTACAAATGGGCGAATAGAAGCCAATTGCCCATTTGGCCCCGTAATTTGTACCACGCTCTTAGACTGCTTAGCCAATTGTATGCCCCCTACACCTTGAACGCGTTCAGCTGCACGTTGCAACTCCCAATGTGGCGGCCATTCCTCACTAGGAATGATCGTCAAATCCGCCCCTGTGTCGAGCATGCCACTGATTCTGGTCAATTGACCATCCCTGCTCACATTACACGTTAGTCGGGGTTTCCCCTTTCCAATTGCATGAGTCCAGTTTACGCGCAATGTTGGTGTTGTAGCATGTGTTGAAGGTGGTATTGTGTTTTCAACTGATTCAAATAACTCCACAGGGATGGCCTGGGCTATAATTTGACCTTTTTGCAATGTAACCGGTGGGCGTATGCAAAAAAATCCCACTGCAAATGAATCAATGGCATGTGGTAATAAACCCGGAATGATGGTGATTTCCGGTGGTGTGCACTTAGTGTCGCCAATGACAACGCACTCACTCTTGATCCGGTTCCAGGTACCTGGTGCCTGAGGTGCGACCATCGCAAGATGGCACTGGGAGTCCATGATCTTAACTGACTCGACTAACTGCAACCTGTAGGGCGAAACCAAAGAGGAGGTGGTTAGAGACGTAAGAATCGGTGTTTTGCAAGAAGTCAAGTCTGGTAAATTGTGTTGAAGAGTTGGGTGGGTAAATAGGGATCCCCTCCCCAAATCCCCTTTCTTAGATGTTGAGTCACCCGCCCCATTTTTGTCCTCGCGCAGGGAGGGGCTGCGCTTCTGCCTTAGTTTTTTTGATCTTTCTTAAGACCCTCCTGGGATGCCGTCTGCTTCCTCCTGAACTCATAAAACTCAGTTCGGAGTGGGCAGTCCGGCATCCAGTGTTCGGTGTTGCCACAGAGGTGGCACTGTCCACGCGGCGGCGGCCTTGGCAGGGTAGGAGTCCGTTGTGGCTGTGCGGGCATTGCTTCAAAGAAGTTCCTTGGTTCGGCGAAGGACACCCGGCGGGGCGATGGCTTGGTGTCAGTGTCCTGCCGAGCGATGACCGGAACCTTCGTCTGGCAAACCTCTATCATTGCCTGGATGGTGGGAGGCGGGTCCAAGGGCAGGCTGAGGATGGCTGCCTTGCAGGCGGTGTTTGCATTGGTGGCAGCCATCTCGAGCAGGACGCTCGGTCGAGCACTCTCGCTGTGGACTTGCTGTTCTATAGCCCTGCGGAGACGCTCGACAAAGATTATAAAAGGCTCCTCACTGCCCTGTATTATTTTAGAAAATGTAAGAGATGGTACTGCAGTCTTCAATGATAGGAAAGCCCGCTCCGCTACCTTGGCGCTTTCCTGGAGCACAGCACGGGGGATATCCCTTGCTTGGATTGCCCCGTCGGCCCAATTTCCGGTACCGATAAGGTGCTCAGTACACACCGCTTCACCACCACGGGTTGTGCTTGTTTAGGTATCCGCCCATAAGTCTGGGAGGATGTCCCTTATTCCCTTTTTCCATGCCTCCTCCCATACCCCGAATTCAGTGGGGTTGAGGAGACATGAAAAAAGTGTCCGCAAATCAGCAGGAACAACATTAGTTTCTAATAAAGAGGCTCGAAGGAGTCCCCGGAAATATTCACTCTCCCGGGAGAACTCCTTTTGAGCCTTGCACAGCTCCTTGATGGTGGAGTGGGGGAATGGGGTCCACTGCGCTTTGACCGGTCCCTGTCCCTCCTGCTGGTATGTGACAGGGGCTGCAGTGATCACTGGTGCAAGCCCTGTGTTCCGGTTCTCCAACCCTGCCCCCTCCCCGGGAACCGGGTTGTGGGAACCAGGAGGTGGGGCGTGGGAACCAGAGCAGGGGAGGGAGGGGCATTGCGTGGGAACCTGGGTGGGGCTGGGAGCCTGGGCGGAGTCGAGAGCTGGGACATGCTCCGCCTGTGGGTGGTAACTTGGGGGCGGGGCTAGGGGAGGGGGAGGAGGAAAGGGCGTGGAAGGGGTGGAGGAACAAAGGGTGGAGCGAAGCAGGGGTGGGCAGGGTTTTGTAGGGGAGGGGAGGGGACAACAGGCTTGGAGGGAAAAAGAAAAGGATTGTGGGAAGAAGACAGGGTTTTGGAGGGAAAAACCATGTGGCCACCTCCATCTTGAGCTCCATGGGAGCCATTTTGAGACAGAGTCTGAGAGTAGTCACCCTCTGGAACTAAGAACTCAGCTTTGGGTTTGACAACCGGGGACTTCGGGGTGGGGGAAACAGGGTTCGGGGAAGAATCCCCCGAAGTCTGGCCAGGACTTCGGAGGTGGGGGGTTGGAGGACCCTGAGGAAAACCCGGGGGATGGCAAGAACCCGGCACTGTGCCTGTGTGAGCTGTTTCCCTCAGGATTCCCTTATTCTGAGGTACAGAGGAGGTGGAACAAGGATCTAGGACTTGGGGACAGGGTGAACATGAACCAGGGGATAGTTGTTTCCTCAGTTTCCCTTGTTCTTTTAAAGCTGTAATAATTTGGAAGCTCCAATAAACTAATTTTTTACTCTTTGATTCCCCCTCAGAATCCAATTGAGATAATTTTGTTCCAACTGAATTCCAAAAATCTATCCTATGAACCATTTCAGGGGTAATCTGAGGAAACTGAGTAAACAACCACATTATCAACTGCTTTAACTCCCTCTTAATTAACTTAATATTTCTCCCAGCAAGGATAGTTATAACTTGGAGATAAACTCTTTTCTGCTGTGTCGACAGTTTAGCACCCATGCCGACACAGAAAACCCACCCCTTGGAGTAAAAATAAATATAACAGGAACAGAAAAAAAAGCCCTCAGCCACCAGCCCTAACCCCACGGGGTCTGGGACAAAACCACTGACCGACCAGACGAAACCGGGGGGGTTAAGCGAGGGGGACCACCCAAAGATGGGGAGCTGGGGGTACTCACCCTCTGACCAGCGCCGACTGGGATAAAACTCCAAGGGAAGGGACTTCGCCGGGGACCGACTCCGGGGTGCAGAAGCTGCCGATCCCGTCCCGGTCCGGAGCCACGCCTCTAAAACGAGGTCTGCTCACAGACAGGGTAGTCTTGACGTCCACGGAGCAACCGATGAACCAAGCAAGAAGGGCAAAACCTGCCTGCTGGCCACTAACCTCCTGCCGCGGGGTCCGGGGCTGTCCAGTGCCCCACGGTGGAGCGCCAAAACTGCTGAGTTGCTGTCCGAGGTTTTTTCTCTACTCCCCCGGACGGGGGAGGAGGCTGCACCGGCCGAGCTGTGGCACAGCAACTGACAGCCGGGGGGCACTGCCCAGATGCGCCGGGGGCGTCCGGGCAGCGCCTCAGCAGGAGGCAGCAGTGATCAGCAAGAAGGCGAAGTAGAAAAGAGGGACCCGAATCAGGGCAAAGTCCAGAGTGCTTTAATGTCTCCAGGGAACGCCAGCCGAGTTGGGACCACGAGGCAGGGGTACAGCCGATTATAAAGGGACGGAACACAGAACATTTCAACCAATGAGAGAGAACTTGGGAGGGAACAAACTCGTGACAAACATGCCGGCTCGCCAATAGGGAATGCGACAGGGAGGGACCCTTGTTCTCGATCCAGTCACCCACCGAGGAGGGGAGAACTTTCTGGAAATAGGGAAGGGGACAGTGGCTGATGGACAGGAACTCAGGGAGGGATTGACAGAGGGTAACCAGGGGAACAGGGGTGGAGACAAAAAACTGACACTCAAAAGGAGGGGGTTGCCAGGGGAGGTGGGGGGGGGGGAACCCTAGGACCGAACCATTATAACTTTAGGGGGAAACAGAAGAAACCAAATGAACCCTGCACCACAACACAGGACCATGAACAGGAAAAGTCACAGATATTCTTTCTGCCCTCCGGAACCAAAGCTGTGCCAAACCACAGATGCTGCCTTCAACCTGGCTCAGATTCCAGCCTAGACCTCTCACCTTCCAGACAATGCCTTCTCCAACACCCCCCCAACACTAACCCCCCCAACCTCCCGCACAGAAGCCCTCAGCACCTCGCCAGGACCCCGAGCTGTCCCTGTCCCTCCGCAGAGCTTTCCCACCCTCCAGCAGATGCCCTGGTTCCCTGCACGTGCCGTGGGATGGCCCTCAGGAGGGTCTGCTCCAAGGCCTTCCCTGGTGGCAGCTCAGGCTGCCAGGCCTGTGGTTCCTGGATCACCCTTCCCACCGAGCCTTCCTGTGCACGGCTGTTCCATTGGCACCTTTGCTCAGCTCGGACTTCTCCACTTAACCAGGACTGCTGGTCAAGGATCCAGAGCAGCCTGGCCAGCTCTTTCTCCAGCTCCCTCTTTACTCTCGGGGGAGCTAGAGCATTGCACAGGAAAGCAACTGGTGCCACAAGGAGCCTCAGGCACCTTTGGCAGTGAAACAAGGCCTTTGTTTGACCTAAGTAAGCACAAGCCATTCACATTAGTGAACAAGTGCTTAGCACAGTCTGACCTGAGTACTTGCACAAGTTAGAATAAGAAAAATCTGGGGACCTAATTGATAGGAGATTGACTTGACAAAAAGTTTTAGACATAGTCTGCCAGAAGAACTAAGGGCAAGTACAGAATCAGCCCTGTGCAGGGAAGCCATGAGGAAGATTTTGTGCTGCTTTAGGGCATCGAGACAATGCCTGGCCAGCACCTGGACATTAGCTTCAAGTATAGGAATGTGACACAGTGTATTTCTAACCCCCTGCCTATTGAATCACCTCAGCAGTGTAAAGATGGATGGTATTTTTGATACAATTCCTACACCAACCCACTGAAATTTATCCATGGTGGAGAAGCATTTCAGTGGGGGCAGACTCCTGCCCTCCCGCCAGGTCAATAAAAGGGCTTTTTGGCAGACAATGCATTTCTCTGCTGATTTCTTTGAGTGAGGGAGACCCCTCAGGACTGCTGTATCCTGAGGGAACACCGTTGGCTTTGACCTGTAGGCACCTGCACAAGCTTAGAATCAGCTGCCTCAGCTTCCAGGACCTCTCTTGGCCAGGATCCTGACATGGATGCAGGATTGCTGCGAGGCACTTCTGGGACACAGCAGGACAGGACCGGCTGTCTCGTGTCCACGTAGCACCCCCTGACACAGCCTGGGTCATCCCAAAACCAGACAAACGCTCACGTGTCAGCAGAGGGGAGCAAGGAGCACTGGGCTCCTCTCAGGGTATCTCAGCTGGCCTTGCTCCACAACACGCCCCCATTTTCACATGAGGGATTTTCCGTGGGGGACCACCAAAGTTACTAAAGTTACCAAAGTTACCCCAGAAAGTTCATTTGGCCAAGGGGTGGGGAAATTCATGGGCTATTGTCATGAAGCAGGTGTGAGCATATAGGGAAAGTTGCTCCTTGGCAGGCCCTGCTCAAAGCAGTGTACCATGGCTGTAAGCACTCCTGCAAACAATCACTTGTGAGCATCCACCTCAACCAGGCCAGAACTCCAGTCAGGGTCTTCAGGGTCTTGGTCTCTGCTCTTGTGACAGTTGTGAGGCAGATGAGGGAAACCTTGGACAATCTCTTGCAGTCATCTCTTCAGAGTGACGAATGAGCTTTGTCATCTGGCATTGTTCATTTTTTGTGCTGGGGAATGCTTTGCCTGTTCAAGAAACAGGTTTTTCCCACCTCTCTCTGAGGAAATTCTTTTCCAAACCGGTTGTGGGGAGGGGCCGTTTGGGTTGGCTTTCTGGGGGGGCCCCTTTTGGAGGTTTCCTCCCAAATTTGCCCTAAACCAGGACATTCCTACATTCCCCATGCCACATTCCCGTTCTCATTGCCCCATTCCCTATCTCATTGCCAGTCCTGGACCCGTTCCCATTCCCTATCCTACATTCCCATTCTCATGACCCCATTCCCGGTCCTGTCCCCGGCTCCTTCTGTCTGGGGGAGTGGCTCTCCAGGGTCTGGTCTCCCCTGGGCACAGCGCAGCTGATTTTGGGGTGTTGCTACCTGCCCAGCAAGGGCCATGGGGGGTGTTGCTGAAACTGGCGATCGGCCGGTGCCGGCGGGTGGGCCACGGGTTTGGGGATCCCCGGGAGAGGCGGGGATGAAAGGCGGGAGCCCCAGCGTGGGGAGAGGGGCGATAGCAGAGCTGGGGGAGCTCCGGCAGGCTGGAGGGGTGGTGGAGCCGGGAGATGAGTGGGGCCCGGGCCCCGAGCCTGAAAGTATTGTCGGGGAGCGGGGGAAGCGCTGAGTGCCTGGGGTGGGGGGATGCTGGAGAAGGGGACCCTGGGACACCTGGGAGCCGCGTTTGAATGAGGGGAGGATGAGCCCTGGGAGCCCCAAAAGCCCCTCAGCATGCCTGAGTAGGACCCGGGAGAGGGGGAATGCCCAGGACCCATGGGCCCCTCAGCAGCTCTGAGAAGAGGGACCCCCATAACCCCAAAGTAAGGACCCTGGAAACAGGGAACCCCTGGGAGAGATTTTTGACTCCTCCTTGATTTTTGGAGGTATTTCTAGCCACCAGACACCCGGTGACTTCTAGAGATGGACTTGGTTAGCAGGACCTTCAAAGGCAATACACTCACATCTTGTTTTTCTCTCAAATCACGATTTCCCATTCCCAACAATTTTTTGACTAGAGAAGGCTGCGAGGAAGCGAAAGATCCCTCAGGACACTGAAGCAGGTGAGGAGGAAGTCACTGCCCCTTTCTCCCTCTCTCCTGCTCCATCTCCCAGCCCAGCACAGCCCCCGGCTGCAGGACAACCCTGCTGTCTCAGGGAGATAAAGAACTAGGAAAGACCTCTGGCTCGGAGTTGGCAGCTGCCGGGGAGACCCGCAGAGCACAGCGCCTTTCCCAATTCCAGCCAGAGGATGCACTGACCAATTTCCTGGGAAAAACACATCCACTCTCCTGTGAAACTTTAAAAGTTTAATAAAGGAAGATAGGGGAGAAAGACCACAGAGCAAAGATGTTATGGCCAGAAGCATCTTGGCACTCAGCCCAGAGCACCCCTGCTATTTTGGAAACACCCTTTAGATACCATTTCCAATGCATCAGCTTGTTCCATATTCATAAACAATTATGTTTAGTAAATTTCTCTGAAATCTAGTTTACATATTCCAAGAACTGTTTAGCATGGCTCCTCCTCGGGTCCGCCTTTTTAGAGCATGTAGATTCCTTGGGTGTGATTTTAGTCCATTTTTATCACAACCTTCACTATTGCACCTTGGTCCACACTGTCTTCAGACGGTGAGTGCTGATGGTTGGCATATCCGTAGCAGGTGTGCTCATCCTGTGTTCATTGGGTTTTATCCCATCCAAGCAGGCATTTTACCATAAGCATACTTATATCAGCTATTTCTAAGTTTTAGATAAAAGAAATAAAAACTATATAACGAAGATACTTTAATACCAGACATATGGAATCCATTTTTAATATTGGTGAAAAGCCAATATTATAATATGTATCTCTACCATTCCTCAGCGGTGGCTCCGCAGTTCCCGGGCAGAGCCCAGCGCCCAGCGCTCCCCACTTCCACCCCACCTGCGCCACCCGCTCGCATCCAGCGAGCCCCGGGAGCGGAATTTTGGCTCGGGGGGAAGGGGACGGTACGGACGGATCTGCACTGGGGGCCCCGAGCCCCCTGCCCATGGCTGGGGGCTGCTGGGGGTTTCTCCCCCTGCCCCAGAGCCGGTGCTGCTGCGGCCGTGGGGTAGAGCGGGTGCGGAAGGCGGGTCCGGGGCGGGAGCGGAGGAGGAGCGGGAGGAAGGGCAGGGAGAGGGGAAGGGGAGGAGCAGGAAGGCGAGGAGCACGAAGAGGAGCGGCCCGAGGAGGAGCAGCAGTGGCAGGAGCATTGCGGGGCTCCACGGCGAGCCCGCTGAGCCCGCAGCTCGGCTGGCCCCGGCAGCATCGCATTGCCCTGCGTGCCGCGGGTGAGCGCGGAGGGGAAGCTCGCCCCGAGCCGATCGCGGCAGCTCCGGGAGGGATTTTTGGGGGGCGAAAGGAGGGAGGTTGGAGGGGTTTGGGTCTGGCGGAATCCGGAGTCGCGTCCCAAATATATTTCGGTGTCGCTGGGAGCGGTATTTTTTCTTCCTATGACGAGGGGACATTTTTGGATGTGGCCGGAGTGCAGAGCTGAGCCGTGAATGGCCCGGGGGGATTTTGCGGGGCCCACGTGGCGCTCGGCCGGTGCCGGCGGGCGGGACACGGGTTTGGGGATCCCCGGGAGAGGCGGGGATGAAAGGCGGGAGCCCCGGCGTGGGGAGAGGGGCGATAGCAGAGCTGGGGGAGCTCCGGCAGGCTGGAGGGGCGGTGGAGCCGGGAGATGAGTGGGGCCCGGGCCCCGAGGCTGAAAGTATTGTCGGGGAGCGGGGGAAGCGCTGAGTGCCTGGGGTGGGGGGATGCTGGAGAAGGGGACCCTGCGACACCTGGGAGCCGCGCTCGAACTGATATAAAATTTCAATAGTCAATCCGGATTTTATTTTTTATGTTTTTTATTTTAAAGCCAGCAGCGCTGGGTGGTCGGGGAGTCACCGCTCCACTCACGGCACACACCACTTACAAGTTCGGTAAAGTATATATACTGTTTTTAAGCCTACAAAGCATTTTCCAATGTGCTCGGTTAGTCCAAATCAGCAAATATCAATAAGCTGGGATACGCAATTTCATAATCTTTCCAGGTGGTCCTTGGCTTCCTGTCCTTCTTGTGGTCATCTGGAGGGAGGTGATTTACACTGGTGTCTGCTACCTGATTTTATCACGTTGTTGTAGGTAAAAAATTGATGCAGCCAATTTAATAAAAATAAAAACAGAATTTATTCACAACCAATATACAGTCCTGACAGCCAACAATCAAGGAACAGCACCGACCCCGGGATCTGAGCTGGGTGAACACAGAGTCCGAGCTGGCTAGCAGTGAATCCCCACTGTTCACAAAGAGAGCCTGGTAGAGCCGGCTTAAATACAGTTTTTCTAGCCCCAGGCAGGGTCTCTTGTCTTCCATGTAGGACTCTCGTCTTTTTTCAGGTTTTCTCATATTCATGTTGTTTTATTTCTCCGTGCAAAAGTCTAACAAAGCTCGTCCAGGAATCCATGTATTTTTGCTGCCGAGTTCCTGGAATATGTATTTCAGATGTAAGTTTGTGATGGCTCAGGTTATGTAGGTCAGACATCTTCATGGGCCATCATGGCTGGGTGGCTCCTGGTTCATTCTAGAGAGAACACCCATCTCCTGTCTCAGCCAGTGTTTTTCATGTGTTAATTTGGATTCCTTTCCTCTGCTGCCAGCTGTGGTTTCCTCACTCTCTGTAGCAATCCCTTGTCTCTGGCTAGTGTGCCCTCATGACTTGTTTGATTAGAAATCATACTATATCCTATATAACACTCATACCACATCTGACAGAATACTCATAATGTACGAATTATCAATATACACATACACATGTAGTCTCAATCAGCACGAATTGCCAAAATACACTTAACAATCCCTCCCCTTCTTCATAAACACATTAAGTTGTGCTGTTTTTCTAAAAATGTTCATGCGTACATCTTTCTAGCCTTTAAAAAATTTTCCCTTAGAACCCATGTGATTACCTTTAGCTACTTGGTGCTTATGTGAGTTTACTGTTAGGATGGAAATACATGGAGTATACTCTTCTACTTCATGATATTCTTTTCCTTCCCTGCTGATGCAAATTGTTGTAATCACCCTTTTGTTTTTGAAATCTTTGCATTATCGCATTTGAGAAGCTGCTCTGGAGCTAAACTCTCACTTTTCTAGGGCTATTTTTCTGCTGATAATGAGCCTTCCACAAATCCAGCAGTGGGATTGTTCCACCCTCTTCTTCTTTATTTCTGACTCCTGTCGTCTTAACTCTTGAGCTACCTGCTTTATTTTGCTCTCTGGATCCACCCCATCTTTATTCTTCAAAAAACAAAAAGTCCTATCATATTGCAGACAAGCCCTGTCATCATGATCTTCAAGAAGGTCAAGAATAACTGGCTCATTCTTGAGGGATAGCCTATTTTCATATTTCAAATTCTTTCTTACCCAGTATGTTTTCTTCTTATCACACACCTTTTCAGGCGATTATGATCATAACATAGTTTGTTAACTTGGAAATAAGCTACAAACTCCATTATTCCCCCAGTCTACATGGTGTGATTACACGTATCACAAATAGGGATGGGTATCTGTTCAATATTCCTCTTATAAATTTTATGCATGGGTGTTTCTGACTTTTTGCTTTTTGCATATAACATATTATTTTTCCATTCTAGTCACATATACTGAGTAATATTTAACGTACTGTACCCACTTTTCTTACCTTTGCTGCAGTCTGCTGGGGCTGGGTGTGCTGAAGTCTCTGTCTCTGCTTGTCCTCTCAGGACAATCTGCAAACATTGCCTGCACTCATTACCAGGACTCTGCCTCTCCATGCTGGGCAAATTTTCCAGGTGTGAACCAGCTGTGCTGCACATGGTTAGACTCAGGCCCATCAGGATCCCCATATTTGTATTCTTCTGCTTCTGCTTATGCCCACTGGGTTGCAGCCAGCAGCAAGGTCAGACCATCTTCTCAGCAGCAAGCATATTCTTCTGGGGTCCCATACCCGGACCAAGCCACATACTTTTTTAAAGATGCCCCATCTTGATAGTTGAACTGTATCAGTTCTGCAGGGCACTGTGTTCAATCTCTGGTACTCGATTGTTAGAATTTGAGCTTGCGAATTTACTTTTTCCCTCTGTCCTGTTCTGAAACAAGTGATGTCACTCCAGGGAATCCAATTCTATTATGCCTAATTCAGTAGTGATTTCTAAGATACAGCTAGTCAGATACTGTTCTTCCTCTGTATCCCTTGTACATAAACCTCTTGGTCTATATCCCCTCCTACAGTGTGTGACCTAGACTTAGTGACAGCATTCGCATTTAAAATAGATGGATGTGCAACCAGTCACTGTGCAACTTACCTGATCTTTTTCAGTCATTTACTTGGCTTTTCTCTTTTAATTTGGTGCTTACTAAATATCCAACAGTTTTTGTCGTACTTTAACTTATTTTAATTTTACTTCCAATGTTTCTTATAACTTCAATCTAGTTTGTATCTTATATACCCAGTCTTTCCAGATTTTTCACTAATCACGTTACTTGTTTTATTATATTCTTTACAGTATCTTCTAACTATTCAATATACTTAAAACAACTTCATGAATAATACTCATAGTTCCAAAGAAAAGATTTTACTTCTCGTAACAATCTGTTTTTACAACTTACAACCTTAGGTATTAACATGCATAAACACAGACTCATTTACTTATAAAACAAGAGGTGTTTTCCACACTTCAAAATTACTAGATGGACATTAATTATGATGGGATTCTTTTGATTTTTTGTGTAACCTTGTGGCAAATAATTTATCAAAGAATATTTTAAAAATTGAAAACATAGGAAAAGATTGGGAAGATTTCATCTCACTTGTGCAAGAGAAGTTAGTTTAAGAGCAGTTTAGTTGCTTAGCTTACAGTTTGGCAATTTACTAGGCCTACAGTGTCTATTGAACTTGTAAATTGAGTCGTTTAGGAGATAAAGGCCTGGATGTCTCTTTTGTGGTTCAAACAAAGGGCTCAGCTCTGCCTTTGGGAGTCTTTAATAGGGAGCTTATCTAGCTCCCAGAAGAAGTTTTAAGTTTTACAACATTTAATAAAAACATAGTAACTTGATGCAACTATAACTTTTCTCAGAGGATGACAGTATTGTTTCAGATCACACTACAGTTCTTAAACTTATAATTGCTTTGTCTTAAAAACACATCTAAACTTTTAAAACTTCCACCCAATGTAGCTTTTCTTAATTTCACACATTGAATGTGATGTTTTAAATCTTTCTTTTCTGTTTAAGCACAAATATATATATATATTTTTTAACCAATATACTACTAGTTTACTTTAAAGCACTGTAATCATAATAAATAAAGCACAAATTTAACACTTACAGAGACTGGTTAAACACATATTTTATGCACATATCAATTATAAGCTACAAGACTCGTTTGGACTTCAAACATATAAATCTGGCTGATTTACTTTAGAGCTGCTAGTTCTGTTAAACTTTTGTCCAAACTTTTAAAACTGCATATAATTCACAGACTTGAGCAGACACTTAAGGATCTTGATCTTTACAATATTCTAAACGTCTTCTTAGCCTGGCCTTTTTGTGGTAACACAATAATTTACTTTCAACACTTCTGAAAACTTCTAAAACTTCTAAAACTTCTAAAATTTTTTTCAAAAACTTCTCAAGACTTTCAAAACTCCAAGCAAATTTCCAAAAATTTTTTAATCTGCAAAAGTGCATCAATCTTTCTCAACTAGTCTCTCTTAAAAACTTTTTTTCAAAGTTGTACACCATCTCTATAGGTATGCACATAATTAAGGAGATACACTTCAATACTACTTTCTTCTAGGAAAGAAATTTTGCTATTTTTCTCTAATAACACCTCTAGATCTTTTCTTAACACATTGAAACTTAGTTTAGAAATTGATAAGGTATTTATTCTTTTATATTTTGGTGTCTCTCTTAATTGCAACACTTTTAATAATAGGAACTTCAAATTCTTTTCCTTTTTCTATTTCTGTAGGGACTTTTCATGTTTCACATCTTCCTGGTATTTCTATAATACATGTTTTCTTTGCACTAAGACCAAAAGCTTTGCTAATGTGAGCCTCTTGAGATAATGTGAGCTGTATCTACTGGCACTTCTTCCTTCTCTCTTTTTCTTGAATTCAAATAATTAGGAGGAGCAGATGGTCTTACAGCCTCCTCCACAGGCTGGGCAAGGGAGGTAAATTGTCACAGGACTCCCAAGTGTTATTTTTGATTTTCAGCTTTAACCCTTGATTCTGACTCATCTTGTCCATTTTAACCTATTAGTAGTAAGTTTCTCATAAAGGAATTTTACCTTCTCACTATACCCTTCAATCCAGTGCCTGCAATACCTTAGAAGTTTCAGCAGCTGTCTGATCTCTCTTTTTGTCTGTGGGAGGGTAAAGCAACAATTCTTGCTACTCTTTCAGGGTCTAATTTATTTTTCCTTTTTATTAACCAATGTCCCAGATATTTAACTTCAGGTTCAGTAAACTCTAACTTAGATTTTGAAATTTTTAGGCCCTTATCTTTTAAGAAGTTTAATGATGTTATGGTACTTGCTTTTACATCTTTCTCTTTAGGATTAGCCACTAAGAGGTTATCTACATATTGTAATAATTTTGTCCCTTCTATTTGCACAAATTGATTTAATAATTGTTCAAGAGCCTGACCAAACAGATTTGGTGAATCTACAAACTCTTGAGGCAAAGATGCCTACTTGAATTGCTGCTTTTTATTTGTCTTTGGGTCGCAGCATTTCTGTAAATTTTGATTGGGAATAATCTTGTACTAGCATAGTCCCATAATCTGGCATAATCCCCTTCCTCTTTATTTTGCAAATTCTTACCACCCACGTGATGATGTAAAGCTTGGCAAGTCCATCTTTTTGAAGGTGCTAAACACAGGCTAGATTAGATGTTTTCTAATTTCCTCATCTCCCCCTATTTCTACGCAATAATGTATCATTAGTTCTTTGGATCTTATTTGTCTCTTGGGGCAGTTCTCTTAGTGTTCTAGCATCCGCCTCAACGCACTATTTCTCGGAATTTCAGGTAGACTGTTCTCCTGTTCTTTTTCAGGTTTGCTCTGAGTATTTCCCTGAATCTTGCTCTTTTTTTGCTCCATTTCACAAGCTCTTCCTAAAGTTCCCTTAACGTACGTACCTTTTTCTGAGCTGAAAGGAATTCCTAGAAAAACTTTTTTACTGGTACTGTGTCTAAGTTCTGATCCCCTTTTGAAAAAATATTACCAGTCTACTAGACACACAGCGAACCGGTCTGTGGATTTTGGGCTGGTAATGAGCTCTTGTTCTTTTCTTTTACCTGGATTTCTTTTTCCCCCATGCTGGAGAACTTACCTTCCCCTTTCTGATCCTGCCCGTAATCGATCCCCCTAGCTCCCCGACTTTCAGGTTTTTTTGTCTGAAAATGATTTTTTGTCTGCTTCCCCCTCGACCGACCACTTTCCTCTCGGAAGAGTGGAACTGTGATCCTGGGGTCCACACTCGCTTCGTGACAGTGCCACGTCTCATGACTTCATGACTTGTTTGATTAGAAATCATACTATATCCTATATAACACTCATACCACATCTGACAGAATACTCAAAATGTACGAATTATCAATATACACATACACATATAGTCTCAATCAGCACAAATTACCAAAATATACGTAACAAAATGCATCAGGCTTTTTATTATACATAAGCATTTAGTTGCTTTGTTGTAATATCTCTTAGCTTTAGCACAAGTTCCTCTATTTTATTCTAAGCATCAGTTGTCTTGCTACTTCCTGTCTTTTACTCTACTATACTTCTTTTATTTTGATGCTTTATTTGGCCATTTGGTCAGAAAGTTTCAGAACCTTTCTTTGTGTCTATTTTGGGCACAGCAGATAGAAACATTTGCTGATTCCATTGCCAATTGACACAAATCACAAAAACATTTTTCATAATCCTCCCCTTTATCTTATTGATTCATGTCTTTGCTTCAAATTGAGCTAATACTGTTTGAGTTTCAGTTTTATTTGGTTCTGCTTTGCCCTTGACTGTCATAAGGGAGTGAGTTTTTTCTCCTGTGGTTGTTATTTTAGGGTTTATGGGTATTGCTGAAATCTGCATTCCCTGGATCACTGAATGCATTAACCTAATAAAGCATGGAATCAAACATGGTATAAACAATAGGCCTAATGCAGAAGAAAGCAACATAAACCCCAATGTTTTCCACCAGGCACCTTCAAACAAATTATTCCGTGAATTGTCAGTTAATGTGGAATTCCATTATTGCACTGGAACATGTGCAACTTGTTTAATTTTGTCTACCAAATGTGTAACAGCCTCTCCATTATCATCAGTCTCTAAACAGCACTCAGATGTACTAAATTTTCCACAAAACTCCCTTTCTTCAGCTCATAAGTAATCTGGGGCTAGCCTATTCTGATATACTGCTGCTCTGGTCTGGCTTAGTTGTCTAGCTACAAGCTTCAATGCCTCTGATGTTTGGTTAAAAGTAATTTCTACACTGGCCTGTAATCTAATAATTTGGTTAAGTATATAAATAGGGGTTCTATAACTCCAGCTGCTGTGCTGAGCCCAGGAGGCAGGATCACAGTAATCTGTGATCCATTGGGAAGTCCATTCTTCATTTTTCCAGGTCTGTTTTCCTCCTATTTCAGTTTGTTTTCTTCTGCGCAGAGTTTCCTAAAGATATTGTCCCAAATATTCACCTTTGCTCTTTGGTAGCAAAAAGAATGCAGGTTGTATAATTGCAATTGTACAGGTACCTCTCCACCTCTTTGATAATTCATCATATGCCCTTTTACCACATATCCAAAATAATCCATTTGAAGCTTTCCTATTTTCAGCCTTCTGCCCCTGATTTTCCCAATATCCCTTAAGATCTTTTACCTCCTCTAAAGGATTGGCATGTGTTGCACTTTCCCAGCAAACAGTTCCATTGGTACAATTGATGGAGCAATAACCTGTTGGTGGTTTTGGCCACCAGGTTGTAAAAGTGGAGTTGGTGGTATATATCAACTTGCAGGAGGTATGTCCTACATACGTAGTATAATTGTTTCCTTTCCTAGAAATACAAATTTGGCCTACTACTTCATGAGTCAATATTTACCCCTGAGGTTGAATTTCATTAAATCTTTGTGTAGTGTTCCATAATATCAACTGATCCGGTCCAACCCCTTCTCCCCTCCACGGCCATTGCTCGGTTATTTGGGATCCCCATCAACCCAACAGTTAGTCACATTTAATTCCTTAACTACTTTTTGCATCAGATCAATAAACAAATTTTTTTCCTAACATGGGGCGGTCCCAATCACTGAGTCTTTTCTTAATATTTTATACAGGTCACTTCCTGCTCTTGTTCTTTTTGGTTTGAATTTCCCCTAAATGCTTTGTGATGTTTTTCACTAACTCTTCCTTGAATTTATCTTGTATTCCCCCTTTATCTGAGTATCCCCACGTTCCGCCTTTGGGAAAAGAGAAGAATGGTTCTCCCTGGTGACAAAATTGATAGTTTCCAGGTGCCCATCCTCCCACTCCTGAATCTGTTGCTACCCAGTAACTCTTCTCTCCTGTTGTACAGGTTTCAGGTTGTCCTGGCCCATCACATCCTGCATTAATATGAGTGTGTGCTCGGGCCATGGTCCAGCCATACTTTACATTTTGGTCGCACTTCAAGCAGGGATTGGTTTCCCATTCCCTGGAAGACCCAACAGTACCAGAAGGCCCCACAGTTTTATTGTCCCTCTTCCTCCTTGGCCTCCCGGGGTGCTCCCAGCAGTGAGGGGTACCATCTTCTCAGCAGCAAGGATATTCTTCAGGGGTTCCGTGTGAGCTTTCCTGCATTCCGTGCCGTTTCTTAAATACTTCCCAGTTCTTTGCTTTGGCTGGCTTGGATCTGCAAAGGACTCGATTACGTTTGCAACGCTCAATCTTTTTAATGTTTGACTCACTTGATAGTCCCCCTCTTAATCCATATTTCCACAACATCTACCACTCATAAGAATCTAGTTTTAATGTTCCTTTCTCTAGTCTCTTTTATAAAAAATATATTCAGACAAAATCTGTTCAATATGTTTACACTCTGGACACAACCCACTTGGAGGATAATCCCTGTGACAATGATAACACCACCTCTCCTTCCAATAGTTGCATTCAGTGCTTACAAAGGGATAGCAATTACAGTCCTTTTCAATACAGGTTATTTTATCTCCTGACATCTCTTGAGAATATGGCATCCCATATAACATCTTGTATGGGGAGATCCCATGCTCTGAGTTTGGCATTGTTCGCATATTTAACCACACCAATGGTAAATACTCGGTAAATATTGGATTAATGCTTAATCCAAGATAATTTTTTTTTAATCATTAGTTTTGCTAGGTGATGCTTTAGGGTCTGGTTCATTCTTTCAACTCTCCCCAAACTCTGAGTGTGCCAAGGGGTATAATATTCCCAAGAGATCCCTAGAGCTTTCATTACTTTTAACACTTTTGAGGTAAAGTGGGAACCCTGATCCAAATCAATCACTCTAATCATCCCAAATCGTGGAATTATTTCTTCTAAAATAATCTTTGTAACAAAATGTGCTGTTGTTTGTGTCACAGGGTAGATCTCCACACAATGAATTAATTGGTCCACTATTACTAACAACTACTTTTATCTTCCCATTTTCTGTAGTTTGGTAAAATCCACTTGTATCTCTTCAAAAGGCCTATAGGCAGTTTTTCTCCCTCCCCGCGAGGTCTGTCTAGATGTCTTCTTGTTAATTTTCTGGCAAATAATGCATCCTTGTGTCTTCTGTTTTGCTATATCAAATATTCTTATACACCCAAAAAACTTTAAAAAGTGGTCACTTAGTGCTCATGTTCCCCAATGAGTTCATGAATGTAACTTGAGAATTATTCTTTTAACATTACTTTTAGATAGCATTTCTCTACCATCTGGTAAAAGCCACTTATGCCCTTCTAGCTTAGCCCCTAGTTTCTGCATCTCTTGTATTTCCTTTGAGATAGAGCATTTTTGATACTGATACTTTGTATCATCCTCACTGTTATTCCAGTTATTTAAAAAACACAGGTAAGCGTACTGCTGCCCTTTGTGCTTCTGCATCAGCCAAATTATTGCCATGAGTCCCATAATCCATTCCCCTCTGATGTCCTCTTACATGGACATCAGCTATCACTGATGGACCTCTCAAAGCTTCTAATACTCTCACTCTTATTGGAATGATTGGCTTACTTATTTCTATCTTAATGGGTCCATTAATGCTTATTATACATAAGCATTTACTTGATTTGTTTTAATATCTCTTAGTTTCACCACATCTTTGTCTATTTTATTTCAAGCATTGGTTTTCTTGCTACCTCATCTCTTTCACTCTACTGTACTTCTTTTATTTTGCTGCTTTATTTGGCCATTTGGTCAGAAAGTTTCAAAACCTTTCTTAGTGTCTATTTTGGACACAGCAGATTGAAGCATTTTCTGATTCCATTGCCAATTGACACGAATCACAAAAACATTTGTCACAGAATCAGGGGAGGATGAGCACTGGGACCCCCAAAAGCCCCTCAGCATGGCTGAGCAGAACCTGGGAGCGGGGGGGATGCCCAGGACCCACGGGGCCCCAGCAGCTCTGAGAAGAGGGACCCCCATAACCCCAAAGTAAGGACACTGGAAGCAGGGAACTCCTAGGAAGTGGTTTTGGACTTAGTGAATTTTGGAGGTATTTCTGGCCACCAGCCACCCAGTGACTTCTAGAGATGGACTTGGAGAGCAGGACCTTCAAAGCTAATGTCCTGGTTTAGGACAATTTTGGGAGAAAACCTCTAAAGGTCTTTCCTCTAGAAGACCAATTTCAAGTGGCTCCTCCCCCAACTGGTTCTGGAAAAATATTTCCTTTGAGAAAAGTGGAAAACACTGTTTATTTAACAGGCAAAGCACTCACCAGCCCAAGAAACGAGCAGTATTAAGCAATAAAACCTCTTGCTGCTCCAGAAGAGATGACAAACTCACAAAGCCCCTCCATGGGCTGTAGCTCAGCTCACTCAGTCTCTTATCAGTCCCTCTGGTGCTGGAAATGCCGCGGCCCAGCCCCGGTGGGGCACAGGTGTGAGCTCCTGGTGCTCTTGTGAGTGCTCAGTCCAGAGCAGGTTTAGACAGGTCCAAAGACAAGGAAAGCAAAAAACCACAGTCCAGGGGGAACTTCTCTGCCTCAGCAAGCTCGAACTAACTAAAAGCAAAAGGAGAGCTCTGTCCTGCTGTCTGTCCATCCGCAGACAACAGAGGAGCAGGAATGTGGAGGTTCTGAAATGAGAGAGGTTCTGAAAACAAACTCCATGTTTCTTCTTCCTCTTTGCTCTCAGAACCAGCCTTAATGATACAAAACTTATTTCAGAGGAATGGGGATGCGAGCATCATAAAGTCACTCCTGAGACCCCTAAACCCCACTCAGCCTGTCTAAGCAGGACCTGGGAGAGGGAGGATGTCCAGGACCCATGGGCCCCTCAGCAGCTCTGAGAATAGGGACCCCCATAACCCCAAAGTAAGGACCCTGGAAACAGGGAACTCCTGGGAGAGGTTTTCGACTCCTTCTTGATTTTTGGAGGTATTTCTGGCCACCAGACACCCGGTGACTTCTAGAGATGGAACTGGCCAGCGGGACCTTCAAAACCAATGCACTCACATCTTGTTTTTCTCCCAAATTAGGATTTCCCATTCCCAGACCTTATCTGGATAGAGGAGAAGGCTGCGAGGAAGCAGAATATGCTCCAGAACACTGAGGCAGGTGAGGAGGAAGTCAGTGCCCCTTTCCCCCTCTCTCCTGCTCCATCTCCCAGCTCAGCACTGCCCCTGGCTGCAGGACAACCCTGCTGCCAACGCTGTCCTGCTGGGGATGGACTGGGGGGATCTCTTTCTCCTTCCCTCTGGCACAGAGGCAAATCCCATCCTCTCCTTGTCCTTCCTCCCGCAGACAAGGAGCTGAAGATGGAGAGCAGGGAGGACAAATCCCCACGGCAGAACCTCATGGACGAGGCCGTTTTGAGTGGCTCCACAGCACGGGAACCTAATGGGGCTGAAAAGCCTCGGAGATCCCTCAGGAGGAGGGGCTCCAAACCCAGCCCAGGATATGCTGAGGGAGAAAGACCTAGCCTGTGCCAGGAAGGCAGCCAGAGATCTGGCCAGAGCTCTGAGGTGGTGGTCAATGAGCAGCTTAATGATGGCAAGAAGCCCCACCAGTGCTTGGAATGTGGGAAGAGTTTTCCCGCGAGCTCCCACCTGATCATCCACCAGAGGATCCACACCGGGGAACGGCCCTACGAGTGTGGGGAATGTGGGAAGAGCTTCAGGATCAGCCACCAACTCACTGCCCACCAGAGAATCCACACGGGGGAACGGCCCTACGAGTGTGGGGAATGTGGGAAGAGGTTCCAGACCAGCTCCCACCTGATCACCCACCGAAGGATCCACACTGGGGAATGGCCCCACGAGTGTGGGGAATGTGGACAGAGGTTCAGGATCAGCTCCCACCTGATCGCCCACCAGAGGATCCACACCGGGGAACGGCCCCACAAGTGTGAGGAATGTGGGAAGAGCTTCAGGATCAGCTCCCACCTGATCGTCCACCAGACGACCCACACCAGTGAACGGCCCTATAAATGTGGAGAATGTGGGAAAGGCTTCAGGAGGAGCTCCAGCCTGAAACTCCACCAGGTGACCCACACTGGGATACGCCCCTATGTGTGTGGGGAATGTGGGAAGGGCTTCCGTGACAGCTCTCGCCTGATCATCCACCAGACAATGCACACTGGGGAATGCCCCTACACCTGCTCTGAATGTGGGAAGAGCTACATGGGGAACGCCAGCCTGATCATGCACCAGAGGATCCACACTGGGGAGAGGCCCTACAAGTGCGGGGAATGTGGGAAAAGCTTCATCCAGAGCTGCCATGTGATTCTCCACCAGAGGATCCACACTGGGGAGAGGCCCTGTAAGTGCAGGGAATGTGGGAAAAGCTTCACTGCGCCCTCCGCCCTGATTGCCCACCAGAGGATCCACACTGGGGAGAGGCCCTACAAGTGCGGGGAATGTGGGAAAAGCTTCAGCCAGAGCTCCAGCCTGACTGTCCACCAGAGGATCCACACTGGGAAGAAGCACTATGAGTGTCCTGAGTGTGGGGAGAGGTTTCAGAGCAGATACCGTCTCCTCAAGCATCAGCAGATTCACACAGAATAGAGGCCCTTCCGCTGCCCCGAGTGCAGGAGGGGCTTTAAGAAAAACTCCACCCTCATCACCCACCAGCGGATCCACGCTGGGGAGAGGCCCTAAGAGTGTCCCAAGTGTGGCAAGCACTTCTCCCAGAACTCTACTATGACCCAGCACCAAGGGAGGCAGCAGTAAGGGAAGCCCTACAAGTGCCCCGTGTGCAGGAAGAGCTTTGAGCGCTGCTCCAACTCCATCCTCCACTGGAGGACCCCCATTGGATGGTCCACGATGACCCTCGTTTGGCAGAGACTTGGTGATCCATGGTCCCTTTGATCCAGGTTAGGAAGAAACCTGGCTGGTGGTCTCCACATCTTCCTGGCTCCTCTTGGACACTTGGGCAGCAGGAGAAAAATCCATTGGGATGCAAACCGACATCAGAATTTCATAGGGGACCGTACAGTTTTGTACTTTTGACCCCAAAAATATCTCACTTTTGCATCCAATCATTTCTTCAGGTGGCATCAAGGAATACTGGATGGTGTTGGAGGTCTTTTCCAACCTAAATCATTCTATGATTCTAATTCTCCCTGGCCTAGAGACATCTTCCACAGCCAAATGGTGATGGACTGGGGCACAAAACCAGGATTTTGGAGAAAATGGAGTGGAAATTCCTCTAGAAAAGATCCTTTCTACCCACCCAGGCACATGGATACTCAGCCAGCATGTACACATAAATCCTTTTATTTTGGCCTTGATTTTCCTTCATATTTCTTTATCCCTTCACGCACCATTGGGGTAAAAATAAAGACATTTAACTAAGTCACGGATGGTGACATTGGGGAATATGGTGGGGATGGGGCTGGGGACATGGACAAGGACATGGGTGCAGACATGGCTGTGGATGGCGATATTGTGCATGGGGGGGGTGTCACAGGTATGGATGGTGACATGGGGCCATATGGCCATGGATGAGGACATGGGGGATGTGGCCATGGGTGGTGACAAGTGGCTTAGGGGACATGTCCATGGGTTGACATGTCCATGCCATGAGGTGTCCCATGACCAAGGACAGCATATCCCCACCACCACCACGATACTGTCCCCTTCATGCTCCCGTTTATTCCCTGCTCTTTCCCTGGCTGTGACACCTCCCTTGCAGGATGTCCCCGTGTCCAGGTGACCCGTGTCCATCAGCTACTCCCAGTGGCTCCAGCAGCAGCCAGAGCCCGTCCTCAGCACGCAGGATCAGCTCGGGCTTGCGGCGCGGGGGTGGCCTCGCCGTGTCCCTCCGCAGTGCAAACCGGGACAGTGTCAGTGCCACTGCCACCTTCATCTCAGCCATGGCAAAGCTCTGCCCGATGCAGTTCCTGCCACCACATCCCCACTGTCAGTGTCACCCCACTGTGAACCCAGCCAGAGACGGAGGTGGCACCTGGGGACACTCCTGTCCCCAGTCCACCACTTACCTGGGGCCAGCAGAGAAGGGGATGAAGGACAACCGGGACCATCTCTTGCTGTTCTCTGGGCTGAACCTCAGAGGGTTGAACACCTGGGGTGACACCAGCACAGTCACACCGAGGGGACACAGCTGTCACCATCATGGTGACAAGGACACCTCATAGGGTGGCCCTACCTCAGGCTCAGGCCAGAGGTCTGGGTTGTGGTGGGTCCTGTAGATGCTCATCCAGCAGATGACTCCTGGTGGGATGGGAATGGCCACTTTAGGGACAGCAGATGAGGGTGGCTGGTGACACTGGGGACACCTTGGCCATGCTATACCCTTGGGGTGGCACAGCCATCACGCAGGGGGATGTCCTCAGTGCAGCACTGGGACACAGCAGTGACAGGAGGGTGCAGCCGCAGGCTGTTCTTGATGCACATGGTGGTGAAGGGCAGCTGGGACAGGTCCTCCCTGGGGACAAAACAGGGGTGGCATCGTGTCCCCAAGCCACATGACCTGGGGTGGCCCTGGGGACATCTCATCATTCAATGTCTGCAGTGTCCCGGCCAGCCAGGAGCTCCTGGACCTCCTGGCGGCATCGCTCCTGGTGCTCAGGGTGGCCAGCCAGGTTGTAGAAGAGCCATGCCAGGCCACTGGCCGTGGTGTCATGACCTGTGGGGACATTGAGTGAGTAAGGGGACACTGGAGTGGCTCCTCCCCAGTGGCGCCTGGGAGCTCGTGCTCACCCTCAAACATGAAGGTGTCACAGCCTCAGCCGCGATGTCCTCGTCCGACAGGGTGTGGCCGTTCTCGTCCTGCGGGGGTGAGATGAGCCAGGGGCCACCTGGGGCCACCGGTCTACGGCCAAATCCCATCCATGGCCACCACTCTTCCCCCATGGCCACCACCCTACAGGCACCACCATCCCACTGGCCATCAGCTCTATGGTCAATGCTGCCCATGGCCATCACTGTTCCCCTGTGGCCACCAGTCTATGCCCCAGCCCACCATGGCCACCAGCATCTTCTTGGCCTCTATGGCCAACCCTTCCATGGCACCACCATCCCCTAGACCACCATCCCCCCATGGCCACCACCCTATGGTCACCATCATCTCCCCATGGCCACAGCCACCCTCTTGTGCACTTCCATGTCTCCATGGCCACCATCATCCCCCATCCCCTCATGGCCACCAAAGGACGAGGGTTGGGGGACAACCAGAGGCTGGACATGGTGACACCTTTGGGTGGCCTTGGGGAACCTCAAGGACAGGTTGGTGGCCACTGTGGGGTGGCATTTGGCCTGGCCATGGTGACACCTCTGGGGACCTCTGGGCTTGGGTTGGTGGCCACTGCCTGGGCACTGCCTGGGCACTGCCAGGTCTCTGTGCCAGGTGCGGTGACACCCATGGGTGGCCCTGGGGACCCGTCTGATGTCCCATGTCCTACATGAGGCACTGAGGAGTGGCTGGAGGGTGCTGGGGTGGAAGAGGCACAGGACAGGCAGCCAGGGAAGTCCCCACCAGAGGCAGCCATGACGGTACTGGGCCACCAAGGTGTCCACCTGCTGTAGGGCTTCCTCCGTGCTCTGGCCCTGGGGACAACAGGACATGTGTGTCCCTGGGGACACAGATAGGCTTGGGGACATGTGTATCCTCAGGATACTGCCAGCCTTGGGGACATGTGTGTCTGTCCCCACTGTCCCCTTGCTGGTGCCACCACCCCATCCTCACCATCCCCCCAAGTGCCACCACCCCATTCCTTCAGTCTCCTCACAGGTGCCACCACCCAATTGTTCCTTTGCAGGTGCCTCCACCCCTGTCCCCACAGGTGCCACCCACTGTTCCCTCACCATGCCAGTGTGTCCCAGCAACCAATTGTGCCAGGGCAGGATGGGGAACTTGTTCAGCTGTTGACAAGTGGCCCGGAATCGGGTGACAGCCACCAGCGCATCCCAGAGCCACTGCAGCAGCAGGGCCACCACGAAGGTGCCCAGGGCCACCGCGCCCAGGGAACCTAGTGCCGTGGCCACCGCCATGGAACCGCTCCTGGGGACAGGCTGGGGACAGGGCAAGGGGCGGGCATGGGCGGTGTCACTGCGGGGTCACGTGGCGCCGCGCTGGGTGTCACTGGATCCGCCTTTTGTCGTAATGCGTGTTCTGGTGGCAGCATCCTCTGACACGTCCTGATGGCATCTTGTGCTGACATGTCCTAGTCCAGCGTGCCCACATATGTATCCTGGTGGCATCATGTTCCCCCTTCGTGTGTCCCTGTCCCCTCTATATGTCCTTGTTCCCCCTTCCACGTCCCCCTCTGTGAATCACTGTTCCCCCCGTGTGACCTTATCCCTCTGCACATGTCCCTGTCCCCTCCAAGTGTCCCCGTCCCCATCTCCCCCATGTGACCCCGTTCCCTTCCGTGTGTCCCTGTCCCCTCTGAGTGTCCTCATCCCCATCTCCCCCGTGTAACCCTGTTCCTTTCTGTGTGTCCCTGTCCCTCTCTGTATGTCCCCTGCCCCTCGCCCCTGAAGGACCAAAGTCCCCGAGGTCCCAGGGCTGTGTCCTGTGGGATATTCACGTGTCCCACAGAATGTCCCCGTGTCCCATAGGATGTTCCAATGGCTGTTCCTTGCACTGAGCTTCTCCCCTGTGCCAGCACAGAGAGGGACACTGCAGCAGCGGCTGGCCTCGAACATACGTGTGTCCCAGCTAGCTGCGGCCAGCACTGCCGGCAGCACGGGGGCAGTCTCCCTCTCGAGGATTTCGTTGGGAGAGCGCCTAAGGCTTTCGCCTTCTGGGAGCGAGGATCCGCGGAGCGTAGAAAGAGTGGTTGCTACCCACAGGGCAAATGAGACTCGGACCACGACTGCAGTTCAATCCGGGGTTTATTCCAGGGGTGCTGACAGCCGAGGACCCAGACCGAAGCCCAACGAGAGTTTTTAAAGGGGTGGTCCTCAACCAATCACAAAGAAGCAGGGAGTGGTAAAGGAGTGAATGACAGGGTTGGGAATCCAATAGGTACATAGTGGGGGCGGAGCCCTGGCCCCTGATCCAATCACTCGATGCCCAAGGTAGAAGGTTCTGGATGAGAAGGTGGGGACACCGAGTGACAGGCAGGAGACCAGGGAGGGATCAAGGGAGGATACAATGTTTGCAGGGGAGGAGAGAGGCTGGAGGGACAGGGCGATCAAGGGAGAGGGAGAACCTGGGCAGAACCATTCAAACAAAAGGGGTAACAGGAATATACCAAAACAGGACAATACATTACATAAAAGGCACACCACAACATCTCCCCCTTTCTTGTTTAAAAAGAAAGAAAGAGGGAATTCATATAACTCAAAAACTGTCCTCAGAATCACCCCATGACACCCCACAGCACCCCACGACACTTTGACCTCTGGTTTTGTCTTTTTTCCTTGGTTTGGTGGGCACTTCTGTCACAATTCTCTAGTACAAGTGGAGGTCGTGATGGTTCATTAACTGATCTCAGAGTGCAGAAACAACACAGAGGGGATTTCAGTATTAATCAAAACAAATGGAACTTTTATTGACTGCCCACAGCAAATGCCATAGAAGGCTTAGAAAAGAGATAAAAGAGAGAGAGAGAGAAAGAGAGAGAGAGACAAAGAGAGGGTATAGCTACCAAACTTAGAGATGAAATCCTCATGGTCCAGGTCGATGGAAATTCACCTTGTGACGTCAGGGAGAATCTCAAAGTCCTGGTTAACTCAGGTATTGTATTTGTTTCCCCCAGACAACGAAGGAATGATGAATCTGACTCCATGTTCTCAGAAGGCTAATTGATTATTTTGTGATACTATATTATATTTAAAGAGTGCTATACTAAACTATACTAAAGAATACAGAAAGGATACTTACAGAAGGCTAAAAAGATAATCATGGAACTCATGACTCTCTCCAGAGTCTGCCACAGCTTGGCCCTGATTGGCCAATAAGTCAAAACAATCAGAGCAAAAACCCATGAAACAATCACCTGTTGGTAAACAATCTCCAACCACATTCCACATGAGCAAAACAGAGGAGAAGCAAATCAGATAATCATTGCTTTCATTTTTCTCTGGGGCTTCTCAGCTTCCCTGGAGAAAAATCCTGGGCAAAGAGATTTTTCAGAAAATGTGAATGTGACACTCAGGGGTCTATTATAGTTCTTTGCCAAGGGGAGGAACAGGTAATTCTCTTGAAATTGCTAAGGGGGAACAGGTACAATGAAGAGTAAGTCTGTTGAAACCGTCAAGGGGGAAGAGGTCACGTTCTCAGCAGTGAGTGAGAGTCATTGTTTTCTTGACCCAATGACCACACCTGGCACATCTCCCTTCAGTTTGGTCAGCCCCACCTTGTGTTAGAATCGTAGGGGTCTCAGTCTCAGTCCTTAAGAGAGAGAGGGGGCTGCAATCTGTCTGTCATTGTGGTAGAGAAGCAGATGAAGGGTTTTCCATGGGGAACTACCAAAGTTACTCCTGAAAGTTCATTTGGCCAAGAGGTGGGGAATTTCATGGGCTACTGTCAAGAAGCAGGTGCAAGCATATAGGGTGAGTCGCTCCATTGCCAGCCCCCTGCTAGAAGCAGTCACTGCAAACACAGCTGTGCACAATCACTTGGGCAGCATCCACCTCAGCCAGGCCAGAACTCCAGTCAGGGTCCTCAGGGTCCCAGTCTCTGTCCTTGCAACAGTCGTGAGGAAAGTGAGGGAAAGTTCAGACCATCACTTACAAGGGCCCGCAGCCCCAAAGGGGCCTCTGGATTCTCCAAGACCCCAGAGTGTCAATGGGTTCCTGTGATCCCATGAGTCCCTGCAGTGTCACCATGTTCCCAGGAAACACTGGAGTGTCAAAAAGTCCTCATGAATCCCTGCACTGTCTCAATGTCCCCAGGAGGCCCTGCAGTGTCACAGCACTGGAGTGGGCACAGCACCAGGGGAGGTTTGGCAGTGTTCCACTCTCTGTGAGACCACAGCAGTGGCAGCCACAATGTTCCCCTCTCTCTGACACTACAGGTGTGGCAGTACCACCTCCCCCTCTTTGTGAGACCACAGCAGTGGCAATTCCAACATTCCCTTCTTTGACACCACACGGGGTGGTGTCAAAATTCCACTCTTTATGACACCACAGCAATGGCTGCCCCAATATTCCCTTCTCTGTCACACCAGAGCAGTAGCAGCGCCAGCATTCCCCTCTCTGTGACACCACAGTGGTGGCAATCCTGACCTTCCCCTCTCTGTGACACCACAGCAGTTACAGCCCCAGCGTTCCCCTCCTTGTGACACTGCAGCTGTGGAAGCCCCAAGTCCCTGTCTCTGTGGAACTGCAGCAGTGGCAGCCCCAGTGTCTCTCCCTCTTTGACACCCCAGTGGTGGCAGCCCCAAAGTTCCCCTCTCTGTGACACTGCAGGGGTGGCCGTCCAAAGTTCTACTCTCTATGACAGCACCACAGTGGCAGTTCCAACATTCCCCTCTCTGTGACACCTCAACATCTGCAGCCCCAGTGTTCCCCTGTCAGTGACATGACAGCAGTGCCAATACCAATGTCCCCTTCTCTATGACACCAAAGAGGTTGTAACCCCAACGTTCCCCTCTTTGTGACAACACAGCAGTGGAACCCTCAGCGTTTCCCTCTCTATGACAGCATTGCAGTGGCAGCCCCAACACTCCCCTCTTTATGACACTACAGGGGTGGCAGCCCCAAATGTTCCCCTGTTTATGAGAGCACAGCGGTGGCAACCCCAGCGTTCCCTTCTATGACACCACAGCAGCAGCCGCCCCAACTTTCTCCTCTCTGTGACACCACAGCTGTGGCAGTCCCCTTGTCCTGATCTCTGTGACACCACAGTGGTTTGTGCCCAAACGTTCCCCTCTCCATGACACTGCAGCTGTGGCAGCAGCACTGGAACAGAAGCAGCAGCCATGGAACAGCAGGGGAGCAGGGGAGGAGCAGAGACAGAGCTCTGGATCAGCGGGAGATGAGCAGTGCTGGAGCAGTGCTGGAGCAGTGTTGGACAAGCAGAGGAACTGTGCTGGAACATCCCCAGAGCAGCACTGGAGCAGCTTTTGAGCAGCACTGGGGTAACCATGGAAAAGGTGGAACAGTGGTGGAACCGGAACCACAGTCATGAACAGTGGTGGCATGCTGGTGGCACATTGCTGGCACATTGGTTACACATAGGTGGCACACTGGTTACACATTGGAGGCACACTGGTGGCACACTGGTGGCACAATGGTGGCACATTGGTGGCACAGGCCCCACGGCCGTGGAGCGGCACAGGAGATGCCGACGCTGCGGGACACAGAGCGGCTCCGAGCGCTTTGTCCTGCAGGGACTGGCTCTGCACACCAGAGCGATCCCAGCAGGCTGACCCAGAGCGGGGGAAGCAGCAGGAATTGCTGCTGGGCTCTGGAAGGCAGGGATGGAGAGCATTGAATGGTGACCTGGAGGTTTGATCCTGCTCATTGTGGCCGCTTTTGGGGTGCCAGGACCGTTCCAGTCGATCTGAAGTCATAAACTCAGGAGATACTCAGGACAAAAGCAATCAAACTGCCTTCTTTACTGCAGGGAAACACAGCTTGGGAGAAGTTTCATGATTTCTGATTTAGGAAGCAAACTGGGTCAAATATTGGCCTGTGGTTTGTACTAGTCCTGAAACTATTCCCAAAGTGCTGTGATTTGGCGTTAAAAATGAGCAATGTGCCTCATCACCTGGATATTACGCACATGGAGTAAAGAGCTGTTAGTGGTCGTTATGTTTGAGAAAGAACCTGGAATTTTCTTCCCGATTTCACTCTTCCTTCCTCTTTCTCTGGGATGAGGGCTCCAACACTCCCTGCAGGTCTGCTTTCCAGAATCTGCTCCTCTGGAGTTGGGATGGGACAAATGAGCATTGGGAAGAGGGAGGAAAATGGACCATTCAAACTGCACAACTCTGTTGTAGCCTCTGCATTTCCAGTGTTTAGAAACTGTCATGTTTTCATCCCTCAGACCAACTTCCACATTTCTCACTTCTGCCCTGGCAGAAAACCTTCCTTTGGCCCTATTTAGCATCTGATCCTCGGAAACACCTCAGTGCAGATGCTTTTTGATTGGTTTTGCTAAGAGATTACAAGAAAATCAGAGGAAGGGGAGAGATGAGGGAGAGAGCAGAAACAATTCCTTTCTTTTCTCTTCCAGGTGCAAAGACTCCTGTGCAGGTTGGGCTGCAGCCAGAGACTTCCCAGGCCAAGGACTGAGGGAAGCGATTCAGCTGAGGCAGCTGAGACATCTCCTCCCTGCTTTGCAGCCCTGGGGCTGGCAGGGGACACAGCTGCCCCCCGTGCACCCCACACAGCCCCTGGAATGGGGGATTCTTCCTCCCTCTGCCAGAAGCTCCTTCTCCATCCTTGGCCTGACTGCTCCTGCTCTGAGCTCCCTGCCATGGTCATTGCTGGGGCTGGGGAGCAGGAGGGAGGAGCTCAGCACCAACCTGGGAGGTGCCAGCGCGGTCAGAGATGTGTGGAGGTGACAGTGCCAGAGTGATGGGATGTGCAGATGGACACAGGGACAAGAGAACACCTCTGGGGGAAACCTCTTCAAAATTTGGGGGATTTTTGTTTGTAAAATACATATAGACATGGATTTACAGACACACGGTGTGACTTTACTGAAAGGGTTTATTGGTTATTGACTATTGAAGGGAAATGGCCCAGGGCTCCCAGGGGATCAGAGGGTTCCTCCAGGGATGATCATCTCCTCATGCCACCAGAGGGGATCGGGACACCGGCGTCCCCACAGCTTCCAATCCTAAAAGACAAACGCCAGAACGTGACTCTGGAGTACACTGGGCCATGGATGGGCTTTGTCTCCACCCCTGTCCCTGCAGGCACAGCTCACCTAGGCATCCAGAGGGGCAGCCAGGCGCTTCACACGCAGAAGATGCTCTATCCTTTCAGGCAGAGGGGGCTGGGGACAAAGGCAGCGTTAGAGACACACTGGGGGCACTGGGCTGGACTGGGAGGCAGGGGAGAGCAGGGGGGCCTTGGGGAAGGGGCTGCAGGAGCAATGGGGTGCAGGAGCTGCTGTGCTCCTGCCCAGAAGCACTGGGCTCCTGGCCAAGAGGCACAGTTGGGGCAGGGGCTGCGTCCTGGCTGATCCAGGGGGTCCTGGGGTGACAGGGACGGGAATGCAGCAGGGGCCCTGAGCAAAGGCTTCCCTGGCGAGGAGCCGTGGGGCAGGCTGCTGTCTGTGCTGTCAGTAGGGGTGCACTGGGCTGTGCTGGGACAGACTGGGATGGCCTGGGCTGTAGTGGCCATGCAAGGGGAGGGTCTGACACCGGCAGAACTCGTGGTACCCACCAGAGGCGTCTCCAGGTCCACGACGTTGTCTAAAGCCAACTGCAGAGAGAGCAGGAGACCTGGCTGGTCATTGGGATGTCCCCAGTGCCAGCGAGGGATGGGGGGAATGAACTGCCACCCAATTCCCTGAGGGGATGCCCTCCAATGCCAGCAGCCCACTCACCTCCCGGAGATCATCTTGGGTTCCTTCCAGGAGTGCCTGGAAAGGAGAACAAAGGCTTGGTCTGGACTGGACCTTGTGGGGCTCTGGGGGGACACGGGTGCAGGGAGCAGGGCCCAGGCAGAGGGATGGGAATTCAGGGCCTCCAAGGAAATCTGCTGGAGGTGGGAGAGACCCAAAGACACTGATCTGGGGTCAGCTGAGGGCCCATGAGACAGGGCTGGGGGCGTGGAAGGAGCAGGGTGTGAGGTACAGGGGAGGAGAAAGGGATTGAGGTGTAGGGACATGGGAATGCAAGAGAGGGGCTTGATGGGGACAGAAGAATGAGGATGGGTAGGGACAAAAGCAACAGGACTGAGAGATGGTGTGGGAGTGGGGAGTGAGTCAGGGAATTGTACAGGGGGACCCACCTGCATTGGACAGGAAGAAAGGCAAAGGACTGAGGGGAAACACTTAAGGAAAGGCCTCAGGAATGGTCAGGGGCACAGAGGAAGGTCCAAAAGAGTGGGAAGGGAGGGCAGAAAGGGTAGGATGTGGGTACAGCATTTGGCTGGTGCCTCACCTTGGCCTGTGCCGGGGGGCACAGCAGGATGCAGAAGAGCAGGGCCACACTGAGTACAGCCACCTTCATCTTCCTCTGGCTCTGGGCAGCAATGCCTGAGGCTGCAGCAGGTGAGGAGCACCTTTATCCCTGCTGGGACTCCTCCCTGCACCCTCCCTGCCAGCCCCCAGGCCAAAGCCCGGCTTGGCACAGCCCCCAGCCCTGGCCACAAGCCCAGCCCTGGCACAGAGTCCACCCCACCTGTGGCACGGATCCAGCCCCCTTGCCCGGCATCCCTCCAGCTTCCTGCACGGGGCAGCTGCCCCTGGAAGGGCCCAGGCACCTGGGGGGCCAAGGGGGGCAGGCAGGGAGCCAAAGGCATCTGGGGACCCTGTGGGGACAACCCCCAGTCAAACATAATCCATCCTCCAATACCCCCACTGCCAGATCCCCCATCTCCTGCTGCCCCTCTCCTCCCAGAGCTTTCCCTGTGGGACAGCCCAGAGCTGAGCCTGGCCCCAAACCCAACATGTGGGACAACAAGGGGAACAAGGGACATGTGATCAGGTGGGTGATTGGCATCTCCAGTCACTGCAGACACTGGGAGCACTGGGCAATGCTGATCACCTGCAGACAAGGCTGAGGGTTGGGGAATGGCTCAGGCGTGACAATTCCCACATCCACACAACCTGATATCCCATTCCCTGCAGATGCCAATCCCATCCAGTCTCCATGCCCAGAGCACTGTCCAGAGGGGAATATGCCCTGCCCTGCCCCTCATCCTGTCACACCTGCAGCCACTGAGCCCTCCCAGAGCACCTGGGGCATGGCCCTGGCTCTGGGCCCAGGCCAGCACTGGCCCTGAGCAGGATGTGCCCATCCCAGGGACATGGGGAAGGGGGCACCTGTCCCCAGGCAGCCACTCGCAGCTAATTCGGGTAACAGAGGTGCCCTGTGAGGAGGAGGGGTGTTGGTCCCTTATCAGCATCTCTGACAAGCCCTGTTTACCCAGGCCCTTAAGCTTCAGGAAGACATTCATATATCTTGGGCTTGCAGGAAGGAAAATCCATGGTGAAGTGATTCCCAAGAGCTGTCCTTGGCAGTGACTCCTGTTTGACATTCCAGGGCATTAGTGAAGGGTTGTGCACCTCTCTTTCCCCAGGGACAATGTGGATCCATCCCAGACGTGTTGTGGCCCAGCTATGAAAACATTTCAGGCCACTGCCTTAACTGTTTGCTCTGGAACTTGCCCAAGGAGCTGCAGGGTCCAGGCAGATTTTCCTGTGGAGTGCCCCAGGACTCAGAGACCAGAGTGGCCCCATGGGGGATCCTTGACCAGAGGCACAAGTGCTGTGACATCACTGCTGTGCTGACATGGTCTTGGAATGGGATTGAGGAAGTGTCCACAGGGTTCCAATTGCAGAATAATGGCCAAGGAGAGATGCAGACCTCCTTGGAGATCAGCACCAGTCAGGGGGGTGGCAGTGGACAGCCACTGACCACGTGCTAACAGCCCAGGCAGAGGGAGCTGGACATGGCCAGAGGCTCCCAGTGTGGGCAGATTGGCCCTGCAGCTCCAGGGACCCCATGGGAATGTCCCTGCCCCCCTCGGGGCTGTGGATGACCTGTGCAGAAACTGTCCCTCCAGCTCTCAGCAGCATTTCAGAAATGAGGTTATTTCCCCTCTATTTTATGCACTGTGATCCCCACAGCAGGAGAAGTGATGAAGAGGACTCCATGGATATCAGAAGGGTAATTAATTACTACATTATAGTATATTATACTATATTATACCATATTACATTACAACTAAACTGAATCTGCCAAGCACTCAACTCTGCTCTCAACTGCCGACAGTCCCAACACACACACACACATACTTGGCCCTGATAGGCCAGGGAAACAAAACACCATCACTTGGGGAAAACAATCTGCATATTGCATTCAACTTCTGCACAAACACAGGCACAGCAAATGAGATAAGAATTGTGTTTCCTTTTTCTGAGGTTCAGAGAATGTGAATCTCAGAAATATTCTTGGGAAGTTGTGCCTTGCTTTTCTCTGTGAAGAGACATGACTGGTGCTTTGCATCAACCTTTTACAGTGGGGTCCTCAGCACAGGAAAGGCTCAGACTTTGTGGAGCAGTTCCAGAGGAGGCTGAGATGCTCTAAATGCTTGGAGCACCTCTGTGACAGAGACAGGCTGTGGGAGTTGGGGCAGTTCAGCCTAGATCAGAAAAGGCCATGGGAAGACCCCACAGTGACCTTGCAGGACTTCAAGGAACCTCACAGGAAACGTGGGGAGAAATGTTTTAGTAGGATCTGTCTCAGCTGGAGAAGAGGAAATGGCTTTAAAGCAGAAGAGGATAAGTTCCGACTGGAGATAAGGAAGAAATCTTTGATGCTGTGGTTGGTGAAACACTGGCACAGGTTTCCTGGTGCATGCCCCATCCTTGGAAATATTCCTGGTTGGATGGGCTCTGAGCAACATGATGGAGGAAAAGATGTCTCTGCTCCCACCCCACAGGAGGCCCTGTGGTGTCAGCTACAGGAGTGGTCGGTGTCTCTTGTAGGATTCAATTCCCCCCGGGGAGCGGAGGGAACACACAGCAGCACAGATGGCAGGAACGTCCTCCCATGGAGAAGGGAATATTCTGGATCAACAGGCTCAGGCTGCCCAGTTTTGTGTCTCTGTAGATGGACACAAGTGTCAGAAGAGACTGAGAACCAGGAGACCCTGCAGTGTCTCTGAGTCCCCTTGGTTCCAGGAGGCCCCACAGAATCCCAGGCTGTAGTAGTAAGTTCCTTTGTTATGAAACAGTTGTGTTATAAATGAAAGTAGTTTGTTCTGGTTGTCCCCCATGCATACTGGTTTGTTCTGGAGATGTACCTTCCCATCCCCCTGTCCATCTACCTCAAGACCTACCTCTTATTCCAGACCCTTCCCTGCCACTCAGGGAAACCCTGCCCTCCTCCCTTGTCCATTACAGAAACCCCACCTTTAGCTCTAGAATCTTCTGTGTCCATCTTGTATCCCTCGAATACCTATTGGTATGCTCAGTCTACTCTCCTGCCCTGTTGTTCCCCATTGGTTGTCATAATGTGGACGCCCCCCTGTGCTCCTCCCCAGGTTTCCTGCCATTGGTCCTGGTTTGTATCCTCCCCATATTCACTCCCCCTGTTGTAACCCTGGATTTGCTGTCAGTTGTCCCTGGACCCTGTCAGATATTAAAGCCTCTTGGGAATCTACACAAGCGATCCCTCTCTTTCTTTCGCTCTGGATTTCTCGGCTCGGGACATCAGTAGCTGCACAGAGCAGCCTGCTGCTTCTGGGAGACAAGCAGCCCTGCTTGTACCAGCAGCCAAACGGGCCCAAAGGGCAGATAGGGAGTGGCCACTCTTGGCACGGGCCAGGAGACAGGGCTAGCCACAGACATCTCCAAGCAGCCACCGTGTCACCAGGGCCCCTTTGGCTCCATGAGGCCCCACAGAATCCCAGGGCCCCTTTGGTCTCATGATGTCCCACAGTGTCACAAGGACCCCTGGACACCACAAGGCTCTGTGGTATCCCAATGGATCCTTGATGATTCCAACTGGCCTGGTTGTGTCACGAGGGCCCCTGGATTCCCTGAGACGCCACAGTGTCACAGTGTCCCCTTGTTTCCACAAGCCACAGGGTCACAATGGCCCCTGAGCATCTTTAGGCACCAGAGTGTCACAGCATCCCTTCAGTTCCATGAACTCCACAGTGTCACAATGTCCCCTTGGTTCCATTCAGTCCTGCAGTGACATAGTGTCCCCTTGGTTCCATTCAGTCCTGCAGTGTCACAATGATTCTGGGAACCATGAGGCCATGAGGGATCACAGTGGATGGTTTCATGAAGCCCCACAGGTTGGCAGTCTCCTCTTGATTCCATGAGGACCCATGGCCCCAAAGGGGCCTCTGGATTCTACAAGGGCCTGGAGTGTCACAGGGCCCCTGTGATACCTTGTGTATCTGCATTGTCACCATGTCCCCATCAGTCTTTGCAGTGTCACCATGTTGCCAGGAGGCCCTGCAGTGTCACCGTATCTCCATGAATCCCTGTGGTGTCGCAGTGTCCGCAGGAAACACCGCAGTGTCACCATGTCTCCATGAATCCCTGCAGTTTCACAGTGTCCCCAGGAGACCCTACAGTGTCTCAATGTCCCCAGGACGCCCTGCAGTGTCACAGAGGAGCAGCACTGGAATGGGCACAGCATCAGGGAAGGTTTGGCAGTGTTCCCCTCTCTGTGAGACCACATCTGTGGCAATTCCAACATTCCCCTCTCTGTGACACCTCAATATCTGCAGCCCCAGTGTTCCCCTGTCAATGACATGACAGCAGTGGCAATACCAATGTCCCGTTGTCTATGACACCAAAGCGGTTGCAACCCCTGCATTCCCCTCAGTGTGACACCACAGCACTGGAACTCCCAGCGTTCTCCTCTCTATGACAGCATTGAAGTGGCAGTCCCAACATTCCCCTCTCTATGACACCGCAGGTGAGGCAGCCCCAAATGTTCCCGTTTGTGACACCACAGTGGTAGCAGCCCCAGTGTTCCCTTCTATGACACCACAGCAGCAGCTGCCCCAGCCTTCCTCTCTCTGTGACACCACAGCTGTGGCAGTTCCCTTGTCCTGGTCTCTGTGACACCACAGTGGGTGATGCCTGAACATTCCCCTCTCTGTGACACTGCAGCTGTGGCAGCAGCACTGAAACAGAAGCAGCAGCCGTGGAACAACAGGGGAGCAGGGGAGGAGCAGACACAGAGCTCTGGAACAGTGGGAGATGAGCAGTGGTGGAGAAGCGCTGGAGCAGTGATGGAGCAGTGGTGGAACTGTGGTGGATGAGCAGAGGAACTGTGCTCAGAGTTCAGAGGAAGATCCCCAGAGCAGCACTGGAGCAGCTTTTGAGCAGCAGTGGAGTAACCATGGAAAAGGTGGAACAGTGGTGGAACAGGAGCCATAGCCGTGAACTGTTGCCACATTTCATTTCATAGAGAAAAACAAGGCACAGTTCTTCCCAAGGATTTCTGAAATTAATATTCTCTGAAGCTCAGAGAAAGGGAAAACACAATTCTTATCTCATTTGCTGTGCGTGTGTTGTGCCAAAGTAGAATGGAATATGGAGATTGTTTACCCAAAGTGAGGATGTTTTGTTTCCTGCACCTATTAGGGCCAAGAGAGTGTGTGTGTCGGACTGTCGGCTGACAGTCACGGGAGAGTCACGAGATGAGTGCAGTTCTGTGCAGTTGTGTGAAGAGATGAGTGCTTGGCAGAATCAGTTTAGATGTAACGCATATATTATGGTATAATAACGTAATTAATTAGCTTTCTAATATTAATGGAGTCCACCTCTTCATTCCCTCACCAACATCGGAGACATCTTTGATTTACAGTAATGAACACTGGTAGCTCAGGAACCACAGCCATAGACAGTGGTGGTACATAGGAGGCACACTGCTGGCACACTGGAGGCACACTGCTGGCACATTGCAGGCTCATTGGTGGCACACTGGTGGCACAATGGTGGAACATTGGTGTCGCATTGCAGGCTCATTGGTGGCACATTGGTGGCACATTGGTGGCACATTGGTGGCACAGGCCCCACAGCCATGGAGCGGCACAGGAGATGCCGACGCTGCGGGACACAGAGCGGCTCCGAGCGCTTTGTCCTGCAGGGACTGGCTCTGCACACCAGAGCGATCCCAGCAGGCTGACCCAGAGCGGGGACAGAAGCAGGAATTGCTGCTGGGCTCTGGAAGGCCGGGATGGAGAACATTGAATGGTGACCTGGAGGTTTGATCCTGCTCATTGTGGCCGCTTTTGGGGTGCCAGGACCATTCCAGTCCATGTGAAGTCATAAACTCAGGAGATACTCAGGACAAAAGCAATCAAGCTGCCTTCTTTACTGCAGGAAAACTGTCGTGGTTTGGCCCGCAAGTGAGTTTCTGGAAAAGTCTAGGTCAAACCAATCAGTGGCCAGATTTGAAACTGCCATCTGGTGTGGCCAATGGGGATCTGGATGCGCCTCTGAGAACACACAGGGGTTAAAAGCAGAGCATTCTGAGAGAAACTTCCTCTTTTGATCCAGCCAGTGAGTGAGTCTGACCTCCTCTCCCCTGCCCAGCTGCGTCTGGGTGGGGCAGGGGAGGCCATGCGGCCTGTGGGGAGGGAGGCCGGAGCTCTGTAAGGTGCAGGGGTGGAGGAGACCTGGGATGTCTGGGCAGCCCCCCCGGGAGAGAGTGATAGAGACTGTTCTGGCAGCACAGCCAGCCAGAAGCGGGGGATGCGGCGAGAGAAGGTGCACGGCAGCTGTGGGAGTCCTGGGCAAACAGAGGCGAAGATTTTAACCCCTTTGTAGAATATGGAAACCTTACAAATACTGATCCTCCTGAATCGGAATGAGGAGAGAGATGAAGCACGACGAAATGGGCAAGTGTGAGGAAAATTTGGAAGAGGTGAGAAGAATCCTAGGTGGTAAGAGATGATGGAGTGGCCTTGGGCTGGACTCTTTCTTGTATGGCCATGGACAGACCCGTGTTTTTTTCCTGTGACCCAGAGACTGTATTTAGGGGGAGGCAATACCTTGGAGTCAAGAGTGAAGCATCGGCGTGAACAAAGACAGCTGAAGAGGGTGTGGGATGCCCTCTGTCTCCACGGAGAGGAAGATCTCTGTTCACGAGGCCCCTCGGCCCCAGGCAGTGAAATCTGGGGGGGACTGGTGTCCTAAAGTTGAGAGGTGAAGCAGTGGTGAGAACAGAGATGGGTGAGAAGGGTGTGAGATGCCCTCAAACCCTTCAGAGAGGGTTTGAGATCTCTGTTCACAAGGCCCCTCGGCCCCAGGGGGTAAATTTAGGGGGGGACTGATGTCCCAAAGTTGAGAGACTGCTGCTTCTGGAACTGGATGGAGCATCTTTAAACAGGGAACCCTAAAAGCAGTCCTGGCCCATGTCCAGTGGTGAGAGTGCTGGACGTGGGGGGGGAGAAGTCACGAGGGCCGATGTTCTCTGGGTGGGGCCATGGGTGACACGGAAGCACAGGAGGTTTCAATTGTGCTTCTGGGGGAAGCCTATGGTGCAAGGGGGGACTCCTCTCTCTCCCTGATGGATTTGAGAGTTAATTATTTGAGGGGTGGTGAATCTGTGGAGAAAAGGGAGGGGGGAGGAGGAATGTATTTGGAGGGTTTTCATTCTTAGCTTTGTATGTGTTCCTTTCTAGATGTTGTAATGAATAAAGTGTTGTGTTTTTCCTTCCATCCCCAAGTGGGAGCCTGCTTTGTTCTGTTTCCGGGTCACATCTCACAGTAACCATTTTGGAAATACACCTTTCATGGGGGCCCTGGCACTGTGCCAGGGCCAAACCATGACAATCAGGAAGGTTTCTGTATTGGTTTTGGTTCACCATTTTGAGATTTCTTGGCCAATGCAGCAATTAGTCTGTTGGGTTCAGTGTTGGCTAATTACCAGTGCACTCACTAGAATATACTTCCTCATTTCCTGCTCTGAAATATGATTAGGAGAAAGGCAGAGTTTATTAATCGTAACTAAAGGAAAGAGCAGTAAGGATCAGAACAGAACTTTCAGAACAATTCTCCTCTCCCTACAACCGTTTCCTTCTTCCTGACAATGTAAAGAGACAAATCCAAAAATTTTCAGTCAGTTTACCACCTTTAGAATAGTTTTCTTCAGTTTGCTTAGGGAGAGGATTTTCTCTTTCATGCTATGGAGACTTCTCCATAAGAAAAGTTTTCTCGTAGCTCTCAATTCCCACAAATAGCAGCTGCCCAGAAAATCTCCAATCGTCAAGTCCCTCCCATTTTTCACAGCTTTTCCCACTGTTGTGTTTATGGGCCATGACAACTTATGGGGTATGAGTTTAAAGATAAGCTGTTTAAGAGCAAAGGTTCTCTTCATCTATTTCTGAAATCATCTTCATTTCTAAGAACAGAGATCTTTTTCTTTTCTCTGTGATGGCACAGGGTCTCATCACTCTTCTGTCTTTCAATGTTCAAAGTTCTCATGGGATCACAGCTACATCAACATTTCCTTACTTTAGCATGTAGGCCTTTGCCGAACAAGTCATCTCCCTATACTTTTCAATGCACTACAGGGAAAAAGAGAGTCTGATGTATCAATTACATCCTTCTCCATGGCTTTACAAGAGGATTTCAGCCCTCAGATCAGGGAATTTCCTCATTGTTCCCATCGAGGATTCAATTTTCCCTTCACGGAGCTTGGTGTCTTCATGTGGCTCCTCTGTGTGCCTGCACTTTGCCCTTTTCTCTCACTCGAGGGAGGATGGAAGCACTGAAAGAGTTAATATCTCTCCCGGGGCCTGCAGATGGTTCCGTGACCCCGGCCGGGCTGGGTCCTTGCAGCCGGAGCTGTTTTATGATGGAGGTTTCTGCAGCGGCTGCGCTGGGGCTGTGTCAGGATGGGCCGCGCTGGGGCAGGGCCAGGATCTCAGCAGCCAGGCCAGAACACAGCAGCAGCACGGCCGGGGCCCATGGCTTCTCCTCCCCCTGCCCGGGGCTTGCGGGTGACCCCCAAGGGTGGCAGAATCTTGGCCGAGCTGGCCCGGCCTGGGGCTGCTCCTGGGGCCCAGCAGATCCTGGCTCAGCCCGGGCTGGCGGTGGGGCAGGGCTCGGTAGCGCCCAGGTGTTGGCAACCGCAGCCATGGCCCGGCCCGGCCTCGGCCCCGCGGCCTCCCCTGCCCTGCCCGGCAGCCGATGGGGCCTGGGGGGCTCACTGGGAAGGGGCCCGGCCCCACGGCAGGAGCCGCCCGGCCCGGCCCAGCTGAGACGGGGGCTGGGTCAGCCTTGTTACCTCTTTGATGGCCAGAAAGGAAAGAGATCTTCCCAGGCTTTCTCATCTTTAACATGTGTCTGCACAGAGGCACGTACAGGTTACTCAGTGGTTTAACAGACTGTAAATTCTCAAAGATAATTACTGAATTTTTTTTGTGAGACACAGAGGAAACTGCTACAGCTTCTCTTACAAGATAACTTTTGTGATGCAAAACCCCCACAACAGCACAGAGCTCCTTTGTCTATATGGAGTGGTCTTGTGCTGGAGGCCTCAAAATCCATTCTTGGGAGATTGCTGGACGCTCTCCAAGGTGTTTTGAAATGAAAACATTCAGCTCCTAGTCTAAGAAAATCACCAGAGGACAGGGCTAGCCTGACCAGTTTTTCCTGGCGACTTTTGTCTTGGAGCAATGCTTGGATATACAGAATTTTAGAGGCCATATTCTAATTTTGGCCATGGTTCCTTGGAAAGAAGGCCAGTTATTTTTCATAGGAAGGAAGGAACAGAGCCCCGGTGTTTCAAGAGCAGATGCAAAGTGACCAGCAGAGGCCAAGGCCAGCCAGGGCTGGCAGGTTTTCTTCTGAGAGATACCCTTGCATATGGGAAAATATTTTAGGGAGAGTACCACTTTTGGCAATGGGCCTCTGAAAAGAGGGACGCTTCTTTTCCATAGTAAGGAAAGCACAAAACCTCACTGTTCCAGGAGCTGATGAGAGGCAGCCCTTGACATCCCAAGATCAGCCAGACCTGTCAGGTGGCCCCTGGGAAGCCAAGCCAGCCAGACCTGTTCCATGTTCCCCCAGTTCCATGGGGCCCCACAGCGTCCCAATGGTCCCTTGCTTCCATGAGGCCCTGAGGTGCCATAATGCCCCCTTGGTGACACGAGGCCCTGAAGGGTCCTAATGGTCTCCATGGTTCCATCAGGCCCCACAGAGTCACAATGGTCTCTGGGTTCCATGAAGCCCCGCTGTGTCACCATGGCCCCTTGGTTCCATGGGCTCCAGTGGTGCTAAAATGATCTCCTGGGTTTCATGAGGGCCCACAGTGTCCCAGTGATGTCCATGGGAAGGAAAGAACCCAGCCCCAGTGTTGCAGGGGCAGTCACCAGAGGCCAAGGCCAACCAGACTTGGCGGTACTGGCAGATTTTGCCTGGGAGCAACCCTTGGATATACAGAATTTTAGAGGTGCAATCCCAATTTCAGACATGGATGCCCAGAGGAGAAGGACGGTTCTTTACCATTGGAAGAAAATGATAGAACATTGTTGTTTCAGGGGCAGATGAATGGCAGTCATCAGAGGCTTAGACCAGCCAGACCTCTCTGTGTCCTGGTAACTTTTGTCTGAAAGCAACCCTTGGACATAGGGAATTTTGGAGGTGGAATCCCAATTTCGGCCACTTCTGTGTAGATAAGTGGGACGGTTCTTTTTCATAGAAGGGAAAGCTCCAAGCCTGAGTGTTTCAAAGGCAGAAGAGGAAAGAGGTGGCTCCTGGGCGGCCAAGCCATCCAGACCTGTTTGTCCTGCAGCTTTTGTCATGGCAGAATGCTTGGATATATTCAATTTGGGAGGAGGAATCTCAATTTTGACCACAGACACTTTGAGAAGAAGAACAGTTCTTTTCCATTGGAAGGAAAGCACAGAGCCCCAGTGTTTGGAAAGCAGGTGAGAGGGAGCTCCCAAGAGGCCAAGGGCAGCCAGACCTGTCTGTCCTGGAAACTTTCACTTGGGAGCAATCCTTGATGTACAGAGTTTTGGAGGTGGAATCCCAGTTTTGGACAGGGGCACCTGGTCAACATGGATGTTTTTTTTCTTATAGGAAAGAAAGTGTGAATTCCAAGTGTTCTGGAAGAAGATGAGAGGTGGCCACCCTCAGGCCAAACCAGCCAGACCTGTCTCTTTTGGCACCTTTTGTCTAGGGACTATCCTTGGACATAGGGCATTTTGGAGGAGGAATCTCAATTTTGGCTGTGTAGGCCTGGACAGGAAAAAGAATTCTTTTCATTAGGAAGGAAAGCACAGAGCCCCAGTGTTTCAGAGGTAGATGAGTGCCAGCCCTAAGGAAGCCAAGGCCAACCAAACTTGTCAGTCCTGGCAGCTTTTGTCTAGGAGCTATACTTGGATATAGGGAATTCTGGAGGCAGATGCCCAATTTTGGCTATGGGTGCCTGGTCAAGATGGATGGTTTTTTCCCATGAAAAAGAAAAGCACATGGTCCCAGTGTTTCAAAGGCAGATGAAAGGTGCCCTCCGGTTAGCCAAGGCAGCCAGATCTGTCTGTCCTGGCAGATTTCATCTGGGAACAATCTTTGCATGTAAAGAAATTCAAAGGAGGAATCCCAGTTTTGGAAATGGGCCCCTGGAGGACAAGGACAGTTCTCTCCAGTAGGAAGGAAAGCCTGGAGCCCCAGTGCGAGTCCGAGAAGTAGCCCTCGACATGCCAAGGTCAGCTGGACCTGTCAGGTGGTCCCCAGGAGGCCCAGCCAGCCAGACCTATTCCCTGTTCCCTTGGTTTCATGGGACCCCACAGTGTCACAATGGTCTCTTTGGTTCCATGAGGCCCTGGAGCGTCACAATGTTCCCCTTGCTTCTGCAGTGTCACAATGGCCCCGTCCTCCCATGAGGCCTTGCAATGGTTCCACAAAGCCCTGATGTGTCACCATGGCCTCGCGGCTCCATGCACCCTCGCTGTGTCTCAAGGGCTCCTCCGTGACACTCTGGGCTCCACAAGGTCACCATGGACCCTTGGTTCCTTGGAGCCCTTGAGTTCCACAATGGTCTCCTTGATTCCATGAGGCACCAGAGTGTCACAAGGGCCCCTTGGTTCCACGAGGTTCCATAGTGTCCCCATGGTTGCTGTCAGAGGCTGGATGAGATCGATGTCCCGAGACACCTTGGGATGCTCGGAATGCCCTTGTGGGGCCAGGCCCGGGTCAGGCCTTGGTTTGTGGTGGGACAGAGCCCCGCCCCCAGCCCTGACAGAGCTGTCAATCACACAGCATGGGCTGTGCTAACCAGCTCTGATTGTCCCAGCTGCCAATCAATCACACACTAAAATATGGTACCTTCCCTGACTGACTGGACAAGCCACTGGCAGTCCCACCCCAGGGGCGGGCCCATGAAGGCCCAGGGGGTTAACAGCCAGAGCTCGAGGCCAGCCCCTGCTCTGGATCCTGCCTTGCGCTGGGGTTTCTCTGTCAGTGATGCTGGAACCCGAGCAATTTGTTCCTAAGTGCGTGTCTGTCTTTCTGTTTTTCTCTAATTCTTCTCCTTCTAATCCTACTTATCTTGAATATTTTTTGGGTAACAGCATCTCAATGGTTAAAGGTTTTTAGGTTAAATGTGTGAGAATCCAGGGCACAGGGAATATTTCTCTGTCTGCTATAAGGGGTCCTGCCTCCCAGAGAAACACTGCCTTTAACCTTCACCCATGGAGAGGACTTCCAAGACTTTGAGATATAAGAGAATTTGCCAGTGTGAAATAGGTAATAGAGAGTAGTATAGTATGTCACTTGGTTGAGAAATTTAGGTTTGGGGATTTTTAGTATGGTGCAGATAGAAAGCAAGAAGAAGGAATTTTGGTGTAATCCCTGTCTTCTTCTTCCTCTTCATCTACTCCATTTTCTGCAGTATTGGTGGCACAGGGTGATTGGTCAAGGAAAGCACAGTGCAGAGGTTAGGTGGACAGTCAAGGGATGACTTCTTGGTAGATAAGTAGAAATAATGTACATTTTAAGAGTTAATTGGATGAGACAACTTTGAAAGACCTTGAAACTGTACATTTTCCATCCCACTGAGCCTGGTGTGCACAGCATGAAAAACTTTACGTAAGATAACTATAAACAAGAAGCTGAAGACCAAAAAAGTCCCGTGAGTCTCCTTTTCCCTGGCACCGAACTGCTAAACGAGGGTTTTCCCCATCCAGAGAGCCCCCAGAAGGCTCCAACGTAAAACAAACATCAATAACTGGTGCCCCAACAATGTTTGTAATAAGTTGTTTTTTCCATAAAGTTGTCTACTGATGGGTGTTGTCTTAATTAGCCAAGCATGTGGAATGTGTTGATTAAATGAGCACTGAGGTCCACCTGTAGCAAACCAAGGTATAAAAGAAGAAGACTGAATAAATGGGTGCCTTTTAGCCCTTAGCCTTCTGATCTGACTCTGTGTCATCTCTGACTCGGTGACATTTGGGGATTTGTGGGGGCTATTGGGGGTCCTTTCTGCACCTCGAGACCCAAAAGGATCTTCTCCAATAAACTTTGCCTGAAGCTCCCACTGTGCCCATGACAGGAACCCCTGTGAGTGTCTGCGACATCCCAGCTCTTTGACAGCCTGGGGACTCCTGGGATGTCACCACGGAGCACCTGTGAGTGCCCGTGACACATCGGTGCCTTGGCAGCCCAAGGTGCCCTGGGATGTCACCATGGAATGGCTGTGACTGCCTCTGCCCACAGGGCTCTTTACCATCCCCAGAAACCCCTGGGAGGTGTCCATGGAGCCCCTGTCTCTGCCTGTGACATTCCAGCTCTTGAACAGCCCGGAGATTCTTGGAACGTCCCCATGGAACCCCTCTGAGGGCCTGTGACAAATCTGATCCTTAGCAGGCAACCATCCCCAGCCCCCTGTTGCTATGGTCAGTTTCCATGGCAACCATCCCCAGCCCCCTGTTGCTATGGCCAGTTTCCACGGCAACAATCACCAGCCCCCTGTCGCTGTGGTCAGTTTCCATAGCAACCATCCCCAGCCCCCTGTTTCTACGGTCAGTTTCCATGGCAACCATCCCCAGCACCCTGTTGCTATGGTCAGTTTCCATGGCTACCATCACCAGGACCCTGTTGCTATGGTCAATTTCCATGGCAACCACCCCAGTCCCTTGTGGCTATGGTCAGTTTCAATGGCTACCATCACTAGCCCCCCGTTGCTCTGGTCAGTTTCTATGGCAACCATTCCCAGCCCCCAGTTGCTATGGTCAGCTTCCATAGCAACCATCCCCAGCCCCCTGTTGCTATAGTCAGTTTCCATGGCAACCATCCCCAGCCCACCGTTGCTATGGTCAGTTTCCATGGCAACCACCCCAGGCCCCTGTTGCTATCGTCAGTTTCCATGGCAACCATCCCCAGCCCCTTGTTGCTATGCTCAGTTTCCATGGCAACCATTCCGAGCCCCCCGTTGCTATGGTCAGTTTCCATGGCAACCATTCCCAGCCCCCTGTTGCTATGGTCAGTTTCCATGGCAGCCATCCCCAGCACCCTGTTGCTATGGTCAGTTTCCATGGCAACCATTCCCAGCCCCCTGTTGCTATGGTCAGTTTCCATGGCAACCGTCACCAGCCCCCTGTTGCTATGGTCAGATACCATGGCAGCAATCCCCAGCCCCCCCGTTGCTATGGTCAGTTTCCACGGCAACCATCCCCAGCCCCTTGTTGCTATAGTCAGTTTCCATGGCAACCATCCCCAGCCCGCTGTTGCTATGGTCAGTTTCCATGGCAGACATCACCAGGACCCTGTTGCTATGGTCAGTTTCCATGGCAACCATCCCCAGCCCCCTGTTGCTATGGTCAGTTTCCATGGCAACCATCCCCAGCCCCTTCTTGCTATGGTCAGTTTCCATGGCAGCCATCCCCAGCCCCCAGTTGCTATGGTCAGTTTCCATGGCAACCATCACCAGCCCCCTGTTGCTATGGTCAGTTTCCATGGCAACCATCACCAGCCCCCTGTTGCTATGGTCAGTTCCCATGGCAACCATCCCCAGCCCCCTGTTGCTATGGTCAGTTACCATGGCAACCATCCCCAGCCCCCTGTTGCTATGGTCAGTTTCCATGGCAACCATCACCAGCCCCCTGTTGCTATGGTCAGTTTCCATGGCAGACATCACCACCCCCCGTTGCTATGGTCAGTTTCCATGGCAACCATCCCCACCCCCCTGTTGCTATGGTCAGTTTCCATGGCAACCATCACCAGCCCCCGTTGTTGTGGTCAGTTTCCATGGCAACCATCACCAGTCCCCTGTTGCTATGGTCAGTTTCCATGGCAACCATCCCCAGCCCCCTGTTGCCATGCTCAGTCCCTCGGCAGCTCCATGCTGACCCCATGACAGGGGTGGTTGCCATGGACACCAGCTCAGGCCTGCAGCCAGAGCCCGTTGCCATGGCAACCATTGGCAGTCCCATCCCCAGGGTCACGGGATCCCAGATCCACAGAATTGGCTGAGCTGGGAGGGACCCATCAGGATCCTGGAGTCCAGCTGCTGGCCCTGCACAGGACACCCCAACAATGCCAGCCTGGGCCTGGCAGCGCTGGCCAAACACTGCTGGAGCTCAGAGAGCCCTGGAGCTGGGAGCCTTCCCTGGGGAGCCTGGGCACTGCCCCAGCAGCCTCTGGGGAAAAACCTTTTCCTGAGATCCAACCTCAGCCTGCCCCGACTCAGCTGCAGCCGTTCCCTCCAGTCCTGTCCCTGGGCACCAGAGGGAAGAGGTTCCCACAGCCTCAGCCAGGGACCCGCTCCCAAGGCTGTTGCCATGGCCACCAGGGCTGGGACCAGCTGGGATGCTTGGATTCCACGGGCCAGGGTTTAGGAATGGGTTTCCCCAATGTCCTGCTCCCACTAAAACCACGCTGCTGTTGGCTGCCCTCCCACCTCCCATGGAAAGCACAAAAGGTAAAGATCCTGGGCTGGCATAAGAACAATTTACTGGGAACATCAACGAGATAAAAAACAGGAACAGAAACAATATTGATAACAGAAGGGATAAGAAAAATTATTTACATGGAAAACTACAACACAAATCCCTGGCTCTTCTGGGCCTAGTATTTCATCCTGCCTGGAAAGGACACCCTTGTCCTCAGGCAGAGAGAGAGAGAATCCCTTTCCCTGTCCCTGGCAATGACCCGAGGTGGGAGTGAATGTAATGACATGGCCATGGCCAGACCTTCATGTTCTTCAATCCCACATCATGCCATTGGCAGGGGCAGGAATACAGACGAGTGTTTCTGAGCATGGATCACAATGAACATAGATCACCAGGGCTCTTCCCAGTGTGGGTTCTCCAATGGTGGATGAAGCTGAAGAAGTGCAAGAAGCTCTTCCTGCAGCTGGGACATTTGCACGGCTTCCCTTACCGGTGCCTTCGTTGGTGTCTGGTCAAGTTGGAGCTCTGGGTGAAGCTCTTCCCACACCGGGGACACTCGTAGGGCCTCTCCCCGGTGTGGATGCGCCGGTGCCTGATGAGGTTGGAGTTGTGCTTGAAGCCCTTCCCACAGTCGGGGCAGCAGAAGGGCCGCTCCTCTGTGTGAATCCGCTGGTGGCGCAGGAGACTGGAGCTGGTCTGAAACCTCTTCAGACAATGGGGACACTCGTAGGGCCTTTCCCCAGTGTGGATGAGTTCATGCCTGACGAGTTCTGAGCTGCACCTGAGGCCCTTCCCACACTCCCCACACTCGTAGGCCCATTCCCCAGTGTGGATCATCTGGTGGCTGATCAGGTGTGAGCTCTGCCTGAAGCTCTTCCCACACTCCAAGCACTTGTAGGGCTTCTCCCCACCATGAAGCTGCCCATAGGCCACCAGCTCTGATCCCTGGCTGAAGCTCTGTCCACCTTCCTGCCTCAGGGTGGGTCTTTCCTCCTCAGAGCACCCTGGGTTGTGTTTGCAGGCCCTCCTCCTGGGGGATCTCAGTGCCTTTTCCTCCCTGTTGGATTCCTGCCCCGTGGCGTCGCTCAAAATGGCCTCTTCCACAAGGTTCTGCCGCAGAGATTTGTCCTCCCTGGTCTCTGGGGAAGGCAGGACAAGGAGAGGATGAGATTTGCCTCCATGCCACAGGGAAATGGAAGAAGATCCCCCCAGTGCATCCCAAGATGGCGTTGGCAGAGGGGTTGTCCTTCAGCCAGGGGCCATGCTGGGCTGGAGCAAGAGACAGGGGGAAAGAGGCACTGACTTCCTCCTCACCTCCCTGGGTGTCCTGGGGCATCTTCCTCTTCCTGGCAGCCTCCATCCACCCAAGGTTTGGGAATCAGAAATCCTGGTTTGGGGGAAAATACAATGTATGAGCACACTGGGTTAAGGGGTTCCTCCTGCCCAAGTCCATCTCCAGTGTTGCGGCACATCCACAACGAGCCCCTGTGAGCAACCTGCACTCCCAGAGCCCCGAGCACGCTTGCTTAACCGGCTGATGGACAAGGCCAGAGACGGCTCTTTGTGCAGAGCTCCAAACACAGTTTATTGCAATGTAGAGGGTCCAGGGACAGAGACAAAATGGGGCTGAGAACACAGGGTTTGATAAGGGGGGAAAGGGGCGGACCTCAGGGTCAAGGGCCAATGGGAAGTGAGCACAGGTGGTGCAGAGGAGGGGCAGCCAACTGGGGAACCAATGAGGTAGCAGGGGTGGAGCATTGCAGTAAACCAGGACCAATGGGGGGCAGGAGAGGGGAGAACATTCTCAGGGAGCACATATAAGGAAAAAAGGGCAGCTGGACTGATACCAATGAAGCTCCTGCACAGTCCCTGCTCTTCATTCCTTGGCCCCCTGGGCTCTCCTCTGGGGCTCTTGGAACACCCGGCAATGGAAAACAATCCATTTTGGTGCTCCCTAACCAGGCCACAACTGAAACTTTGTTCCTTTGGCCTGACTGCAGAGACCTCCAGGGCATTTTCGGCACACAGTCCCAGCCCCCAGCGCTTGCTGAAGGCGCTCCCTGCAAATGTCACTGTGCCAGGGCCCTGTCCTTGCTGTCACCTGCTGGGGCTGGCCATGCACAGAGCTCCTGGACTTGCATTTCCAGCTGCTGTGCAGCCAAAGCTGAGGCATCTGCAGCTGCCTGAATGCAAAAACTGGAATAGGAGCCTCTCTCCAGGGGGAAATCTCCCCCTCCTGTCCCAGCCCTTGGCAATGCTGCCATTCTCTGCTGCTGCTGCTGGGGCACTGGGGGCTCTGGCTGAGCAGCAAAGGTGATCCTGAGCCAGGAGCTTTCCTTGGCTGCAGCAAAGCCTCGGCACCCAAAGCCCTTCCCAGCGCTGTGCCTGTGCCAGGAGGGATTGTGCCAGCCGAGCTGACCCAAAATTTCTTCTCCCAGGCAGCTTTAGGAGACATAACATGGAGAAAGCAGAGCCCACCCACAGCTTTGCACAGTCCTCCAGAAGAATCCTGTGTGTGAAGCAGCCTGGGAACAGGGTTTAGTGCCAGGGAAGGGGAACTCAGAGCCCTTTTGTGCCCTGTGGGCTGAGGCTCTGCATTTGCAATGGCCCTGCAGCTGCCAAAGGGGCCTTTTTGGCTCAGCAGAGAGCAGTTCTGCTGAAAACCTGTCTTAAACCTGCTTTTGCTGCAAATGTGCCCAATAAATTCTCATTTTTTGCAGCCCCAGGTCTTGTGTGAGTGTAGGTCTGGAAAGTGAAGGATGGAACAGCTCTTGTGGGGTGGTGTTTTCCTTTCCTTCTTTTGGTTTTTCTTATGTTTGTTTTGGTTTTTTGTTCTGTTTTGGTTGGTTTCTTTGTTTTTATATTTTTTTCTTTTTTTGAGTTTTTTTTGGGGGTTTTTTGGGATTTTAGGTTTTTTGGTTTTGTTTTCTGTTTTGTAGGGGTGGTGGTGTTTTGTTTGGTTGTTTTTTTTTTCTGTTTTGGTGTGGTTTTGTTTGGGTTTTTTTCGTTTTTGTTTTGGTTTGGTTTGGTTTGGGTTTTTGTTTTTGTGGTATTTTTAATGAACTCCCCCTGTCAGCTCTGGGCAGAGCTTTGTAGCTGTGTCTGACACTTGTCTGTGGCACTGTGCAGGTGGCCAGGGGGACCTTCCCCGAGCTGTGTGCAGAGGAATCCACATCAGCCCAGGCCGGGCTGGGCAGTGGCCGCTCAGTTCCATGGACTGGACGCAGCTCTGGACGCTTCCCTTGGAGCGTCTGCAGGGAGGGAACGCTGGGGCTGTCACCGCTGGGGTGTCACAGACAGGGGAACGCTGGGGCTGTCACTGCTGGGGTGTCCCACACAGGGGAACGCTGGGGCTGTCACTGCTGGGGTGTCACAGACAGGGGGACGCTGGGGCTGTCACTGCTGGGGTGTCACACACAGGGGAACGCTGGGGCTGTCACTGCTGGGGTGTCACAGACAGGGGGACGCTGGGGCTGTCACTGCTGGGGTGTCACACACAGGGGAACGCTGGGGCTGTCACCGCTGGGGTGTCACAGACAGGGGAACGCTGGGGCTGTCAGTGCTGGGGTGTCACACACAGGGGAACGCTGGGGCTGCCCCGCTCCTGCCCTGTCCCCAAACAGCTCTGCCAGCATCTTGAGGGGACACAGAGGCTGAGCCAAAGAGTGAGAATTGCATAAGGGGCTGAGATGGGAGGGACACATTGCAATCATGGAGTTACAGAATCACAGAATGACAGAATAATAGAATTACTGGGTTGGAAGAGACCTTCAAGAACACTGAATCCAACCCAGCCCTAACAGCACCTCAACTAAACCATGGCAACGAGTGCCACAACTAGTCTTTTTTAAAACATATCCAGGGACGATGACTCTACCACCTCCCCAGGCAATCCAATTCAATAATTTATCACCCTTTCTGTAAAGAAAATGTTTCTAACATCCAACCTCTATTTCCCTTGGTGCAGCTTAAGACTTTGTCCTCTGGTTCTGTCAGTTGTTGCCTGGAGAAAGAGACCAACCCCACTGTACTACAACCACCTTTCAGGAAGTTGTAGAGTGCAATAAGGTCGCCTCTGAGTCTTCTCTTCTCCTGGATAAACAACCTCAGCTCCCTCAGTCGTTCCTCACAGGATTTGTGTTCAAAAATCCTCACCAGCCTTGTTGCCCTTCTCTGGACACACTCTAGCCCCTCCATGTCCTTCCTAAATCGGGGGGCCCAGAACTGGACACAGCAATCAAAGTATGGTGCCAGTCCAGGGGAAGAATGCCAAGTACACCAGGGCCAAGTGCAGGGGAAGAATGACCTCCCTGCTGCTGCTGGCCACACCATTCCTGATCCAGGCCAGGAGCCATTGGCCTTCGTGGCCACCAGGACACACTGCTGGCTCATGTTCAGCCGGCTGTCGAGCAGGACCCCCAGGTCCCTTTGTGCCTGGGCACTGTGCAGCCACACCATCCCCAGCCTCTGGCATTGCAGGGGGTTATTGTGACCAAAATGCAGGACATGGGACATTGAGTCATTAAACTTCATCTGATTGGACTCTGCCCATCCATCCAACCATTCCAGGTCTCCCTACTGAGCCCTCTTGCCTTCCACCAGATGGACACACACTCCCAGCTCAGTGTCATCTGCAGATTTACTAATGAAAGACTCAATCCCCTCATCCATGTGGTCAACAAAAATATTGAACAGAGCTGGCGCCAGCACAGAGCCCTGAGGGACAGCACTGGTGCCTGGCTGCCAGCTGGATGCAGCAGCGCTCACCAGCACTCTCTGGGCCGGCCATGCAGCCAGTTCTGAACCCAGCCCAGAGTGCTCCTGTCCCAGCCCTGGGCTGCAGCTTTTCCAGGAGTGTGCTGGGGGAGACAGTGCCAAAGGCCTTGCTGGAGTCCAAATAGACACACCCACAGCCTTTCCTGCATCCACCAGCAGGGTCACCTGGTCATAAAAGGAGACCAGGTTGGTCAAACACGACCTACCCCTCCTAAACCCCTGCTGGCTGGGTCTGATGCCCTGGCCATCCTGTAAGTGCTGGGTGATGACACTCAGTATAAACTGTTCCATTTTCTTCCTGGGTACTGAGGTCAGACTGACTGGCCTGTAATTACCAGGATCCTCCTTCCCACCCTTGCTGTGAATGGGCGTCACACTGGGCAGCTTCCAGTCATCTGGAACCTCCCCAGTGAGCCAGGACTGCTGGTAAATGATGGAGAGCAGCTTGGCAAGCTCATCTGCCAGTTCCCTCATCACTCTGGGGTGGATCCCATCTGGTCCCATGTATTATGAACATCCAAGCAGCTCAGAAGTTCTCTGACTGCCTTCTCTTGGATAATGGGGGGACCATTCTGTTCCCTGGCACCATCAACCAACCCACGTGGACAGTTGTCCTGGGGACAAGCCGTCTTCCCACCGAAGACTGAGGCAAAGAAGGTGTTAAGCACTTCTGCCTTCTCCTCATCTGCAGTTACTAAGTTCTCTCCTTCATCCAGTATAGAACAGAGGTTGGTCTTACCCTTCCTTTTATCATAAATATACTTGTAAAAACATTTTTATTATCCTTTACAAAAGTTGCCATTTTATGTTCAAACTGATCTTTGGCCTCCCTGATTTTTTTCATATATGCTCTAGAAGCCCTCTTAAATACTTCTTGAGAGACCTGACCCTCCTTCCAAACATGATTCATCCTCTTTTTATTCTTAAGGTCCCCAAAACCTCCCTCCCCCTCTAGGCTGGGTGATTGCCTCGTCGCCTCATCTTTCAGCACACAGGGACAGTCTGTTCCTGTGCTCCCAAGATCTCTGTTTTGAAGCACATCCACTTTTCCTGAACCCCCTTGCATTTAAGGGCTGCTTCCCAAGGAACTCTTTGAATAAGCCTCCTAAATAGGCCAAAGTCTACTCTCCAAAAGTCTAGTATAAAAGTCTTATTAATGTTCCTCCTGACTTCACCAAATATTGAGAATTCTGTAATCTCCTGATCACTCTGCCCCATGGAGCCTCCAACCACCACATCTCCCTCCAGCCCTATTTGCAAACAACAGATCTAACACAGTCCCTCCCCTGGTGGGCCCACCCACTAGCTGTGACAAAAGGTTGTCCTCCACACACTCTAAAAATTTCCTGGACTGCCTTTTTTATTCTGCATTAAGTTCCCAGCAGATATCTGGCAAATTGAAACCACCTACAAGAACAAAGGCTGATTACCCAGAAACATTCTCTAGCTGCCTATAGAATGAGTTGTCCACCACTTCTTCCAGCTGGGTGGACAATAACAGACTCCCAGTAGGATGTCAGCCTTGTTGGCCTTCCCCCTAATTCTCACCCACAGACATTCAACTTCATCATTACTTTCAACATCAATAGCATCAAAGCCCTCCCTAATATAAAGGGCCACCCCTCCACCTCTGCTCCCTTTCCTGTCTCTTCTGAAGGCTATCTCATGCAGTGCTCCAGCCATGTGAGTCATCCCACCACATTTCCCTGATGGCAATTACACCACAGCTCTGCTGTTGGACCATGGCCTCCAGCTCTTCCTGTTTGTTACCCATGCTGCATGCACTGGTATCCATGCACCTCAGCTGGGCTGCATCTGATTTCACCCCTAACTCAGGCTTACCACCCTTGGGCCTGTTTCCAGACAGCCCAGCTGCATCCCCTTCCCTCTTCAATCCTAGTTTAAAGCCCTCTCAACAAGTCCTGCCTGTTCATGAGCTAAAAACCTTCTGCCCTTAACAGAGAGATGGAGCCCATCTGGTTCCAGCAGGCCAGGTACAGTAAAAGTTGCCCCATAATCAAAGAATTCAAAATTCTGCAGGTAACACCAAGCCTTGAGCCACTTCTTAATAATTTGAGCACTTCTATTCCTTTCACTGTTCTTCTTAGCCACCAAAGGGACTGAGGAAAAGACTACCTGTGTCCCTGTCCTATCAACCACTTGTCCCTGTGCCCTGAAGTCCCTTTCAATTTTCCTGACACTCCTCTTCTTAATCTCATCACTTCCAGCCTGGAGTTTCAACAGTGGATAATAATCAGAGGACTGAATGAGCCCAGGAATTCCCTCAGGAATATCCTGCACCTGGGCCCCAGGGAGGCAGCAGACCTCTCTGTGGGGTGGGTCCCCTTGACATGGGGCCCTCTGTTCCCCTCAGAAGGGAATCACCCACCACCATTACCCTTCTTTCCCTTTTGATGTTAGAGGTGGCAATCCATGTTACAGATTAATCATAATTGGGAGGCTCTCTGGGCAGATAATTTTCTTCTTAATCATTTGGCTGACTCTCTAGATCCAGGGGCTCATACCTATTCTGAAGTGGCCCCTGGCTATGGGAGAGGGGTTGGGAGGAATTTTTATCATAACCTCCCTGTGCAGGGACCATTTCCACTCCCCTTCATCTACCAGGTGTCCTTCTCTTGCTTGACAGTTTGACCATGTTGCTGGGCCTCGCGTAAGGATGGAAGGGCTGAACTCCACCAATCTATTTCCCTTTCACTTTCCCTGATACTCCTTAGTCTTTAAATTTCCTCCCTAAGCTCGGCCACCAGTGAAAGAACATAATTCACCTGTTCACACCGCAGGCAGCTTTTCTCCTCACTGCCCCCTGAAACCACTGCTAAGCTCAAACACTCTGCACAGGACTGGGTCAGGACAAACACATCCTTTTTGGAGGGCTCCACCTAGTTACATGCACTTGTACTAACTACAGTTTTTGATTGTGTAAAAACCATTACTACCAGAAACCCCAAAACCAAGCAACCAACAGAAACACTGCAAACAACACACAGTAAACCTTCCTAGCAAGAAAACCTGCAACCCTGCCTGCTTGCCCTGCCTGTGCAAACTGCCTCGTGAATTGCCCCTCAGAGACATGCCACGGCCCTGTTTGCCCACTCCTGTTTGCCGCAAACCCTAGAGGCCTCTTTTAATCCGCCCGCTAACCAAGGAGGGAGGAAGCTGCACCCCATCCCTGCGTAACTCACAGCCTCTTGATGGCTTCCCTCTTTTCCTGGGCGTGCCACTGGAGGAGGTCCAGGCCCAGATGGTCCCATGGAAGGAAAGGTCCCTCAGCACAGGGACGCTCAGCATGGGCTGCCCCATCCTCCCCGGGGACCCGCCACTGGTCACAGCAGCCGTTGCCTGGCTCCTGCCTGCCCACACTGTGGACATCCCCAGCTGCCCCTGGGCACGCAGCTCAGCCGGTGCTGATCCTGGGTGGGCTTTGCTGCTGCTACCACCCGGACACTGGGGTGACAGCTCCATCTCTTTAGTGCAAGAGAAGAGCTGGGCCAAGCCCTGCCCACCTTCAGCAGGGGCCAGAGAGCAGGGCCAGTGCCTTCAAGGGGAGAGGACCTTGTCTGGCTGGAGGCAGCATCTGCACAGCAACAAGCTGTTAAAGCAGCTGGCACAGGGACATTAGGCATGGGCATGGAGATGTGCGATGCGATTAGAGGTCCAGTTCTCCCTTAGGTGTTTGGCAGGATATATGAAGGGAGAAATATACAACTGTGAAAGAGGCCATGGCAAGTGACACAGTGAACAGCGGCTCTGCTATACCTGTCATGCACTGCTTGTGCCCATCCTGCAAGCAGAAAATCATTGGGAATCATCAAAGTGGAATCAGGGCATGTGTTCCTGTCTTGCTTTGAACCTCTACAAGATCTGTGGGGAGCATGAGCCCGTGCTGTGCTGCACTGCTGAGCTGGCAGCAAGGTGGGTACGGGCAGGACGTTCTCTGTTTCCCCCAGAGCTGGGGCCTGCAGGCACCTTGCCCCCGCTTGGCACAGGCTGTGCCACCCAACAAAGCCCAGCAGGCCGGGAGGAGAGCCCGGGGGCAGCGCAGCTGCTTGGGCAGTGGCTGCTGCCAGGGGCACGGGCCAAAGCCATCCCTGAGCAGCCACTGCCACCCCTGGCCCTCCCTGCCCCGTGACAGCTCCCCCAGCCCCAGGGGACAGGCTCAGGCCCACTAAGGACACACTGGAGCCTTGCTCTTACCCTCTGTCCTGTCCTCACCATTGGCACCCCATGCAGTTACTGCCGGGTTTCAGGATGTGTCCCCCATGGAAGGACCCCAGCAGGACTGCTCAGAACCCGAGTGCCCTGAGCCTGTTTGGGATAATTCCCATGGGCAATGCCGGTCTTGTCCAGCCTGTGTAAGACTAAACATTAAGAATTAAAAGCAATTTTACTTTTTATTGCCAAAGTGTCAGAAGATTCTAGGTTTCCCTGACTGTAAAACTACTTGGACAAATACAGAACTGTTGGAGGAAAGGGGAACAAATATCTGGTGTCCGTATTCTATGAAAAACTCTCCTCAATGCTACAAAGGAAAAACATATCTAAATGTTTCAAAATGAAAGACAAAGATAACATGAGAGTGCTGTTGGTCTGATGAGCCCCATGCCCAGCTGCTACCTGCCCATGCCTGGCTGTGCCCAGACGAGCAGCTCCACCAGTGCTGGTGGTAGCACACATACACCTGAGCTGAAGCTGGACTCAAGCCTGTGATAGATGAGTAATGTGACAGTTGACTCTCACAATTAAAGGATAAATATCATGTATACATGTTAAGAGAAGATTTATACACTTACAGATGTGTTTTACCCCCTGTTGTGTTTTTATCATGGGGTTACCTGAGTTTGGGACATTTAAGAGGGTCACCTTGCTACGAGAGCAGCACCTGACCTCCAAGCGAGATGTACGGAAGTAAACTCCACCACTGGACATCAAAGAAGGAGTTGATGGACAGAACTTTAAGAAGGGCAAAAGAGTTAAAAGGTGAAACCTCCATTGTGTGGATAAGCACGTGGTGGGAAAATCCTCTATACCCGGAGCCATAACATTTTCCCAATTCAGTCTCTTGTTATACTTTTAATAAAGGTTTTAATAAACATTTAAAATTTTTACAAGTAAATATAACTTTTTCAACAATCCATTCCTAGGCTAGAGGGCTGCACCTCCTGTCCTGGATGGAGAGCAAGGTCAGTCCCTTCGGAGAGGGAGGTGGGTGGTGGTGGCGGCATATTTCCAGCTACAAGCTGGTAATGCACCTGTGGAAGGGACAACGGACACTGGCACGGAGATGCAGCATGACAGGCCCAGTTCTCCATGACTGAGGCCTTTGGCCGGTCTGGTGAAGTTCCAGAGGTGCTCCTGTGGAGAGAGGAGGTGGCCGAGGCCCCAGCTGCCAGTGGCACACAGGGACCCTCCTGCACAGCAGGGCCCAGAGCTGGCAAGGCTCCCCAGCACGGCTGGAGCTGCTGGCACAGCTCAGCCCAGCTGGACAGCTGCCCCTCAAGGCCCTGGCCAACAGGGGATGGCTCTGGGCAGGGTCCCTGGCCAGGAGCGGGCCCCAGAGTGCCTCTGCCTCTCAAGGGCAATCTCGGCCCTGCTCTTTCTCCTCCCCACCTCCCTCTGCCTCTGCCCCGTGCCCCTGGGGCTGCTCTTGGCCAGGCAGCCTCAGTGGGAGCCAGCACTGGCTGCAGCCCCAGCAGGCCCCCCAGGACAAGGCCCAGCAATTAAGAGGCCAATGGAAGCACTGGGCAGCAGCAGAACCCTCAGCAGAGTTATTTGGAGAATCATGGACTGGCCAAAACTCCATGGCGGCCTCCCTGCGAATGTTTCCTGTCTGCATTAGATTTTCATAAGAAGCTGTTTCAGGGAAAGATGAAGAAAACACTCACCATTTTCTCTTGCAGTAAAAATTAATTTGGACCCAGCATAAGATGAAGATAAACTCCAAAAAAAGCAGGCCTGCCAGTAACCCTGCCCAGCAGCCTGCTCCCTTACAGAAGCCCCTTCCGAGGCCCTTCTGGGCATCGGGAACACGTGTTGTGGTGCCGGCTGCATCTGTGGGAGCAATGGGGAGCATGAGCCTGTGCTGTGCTGCACTGCTGAGCTGGCAGCATGGTGGATACGGGCAGGACGTTCTCTGTTTCCCCCAGAGCTGGGGCCTGCAGGCACCTTGCCGCCCCTGGGCACAGGCTGTGCCACCCAACAAAGCCCAGCAGGCCGGGAGGAGAGCCCGGGGGCAGCGCAGCTGCTTGGGCAGTGGCTGCTGCCAGGGACACGGGCCAAAGCCATCCCTGAGCAGCCACTGCCACCCCTGGCCCTCCCTGCCCCGTGACAGCTCCCCCAGCCCCAGGGGACAGGCTCAGGCCCTGTCAGGACCCAGCACAGCCCCTGCTCAGTCGGGAGCCAGGGCTGGCTCTGGCCCTGGGCTGGCGGCAGGGCTCCCGCTCGGGGCTGCTCCTGTGCCTTGGGCCTCTGGGCACTCAGGGCCAGCTCTGCAGCAGCTGCAGCGGGAGGGACGTTGCTGCACCAGTCCCGTTTCCCCAGGGCTCTGAACGAGCTCCAGAGGCCTGGAAGCCAAGGCGCCTCCAGCTTTGGCTGCTGCCGGGCTGGGCAAGGGCAGGCCCTGGGGGAAGAGCTGCTGCCACACAGCCCCACCCAGGACTGAGCCCGGCATAGCAATTACCGGCTGTGCCTGTGCCCGTGGCTGCCATCGCCTTCTTTCCTGCAGCTGGGGCTGCCAATGAGCCACTGCTTCCTTGAGGAAACACCTCCTTCAGCCCTGCCTTTTGGTCCATCACTTGAGAAACAAAAAGGACACTTGGGTCAGATGGAACAATTCCCCATTTCTTTGCTGGCATCTTCAGGGCAGCATGCTTATCAAAAATGGGGAAAGGATTTACAAAGTATCTGGGCTTTTGTGGCTGGGCCAGGGCTCTCCCTTCCCCAGACAGCTGCCAGCGCTGAGCAGAAATCATGAGGGGATCGTGCAGGGCATGGGCAGACACGTGCATGGTTCTGTGCTGGCACCTGCAGCGCTGCCTCCTTGGCCAAGCTTTGGGCCCTTGAGCCGGCAGCTCTCCCAGGGGAAAGGCCTTGACCTACCCTCAGCATCTCCCAGAGGCTCAATCCTGAATGTGGGTTGGGAAGCCAGATCACTTTCACCAACCGGGTTAGCTGCAAAGAAAGGCAGGACAGAAGAGCTGCTGTGGCACTGTTGAAGATTCTCCTTCAGGCCTGAGTGGCAGTGACGGCACTTGGGTGATTGGTGTCCTCCAAGGCACTCCCTCAGCTCTGCCTTCCACTCAGGAGCAGGGGGCCCTCGTGCCTGCAGTGGCCCCACACTGGAATGGAAGGAGCCCCTTGCGGGGCAGTCGGGGCAGAAAGGACTCCCTGGAGCTGCCAGCCGCTCTAAAGCCAGCCGCAGGCAGGGCCAGGGCTTGGCAGTGGCAGCAGGAGCAGCTCAGGCTCCCTGGGGCTGGCAAAGGAGCTGCCAAAGGCTCAGCCCCGGGGCACAGCCCTGGGCCTGGCCCCTTCCGTCTCTGCCCTTCTCCCTGGCTGCACAGAGCACATGGAAGGACACACTGGCATTGCACACGGGAGGAAGATGGACAGCTAAATGCTCCCACTGACAACAATCCTGTGGGATCCTTCCAAGCTCCAGAATGGAGCAGGGCAAGATTTCCTGAACTGATCAACCTTCAGAGGAACTTAAGGGAAATGCCACTTGACTGAGCTCTTGCCACATGGACACTGATTATTCTGTCAGGAAATGTACATTGAGAACTTGCCTCCAACATCTGGCAAGGTCTTCAAACCACCATTTACTAGTGTTTCCAAGTGATCTAAGTCGTGATCCCAATCTAAAAGGGAGCAGAGATCAGAACCATTTCCATGGTGTGCTGGGATCCCTTTCTGCCTTAAGGAACTGGGCACTGCAAGGGGGTTGGGTAAGGCTGTGGGAGCCTGTGCCTCCTGGTCACTCTCCACACACTTCCCATGCCTTTTGCAACATCCCTGGAGGGGCTGCTGGAGGAGCCCAGGGCCCTGGGCCTCCCTCATTCCCACACAGGAACCCCTCACTAAATGCTTGGGGAAAACTGCAGCAGGTAGTGCCACAACTATCCCTCCCAACCTCTGACCCTCCCTCCTGATTGCCCACCTGCCCATGGAACAGCTCCCACAGCCCAAGGGCACATATCCAGGCTCTCTCAGGACACACTGGAGCCTTGCTCCCCTCCTCTGCCCTTTCCTCACCACGGGCACCCCATGCACTCGCTTCCAGGTTTCAGGAAGTGTGTCCCACAGAGGGACCCCAGCAGGACTGCTCAGTACCCGAGTGCCCCGAGCCTGCTCGAGATAATTCCCCTGGGCTGTGCCAGTCTTGTCCGGGCTGTGCCCACACTGACAGGCAGCACAGATGGCAGGCAGCTCAAGCCTCAGCAGGGCTCAGGCCCAGAGGCACAGCAATTACCTTCTGGGACTGTGCCTGGCATCTCTTCCCTTCCTTCAGGAAATGCCACCTTCCACAGAGCCTCTCTGTCCATCCCTTGAGAAAGGAAGAGGCACCGCTAGATCAGATGGAATCATTATGCACTGGGGAGGTGGCCTCTTCAGGAGGCAACACATGTCCCAGTCATGCATAAGGATCAGGAAAATCCTGATCCCTCCAGTGCCTTGGGGCTGGCTATGGCCCTCCCTCCTCCAAAGAGCCACCACTCCGGATGGGCCTGGGAATTGGGAAATTGCAGAGGATTTCAGGCCAGTGGTGCAGTTTGGGCAGCCTGTCAGCTGATGCCAAATGCCTTTCTGCAGAGGCTGGGCAGAAGCTGCAGCCAGGCCAGGCTGGGAAAGCAGCAGCGGGGCAGCGAGGCTGCCATGGATCCCTTCCTGCTGTGCCGGGCACGGCATGTCCAGATGTGCAGCCAAAGCCCCCAGCTGCTGAGACCCAGGGGAAACATGAGCGAAATGGAAATGCTCTCACCATGGCCTTTGTGCAGTTCTGTCACTATGTGTTTCAGGATGTTGTTTGGCTCGTGGGGTTTCTTCTGTTTTTTGCCTTTGCTCTTCCCCCTGAGAGGACCTTAAGAGAAAGTAGTTCCGTTTCCCAGGAATGGATCCCACAAAAGCAGGGCTCAGCCTGTGGGGTCAGCAGGAGCACACTACTCACCCCTGCCATGGGAGACAGGCTTCTGTGTACGAATCAGCAAAGGAACAGGAAAAGTCCTCCCTGCAGACACATTTGTAACACAAGAGCCACAGAAGCTTCTGTCACCTGGTTCCTTCCAGGTTGTCAACAATTATTCCTTGGTGGCACACTGAGAACATACCTGCAGGAGACTCCAAGGGCTTCAAAACTTATGCAGCCAAGCTAATGGAGAAGCCTTCTGAGCAATCTCAGCTAGATCGGAGCACAGATGAGAACATTTTTCAGGGTGTGCTGGGATCCCCTTCTGCCTCAGGGAACTGGGCACTGCAAGGGGGTCGGGTAAGGCCGTGCGAGCCCGATGTCAATGGACATGGCCAAAGCTGCACAGGGGCCTTAGGAACTCTGGGCTGGCTCCTGCTCCTTCTTTCCCTGCCCTTTGCAACATCCCTGGAGGGGCTGCTGGAGCAGCCTAGGACCCTGGGGCTCTCTCTCACTCCCACACCTGAAACTCTTGCTAAAGCACTGGGGAAAACTGCGGCAGGAGTGCCACAACTAACCCTCTATCCCTCCATCCCTCCTGCCCTTGTCTCCCTCCCTTTCTACCTTCTTCTGTCGCTCCATCTCTCTCTTCCCCTGGGACAAATCCCGCAGCCCAAGGGCACATAGTCAAGCCCACTCAGGACACACTGGAGCCTTGATCTCCCTCTCTGTCCTTTCCCCACCATGGGCACCCTGTGCAGTCGCTGCCAGGTTTCAGGAAGTGTCTCCCACAGAGGGAACCCAGCAGGACTGCTCAGTACCGGAGTGCCCTGAGCCTGCTTGGGATAATTCCCCTGGGCTGTGCCAGTCTTGTCCGGGCTGTGCCTGCACTGCCACGCAGCAGAGAGGGCAGCTGAAGCCTCAGCAGGTCTCAGGCCCAGAGGCACAGCAATTACCTCCTGGGCCTGTGCCTGGCATCGCCTCTCTTCCTGCAGCAGAGGCTGGCACAGATCCACTGCTTCCTCCGGGAAACGTTGCCTTCTGCCCAGCCTCTCCATCCACTTCTGGAGAAAGGAAGAGGGACAGCTGGATCAGGTGGGGCTGTTCCCCACTGGGGAGGTGGCGCCTTCAGGAGGGAATGCTTGCCAAAGATATGGCTAAGTATCAGGAAATCCCTATAAACTTTTTGGGTAGGCCAGGGCCCTCCCTTCTCCAAACTGGTACCCTTTCTATTCTACCCAGCAACTGGAAATTGCAGGGCATCTCAGGCCTGTGGTGTAGCTGGGCTGCCTGTCAACTGATGCCAAATGCCTTCCTGCAGGGTCTGGGCAGAAGCTGCATCCAGGCCAGGCTGGGAAACAGCCCTGCAGGGCGTGAAAGCAGCAGCGGGGCAGCGAGGCTGCCATGGATCCCTTCCTGCTGTGCCGGGCACGGAGTGTCCAGATGTGCAGACAAAGCCCCTGGCTGCTGAGACCCAGGGGAAGCATGAGGGAAATGCACCCACCGTCTCCTGCCTGCTGCATTTCCTTCACCATTTGCCTTATGTTTTTGGATGGCTCATGGGGTTTCTGGTGTCCTGTAGGTTGGTCCTTTCCCCTCGGAGGACCTTAGAGCAACATAGTTCCATTTCCCACGAACGGATCCCACAAAAGCAGGGCTCAGCCTGTGGGTTCAGCAGGGACACACTACTCACCCCTGCGATGGGAACCAGGCTTCTTTGTAGGGATCAGCAAAGGAGCTGGAGAAGTCCTCCTGGCAGACTCACCTGTAACACAACAGCCACAGAAGCTTCTGCCATCTCTGCTGATCTGCACGGGCACCACTGAGCCGCAGGAGCGGTGAAGGGATCGCGCAGATCGAGGGCACACACATGCCTGGTTCTGTGCTGGCACCTGCAGCGATGCCCCCTGGCCCAGATTTGGGCTCTGAGCTGGCAGCTCTCCCAGGGGGAAAGGCCTTGACCTACCCTCAGCATCTCCCAGAGGCTCCGTCCTGGACGTGGCTTGGGAAGCTGCACCACCTTCACCAGCAGGTTCAGCTGCAAAGAAAGGCAGGACAGAAGAGCTCCTGTGGCACTGCAGGAGATCCTCAGGCTGCCCACAAGGCTCAGCCCGGGGGCACAGCCCTGGGCCCGGCCCCTTCCCTCTCTGCTCTTCTCTCTGGCTGCACAGAGCACACGGAAGGACACACTGGCATTGCACACAGGAGGAAGATGGACAGCTAAATGCTCCTTCCTCGCACTGACAGTGATCCTGTGGGATCCCTCAGGGCTCCAGAAGGGAGCAGGGCAAAGTTTTCAGAATCTTTCCACCCTGACTTAACCTTAACAAAAATGGCCCATGAGTGAGCTTTTGCCACATGGACACTGATTATTCTGCCAGTAAAAACGGAAATGCAGAAATGCCTCCAGCATTCTCCAAGACATTCAAAGTGTCATTCACCAGGACTTCCAAGTCATGTAAGTCGTGATCCAAATCTAGAAGGGGGCAAAGACCAGAACCATTTCTGTGTGTGCTGGGATCTCCTTCTGCCTCAGGGAACTGGGCACTGCAAGGGCATCGGGTAAGGCTGTGGGAGGCAGATGTCAGTGGACGTGGCCAAAGCTGCACAGGGGCCTGGGGAGCACTGGGGTGGCTCCTGGCCACTCTCCACCCTCTTTCCTTGCCCTGTGTAACATTCTGGGAGAAGAATGGGAAATGGGGTTGCCCAGGGTCCCTTGGGACTCTCTCGCTCCCACAGAGGAAACACTCCTTGAAGACCTGGGCAAAACCATCCCCAGCACTTCCTGGGGAGCAGGGAGCGCTGTGCCAGGAAAGGGGAGCCAGGCTGCCGGCTCACCTGCTCCCCGCACTTGCAGTGGAACAGCCTGGGCAGCCCTGGCAGGCAGGGCCACGGCCAGGAGGAGCAGGAGGAGGAGGCGCAGAGCAAGGGCCATGCTGCCTTGCCCTCTGCCAGTCCCGCAGCTCTTGTTGCCACCGCTGTCCTGTCACCGCTGTCCCAACGTCAGCACCGCTGCTGCCAACGCCGCTGCTGCCGCAACAGTTGTGCTCAAGGACTGACTGCTGGCTCCTTGTGCTGCTGTGCAACCACGGGGCTCTGGCACCTCTGACACATCTGTGACCTCAGGGCCTGCTGTGACCTCAGCCTGTTGTGACCCCAGAGCCCTTCTGTGACCTCATGCCTTAGCTATACCCCCAGAGTGTGCCCCCATCTGTATGAATGGACTGCCCTGATTGTTTTGCTTTATCACAGGTCCATTGTTAAGAAAATGCTTTTTTTTCGCCTGCTGACATTGCTGGTCAGGCTGTGTCCCTGGAGATGCTCTTGATGGCTTCCCTCTTTTCCCGGGCAAGCCACTGGAGGAGGTCCAGGCCCAGATGGTCCCATGGAAGGAAAGGTCCCTCAGCCCAGCGACGCTCAGCATGGGCTGCCCCATCCTCCCCGGGGACCCGTCACTGGTCACAGCAGCCCCTGCCTGGCTCCTGCCTGCCCACACCGTGGCCATCCCCAGCTGCCCCTGGGCACGCAGCTCAGCCGGTGCTGATCCTGGCTGGGCTTTGCTGCTGCTACCACCCGGACACTGGGGTGACAGCTCCATCTCTTTATTGCAAGAGAAGAGCTGGGCCAAACCCTGCCCACCTTCAGTAGGGGCCAGAAAGCAGGGCCAGTGCCTTCAAGGGGAGAGGACCTTGTCTGGCTGGAGGCAGCATCTGCACAGCAACAAGCTGTTAAAGCAGCTGGCACAGGGACATCGGGCATGGGCATGGAGATGGGAAATGTCTGCTACAGGTGTCCTAGACTGAGGTGTTTGGCCGTTCCTGTAAAGCTGCAGATGGACACATGTTGAGACAGGACGTGCCTGAGGCCCCAGTTGCAGCTGGCACACAGAGACCCTCCTGCACTGCAGGAGATGCCCACTGTGCTCAAAGTTTGCCTCTGAAGACGGAGAGGTGAGGTTGTCAGAAATCCTAGAAAATATCAGGGAAAAGGTTTAAAGTTGGTTGTTGTCACTCAGTACAAATCTCCAGTGAGAAAAGAGCCTCTCCAGTATGCTGGGTGTCTTGTGATGACTTCCTTCTTCTTAGAGCGAAGATTACCAATTAAATGCAGTTTTATTTTTTATTCTACAAGTGTGAATGTGTTCTAAATTTTTCTACTTCGAAAAGTAATTTGAAAAATCCTAAACGACTATGGAAAAATGTAAGAAATATTTGGGGATTTTTTCCTATGAAAAATAATGCTGAATATTTCTAAAAATCTATAATATGTCAAAATGTAAAACAAAGACAAAATGGGGTCACTTTTTCTCAGGAGTCCTATGTGTCGTTGCTGCCTGCCCACCCCTGACTGTGCCCAGACAATCAGCTCAGCCAGTGCTGGTGGTAGCACACAGACACCTGAGATGAAGCCCAAAGATGTTGCTGCACTCAGGCCCTTCCCTGGCAGGAGGGCCGCACCACCTGTCCTGGCTGGACACCAGGGCCAGCACCTCTGGGGACAGAGGCTCCTCAACATGTACTGAGCAATAAGCTGGTCATGCAGCCATGGCCGGGACAACAGGCACTGGCAAGGAGACGCAAGATGACAGGTCCAGTTCTCCATGACTGAGGCCTTTGGCCGGTCTTGTGAAGCTGCAGAGGCACTCCTGTGGAGAGAGGAGGTGGCCGAGGCCCCAGCTGCCAGTGGCACACAGGGACCCTCCTGCACAGCAGGGCCCAGAGCTGGCAAGGCTCCCCAGCACGGCTGGAACTGCTGACACAGCTCAGCCCAGCTGGACAGCTGCCCCTCAAGGCCCTGGCCAGCAGGGACGGCTCTGGGCAGGGTCCCTGGCCAGGAGCGGGCCCCAGAACGCCTCTGCCTTTCAAGGGCAATCTCGGCCCTGCTCTTTCTCCTCCCCACCTTGCTCTGTCCTGTGCCCCATGCCCCTGGGGCTGCTCTTGGCCACAATTGCTAATCCATGATTGTTCTCTCAGGAAAGGGACATGGCGAAGTTGCCTCCAGCGTGCAGCATGATCTTCACACTGCGACTGGTCAGAACTTCAGTCAATCCATCTCTCGATTCCGGTGTCTAAGGCAGCACAGTTCAGAAGCAGTTTCCATGCTGTGCTGGCTTGCCCATGTGCTTTAGGAACTGGGCATTGCAAGGAGCTCCTTCCTCAGTGGGAGCAGGCACGGCCTCAGCTGCAGCCCCGGTGCCGCCTGTGGCGCAGGGAGCGGCCGTGGCTGTCCCTGTGCTCGGCTGCAGCACAGGGCCAGGCCGGAGCGGGGCCCTTGTTGTGCCTCCGCCGCTGCTCGGCGGCGCCGCCGGAGCCCGGGGCCGCGGCCCTTCCCCGCCGGGGCCGGGACCTGCCCGACAAGGGCGCGGCGGCTCCAGAGGCCCCGCCCGACCCCCAAGGATGGGCTCCGCCCGCCCGCCGGCCGCAAGGCCTGGCAGGAAGCTTTCTGCTCACTTTGCACAGCCTCCATCGAGAGTGGCCCTTTGCTGCGCTGAGGAGACTGAAAAACTCCACTGCACATCTCATGAGGGATCCCTGCACACCTTAGTAGAGACCATCAAGACTCCTTTGTGCCTCCTGAGGGATCCCTGCACCCCTCAGCAGAGACACCAAAATATCCCTGTGTGCCTCACAGAAAATCTGTGCACACCAATGCAGAGACCCCAGGACAGCCTTGTGTGCCTCACAAAAGAGCCCAGCCTCCTGCCCACCTTAGGAAGGACTCAGCTCCTCTCCAGGCCTTGATGGCAAGCACTAAGCCACCACGTTAATCACGAGGAACTCAAGCCCCTGCCAGCCTTACAGATGTCTCCAGTCACCTGTACGCCACAGAAGAGATCTCAAATCCCCTAAGAACCTGATGAGGAACCCCAGCCCCATGCACCACTTACAAAGGACGCAAAGCCCTGCATGCCTTACTGCAAAACCCAACACCTACAAAACCCCCCCTCCAGCTCGTGTGCCTCATGAGAGACCCCGGCCAACTGCCATCCTTACAGGGGTCCCCCAATGCCCTGCATGCCATAGAAAAGCCAGGCTTGTCATTAACTCTAGCCAGCTGTGTGTTCCCTGGCAGAAACCAATTCCCTTCTGGGCATTGGGAACACATGTTGTGGTGCCGGCTGCATCTGTGGGAGCAATGGGGAGCATGAGCCCGTGCTGTGCTGCACCGCTGAGCTGGCAGCATGGTGGATACGGGCAGGACGTTCTCTGTTTCCCCCAGAGCTGGGGCCTGCAGGCACCTTGCCGCCCCTTGGCACAGGCTGTGCCACCCAACAAAGCCCAGCAGGCCGGGAGGAGAGCCCGGGGGCAGCAAGAAGCTGAGAGAAGGCCCTGCTCCAGAACTGAGGCAGTTCTTGCAGAAGAAAACAAAATGGTGACTTGAAGAGATTCCCACTGTGCTCAAAGTTTGCCTCTGAAGACTAAGAGGTGAGATTGTCAAGAATGCCAGGAAATATCTGGGAAAAGGTTTTACGTAACGTGGTTGTGACTAGGTACAAAGTTCCCATGGGAAAAGATCTTTGCCTCTGCAGCAGGCTGGGTGTCTTAGGGTGCCTTACTTCTTTGCAGAGTAAACATTACCACTGAAATGCCACTTTATTTTTCATTGTATAAGTGTAAAAAATTTTCCAGAACTGTAAAACTACTTTCAAAAATAGAAAGGTATTCTGTAAAAAGGGATGAACCATGTGGTGAACATATTTCTAAAAATTAGAAGTGAAGACAAAATAGGGTTGCTTTTTCAGGATTCTAAAACTGCTTTAGGAGTCAAGTCCTTAGTCCTTGAAAAGTCCTTAACTACCGCAGTACTCAGGAAGAAATATTTAGGAATATAAAAATAAATACATTTTAAAATATTTCTAAAACTGTCTAATTTCTAAAAATTAAAAACAAAGGCAAAATGGTGTCACTTGTTCTCAGGAGCCCCACGCTGCTGCCTGCCCCCTGGGCTCCCCCAGCCCATCGAGACACTGCCGCTGGTCACAGCAGCCCCTGCCACGGTAGGAGGAGGTTTCCTTGCAGATGGCTGTTCTGGGGTCCCCTTCAAAGAGCACTTGAGAGGGCTGTCCACGCCCTTATTACTGCTGGAGGAGCTGCTCACGCTCTCTGGGTGTGAGGTGGAGCCACCGTCTTTCAACTCCTGTCCAGAGCTGCCCCTGTGGTGAGAGGAGGTGGCCGAGGCCCCAGCTGCCAGGGGCACACAGGGACCCTCCTGCACAGCAGGGCCCAGAGCTGGCAAGGCTCCCCAGCACGGCTGGAGCTGCTGGCACAGCTGGGCTCAGCTGGACAGCTGCCCCTTATTGCTGGATCTGGATCTATGTAGAAATCACAAACAGGACAGTACTACTCAGGAATGTGCCTTGAGCCGTTTCATTTTCCAGCATCAGTCTCATTATATAGTTATGACAATGGGAAGATGCAAGCATCTCACATCCCAAGCAGCAGACCAAGAACTTAATGTTGCAACTTTAAAAGTTTCCTGGCCAATCACAAAAAGCAAAACCTATTGACAGTAGTTCCATCCAATTACTATAAGCACACATTCCTTTGGTTAAAATCGTGCTTGCTTATTTCAAATATAATATCTGCTTAAAATACAACGCACAGAGCTGCATTATTAAGCTTAGAACTTCCTCACGTTCAACTAGATAGACTTTTCTGCAGGTCAGGGAGTTGTTCTAGACAAGTCTTAATACATAGACCATTGCTCTCTAAGCCTTTACTTGCCTACTTCTTATACAATTTTTCTGCTGACGAATATTATGATTACTTTTTAGCTCTAATTGCAGTTCTGCTGTTACTGAGGCTTGCCTTTTGCAGCTTTGCCAAAACCCTCAGATTTTATGGATTCCCACAATTCCCCCTCTTGGTTCAACTAAAAAGAAACTTTCGTAACTGTCTCGTTTATTAACTCCCTTCCGTTTTGTAGCTTTACTCTAATATATCTGCTTGTTACTTGCTTAAAGCTTCCTTTTTGCTCACATCAAGTATTGCTATATTACAACACAGCAATTTTAATGCTGTGAAAGTCCAGTCAGTTCAAAGGGCATAAGTCACGTCTGATAACAATTACAAGTCATTGTTCAAAAAATCTCACCTGTTCTAAGGTTTTAATTCAAAACCTTTTTCTATGGCTATACCTTCATCTACCATCTCTGTAAGATTTTGAGAACTTTCTGGGAATCTATTTCCTACTTTTCTCTCTTGTATGATAAAAGCTTCTTTCATAGTTTTGTCCATCATTTGTCGCACCAAAGTCTGCAAGGTGTCACTACTAGTATGGCCACCAAAACACTCAGCACGTATAGACCTATCTTACAGAGTTCCCTTAGCCAAGGTGCAAAGCTCCATTCCTGGAACAAATCATCTAACTGTGACAGACCATCTTCTTTAACTTGAGCTGTCAAATCTTTCAGCCTTTGTATGCTGTTTGGATGGATTCAGAATGATCTGACAGAATCATGCAACAGAATCCTTCAAATTCCTCAAAACCGTGTCCATGTGCCAGTAAAAGAAAATCCACTGCTGCCCTGTTTTGAAGGGTAGCATGTCTAACACTATTAACATCTGTCAACATGTCACTGATTGCAGTGGATGTGGCATTAGTTTCTTTACTCAGCCAACATCCAACTTGATCTAATTGTTTCAATGCCATTGATGAAGCCAGTTGGGGTAAAAACAAACCTGGCAGCCTGGGCAGCCCTGGCAGGCAGGGCCACGGCCAGGAGGAGCAGGAGGAGGAGGCGCAGAGCAAGGGCCATGCTGCCTTGCCCTCTGCCAGTCCCGCAGCTCTTGCTGCCACCGCTGTCCTGTCACCGCTGTCCCAACGTCAGCACCGCTGCTGCCACCGCCGCTGCTGCCGCAACAGTTGTGCTCAAGGACTGACTGCTGGCTCCTTGTGCTGCTGTGCAACCACGGGGGTCTGGCACCTCTGGGACCTCAGAGCCTGCTCTGACCTCATGGCCAAGGTGGAATTGTTTGGGAAGGTGGATCTGCCTTCTTTGGGAGGGAGCTCATCCTGCCCAGCTGCTCTGCCCAAGGGCTGTGACACAGTCCCAGCTCAGCTGATCTCACAGGCTGGGACATGAAGGGATGCAGAACAACTCTGCCAGGATGGACTTGGGGTTGCTGCTAGAAGAGAGGCTGGACATGAGGCAGCCATGGGCATCCAAAGGGGAGTGCGCAGCAGGTTGAAGGAGGTGATTCCACCTCTCTGCTCTGGTGAGACCCCACCTGGAGTACTGTGGAGGAGGTTTTACAGTGGCCTCTGTGAGCCATCAAGAAGTTTGATAAGAGGATCCATGTTAACCCCTGAAAGAATTTTCTGCCAATTTTCTATGTCATTGACATAGAAACCAAGAAAGAAAGAAGAATAAATAAGAGAAACCTGCAATGGCCTATTCCAAGAAGAGCTTTGTAAGAATGTAGAAAAGGCATGCAGGATAGAATAAAAACAGGGTTTGAAGCCTTCTGGAAATGGAGTGTGTTGCTTTGTAGTGTCTCGGTCTCTGCCATGACAGAGTACTGCATCCTGCTCTCGGTCCCCAAGACAGGAAGGACATGGACCTGTTAGATCTAGTCCAGAGGAGGGACAAAATGCTCTGAGGGCTGGAGCCCTTCTGCTTTGGAGACAGGCTGGGAGAGCTGGCAGTGTTCAGCCTGGAAGAGAGAAGACTCCAGGGACACCTGATTGCTGCCTTTCAGGGCCTTCTGGGGGCTTCTAAAGAGATGGGACAGAATTATTAGTAGAGCCTTTTGTGACCAGACCGAGGGGGAATGGTTTTAATCTAAAAGATGGTCAATTCAGAGTGGATGAAAGAAACACATTTTTTACATGCTTGGTTTTGAAACCCTGGCACAGGTTGCCCAGAGAGGTGGACATCCATCCATCCCTGCAGACAGTCAAGCTCCTGCTCTGAGCAACCTGACCTAGTTCAAGGTGTCCCTGCTCACTGCAGGCCATTGGGACTAGATGGCCTTTAAATGTCCCTTCCAACCCAAGCCATTCTGTGCTCCTGTGCACCATCAAAGCAGTGCTGCATTAGTGCTGGGCTGATTATGCTGGCACCTGTATTTTGGTAGTTGTGCCCTTTAGCAATTGGCCACGAGAGGATTAATGAGCTGGGCAGTGAAGTCTGCAAATAACACACAATATGCTCAAGGAGAAAAAGGAGAGGAACACGGCTTCCAGTTCAGGTAAATGCCAGCATTTTGCTGCCCATTTCCAGTTAAGAAACAAAGGAATGTCCTGAAGATCCCTTCATGTGGGTTCATTATTTGCCATATCAGTACTTGTGTTCTGTAAAACAGGTAAGTTATTACAGCTTCTTGCCCCATTTATCCCTGGATAAACCCAAATACTGCATTGCTCCTTGTCTGCTTTCTTCCAAGTCAAGGCAAATTTTGTTCATTACTGAGCGGGACATATTCATCTGTTCACAAGCAAATTCCTCTTGCCACTCACACAATGGCAAGACTGCTTTATTGATTTGCTCTAATTGGACTGTAATTAAGGCCTACCTCTCACTAGAATTAAAGCTGATGCATTGGGAGGCAAAGTGTTGAGTCATTTCTCCTGGAGTCTGGCACTGTAGAGAGTTGTTCTGTAAGTAAATGACATTTGAGGACAGGTGTAGTCTACCATACTTCTGGCATACTAGAATTGAGAAAAAACCCTTTGAATCAGGATTTTATCCTTTCTTCCTCCACCTCCTCCTCCTCCTCCCAGGAATTTTAATCTCTGAGGTCTAAGCTCTTCAGCTGCCTCACAAACACTGTTTTAATTCAGACAGGCATCCATGCAGTGAGCCACAAATCAGGACCGTGGTGTGAACCTTGAACCAATGTATGTTTATAGCACTGAAAATAGTAATCCAATACCCAGGTTAAGCCAAGCCAATTAGTTATTTCCCAAATAACTCTACCTATCCTCAGTGATGTTTCAAAAAGGATCATTGTAAAAGCTAGGAGCGGGGAGAGAGAATGTTATCAAAATTAAAAATACAGCTTTCTGAAACCTTTATATTCCTATTAAAAGAGAGTCCTAACTGTTCATCTATGGAACATTAACTAAGAAGTGAACAAAAGACTGTCAAAATAATTGCTTGGGGAAAAAAAAACCCATAAATAAAAATAAGCTTAAATGTAGATAATAAGTAAACCATCATGTGAGAAAAAAAACAGACCTGCCAAAACTAAAACCAATAATGCTGTTTCATCTGTCTTAATAAAATAAAAACTGAAAAGAATCAGAGATTCTCAAGGGCATTACTAAATATAGAAACTTCCAGGTATTGGGAAAAACATGAAGGAAACTGTAGCATGCAATTCACAGATGTAACCTAGAATTTGTCAGTGGATTTGTTGCAGAATTTCTGAGAGCAGACTGGAAAAGCATAGGGGCTGATCAGACCACGTGTGGGCATTCACAGCAGTCTGAGGGATTTACAACTGGAGGGAGGAAAAGCAGCACACAATTCCTGGGACAATCTCTTTGCTGGCTGTGGACTTTTTGACAGTCTGTCCCCTGGGGCTGGGGGAGCTGTCACGGGGCAGGGAGGGCCAGGGGTGGCAGTGGCTGCTCAGGGATGGCTTTGGCCCGTGTCCCTGGCAGCAGCCACTGCCCAAGCAGCTGCGCTGCCCCCGGGCTCTCCTCCCGGCCTGCTGGGCTTTGTTGGGTGGCACAGCCTGTGCCCAGGGGCGGCAAGGTGCCTGCAGGCCCCAGCTCTGGGGGAAACAGAGAACGTCCTGCCCGTACCCACCGTGCTGCCAGCTCAGCAGTGCAGCACAGCACGGGCTCACGCTCCCCATTGCTCCCACAGACGCAGCCGGCACCACAACACGTGTTCCCCATTCCCAGAAGAGCTTCAGAATGTGTTGCTGTTGGGGAACCCTCTGTTTGCATGTGATAACGGGCAAGTTTGGCTATCTGTTTCTGCCAGGAAATAATTTGGAACTGCTCAACTGAACCTTGAATCAGAGCTTCCCCACTGCAGGTCATGTCTTTGATTGTAATTCCATCCTAGCAGTCAGTTTTATACCTCTCCCCTTATTTTGCATTGTTTTACCTTATTTTATTACCAATGGGTTGCTCCTTTCCCCCATGTGTTGTTGCTTTTGCCCCACTTGTCCATCTCTCCAAAGACCTGCCCTTTTGTTCACTGTTCCTCCTCCCATTGCATGTCAGTCCCTCTCCAAGCCTGCCCCTTGCTCTAGAAACTTCCCTATCAATTCTGTATCCTTTGGAACCCCATTGGTTTGTTTAAGTTCTTCCCCTCCCCTGTAATCCCCAATTGGTTTAAACCTTGTATTCCCCGCCTGGTGTTCCACCCTCAGTTTCTCCCAATTGGCTAAAGATTGTATCCTGCCCTGGGACCCTGCCACGTTTGTAAGTTGGTGTATGCCTTTAATGCAGTGTTGGCTTGCCCCTGATGGTCTGTAGAATAATCACCTTCGGAAAACATAGAGAACACCTCTCCCTGTTCCTCGTCCCTACCCTCAGGGCAGTCCTACCCCCAAGGCAGTCCACCTGTGCTGTAGAGCAGCCGTGCCCTTCAGCCACAGCCCAGATTCGACAGTTTTCTGGGGGCGGCCCAGTCCCACTGTGGGTGTGGGCAGGGGCTGAAGAAATGGGGCAGCACAGCACTTCCCAAATCAGCTCTTCTGTTGCAGTAGAGAGATGGAGCTGTGACCCAGTGTCCTGGTGGTAGCAGCAGCAAAGCCCACCCAGCACCAGCACTGGCTGAGCTCCATGCCCAGGAGCAGCCGTGGATGCCAACTCTGGGCCCTGCTGTGCAGGAGGGTCCCTGTGTGCCACTGGCAGCTGGGGCCTCAGCCACCTCCTCTCTTCACAGGGGAGCCTCTGGACTGCAGCTGAAGGACAGTGGCTGCATCTCACGCCCAGATAACTTGAGTAGCTCCTCCAGCAGTTATAAGAACCTGGGCAGCCTCATCAAAAGCCCTCAGTGGACAACTCCAGAACAGCTGGCCTAGAGGAGGCAATCAGCCAATCCCTGTGGAAATCCCAGTGCCACCTCCACTCCCTACAGGAATCCCTGAGCCGCCTGTGCTACCCATGGGGATCTTCAAGATGCCTCCACCCCCTCCCAGTCCATCTCCACCGGTGCAGCAATCCAGAACCAGTTCAGCACCTTCCATACCCAGCTGAGATTATCCCCTCCTGATTGCCCAAAACGCTCAGACCTGCCCTCCAAATGACACTGAAAGAGCCTCCATGCCACACCACCTACCCCCATTCCAGGGCAGGGTTTGGCCCAGATCTTCTGATGCAATAAAGTGATGGGGCTGTCACCCCAGTGTCCAGGTGGCAGCAGCAGCAAAGCCCACCCGGAACCAGCACTGGCTGAGCTCCGTGCCCCGGAGCGGCCGTGGGTGCCCACGGTGGGGGCAGGCAGGAGCCAGGCAGGGGCTGCTGTGACCAGTGGCAGGGCCCTGAGGGGATGGGGGAGCCCATGCTGAGCGTCCCTGGGCTGAGGGCACATTTCCTTCTGTGGCATCGTCTAGGCCTGGACCTCCTCCAGGGCCATGCCCAGGAAAAGAGGAAAGCCATCAAGAGCATCTCCAGGAACACAGCCTGACCAGCAATGTCAGTAGGCAAAACACAAATTTTGCTGAGCAATGGCTCATTGATGAAGCAAAACATTTACATTTGGGCCAATCCATTCATACAGATGGGGGCACACTCTGGGGGTACAGCTAAGGGCATGAGGTCACAACAGGCTCAGGGGTCACAGGAGGCTGAGGACACAGCAGGCCCTGAGGTCACAGAGGTGCCAGAGCCCCGTGGTTGCACAGCAGCACAAGGAGCCAGCAGTCAGTGCTTGAGCACAACTGTTGCGGCAGCAGCGGCGGTGGCAGCAGCGGTGCTGACGTTGGGACAGAGGTGACAGGACAGCGGTGGCAGCAAGAGCTGCGGGACTGGCAGAGAGCAAGGCACCATGGCCCTTGCTCTGCGCCTCCTACTTCTGCTCCTCCTGGCCGTGGCCCTGCCTGCCAGGGCTGCCCAGGCTGCTCCGCTGCAAGCGCGGGGAGCAGGTGAGCCGGCAGCCTGGCTCCCCTTTCCCAGCACAGCGCTCCCTGCTCCCCGGGAAGCGCTGGGGATGGTTTTGCCCCGGGCTTTAGGGAGGGTTTCCTCTGTGGGAGTGAGACAGCCCCCACGGGCCCTGGGCTCCTCCAGCCACCACTCCAGGGATGTTGCACAGGGCCTGCAAAGAGGGTGGAGAGTGACCAGAGCCATTCCAGAGCTCACCAGACCCCTATGCAGCTTTGGCCTAGTCCACTGACATCTGGCAGCCAAGGCCTTACCTGACCCCCTTGCAGTGCCCAGTTCCCCAAGACAGAGGGGGATCCCAGAACACCATGGAAATGGTTCTGATCTTTGCTCCCTTCTAGACTGGGATGGTGTCATGGAGTATCTAGATGCCCTATCAGATAATGACTTGAAAGCCCCGGAGAATGCTGGAGGTAACTTCTCTGTGAGCCTTTCAGAGAAAATACTCTGTGTCCATGAGACAAGAGCTCAGTCATATGGCATATTCCTCAACATAATCTCAGGATTGAAAGAATCTCGAAAATTTGCTGCTCCCCACTGAGGCTCTGAGGGATCCTACAGGATCATTGTCACTGGGAGGAAGGAGCATTTAGCTGTCCATCTTCCTCCCGTGTGCAATGCCAGTGTGTCATTCTGTGTGCTCTGTGCAGCCAGGGAGAAGGGCAGAGAGGGAAGGGGCCGGGCCCAGGGCTGTGCCCCGGGGCTGAGCCTTTGGCAGCTCCTTTGCCAGCCCCAGGGAGCCTGAGCTGCTCCTGCTGCCACTGCCAAGCTCTGGGCCTGCCCGGGGCTGGCTTTAGAGCTGCTGGCAGCTCCAGGGAGTCCTTTATGCCCCGACTGCCCCGCAAGGGGCTCCTTCCATCCCAGTGTGGGGCCACTGCAGGCACGTGCTCCCCCTGCCCCTGCTCCTGAGTGGGAGGCAGAGCTGAGGGAGTGCCTTGGAGGGCACCAATCACCCAGGTGCCCTCACTGCCACTCGGGCCTGAAGGAGAAATTCAATCACTTTCCATTAAGGTCTTCCTAGATGGAAGAACCAAGACACAGGAGACAGCAAGTCGCTGGAGGCAGCCAAACTTCTGGACAAGATGCTGAGTGACCTGGAGAGACGTCGTGGTGGGTGCATTTCCCTCATGCTTCCCCTGCGAATCAGCAGCCGGGGGCTCTGGCTGCACATCTGGAGACGCCGTGCCCGGCACAGCGGGAAGGGATCCATGGCAGCCTCACTGCCCCGCTGCTGCTGCTGCTGCTGCTGCTTCCAGCCCTGCAGGGCTGTTTCCCAGCCTGGCCTGGCTGCAGCTTCCTCCCAGCCCCTGCAGGAAGGCGTTTGGCATCAGCTGGCAGACTGGCCAAACTGCACCATTTGGCTGAGATCCCCTGCAATTTCCCGGTCACCAGGCAGATCAGGAATGGCAGCTGTTTGGACAAGAGAGTGCCCTGTCCAATCCCAAAAGTTTTTATGTTTTCCAGATCCTTATCCATCAATTTGACCAGTATTGTCTCCTGAAGATTCCAACTCCCAGAAAGGGGAACATCTGCACCTAATCCAACTGTTCCCTTTTCTTTCTGCAGAGATGAAACGAAAGGCTCTGCTGAAGACTGAGTTTCCCAGAGGAAGCAGTGGATCATTGGCAGCCTCTGCTGCAGGAAGAGAGGCGATGCCAGGCACAGGCCCAGGAGGTAATTGCTGTGCCTCTGGGCCTGAGCCCTGCTGAGGATTCAGCTGCCCTCTCTGCTGCTGTGTGTCAGTGCGTGCCCCTCCAGGGATGTTTCACAGGGCCTGCAAAGAGGGTGGAGAGTGACCAGAGCCAGTCCAGAGCTCCCCAGGCCCCTGTGCAGCTTTGGCCTTGTCCATTGACATCTGGCTCCCATGGCCTTACCCAACCCCCTTGCAGTGCCCAGTCCCCAAAAGCAGAGGGGGACCCCAGCACACCATGGAAATGGGTTCTGATCTATGCTCCCTTTCTAGGTGAGGGTGCTGGGATAGGTTCTCCAGCAGCTGGGATGGAAGGTGGTTTGGAACCCTTGGGAGCTTCTGCAGGTAAGTTCTCAACTTCCCCTCAGAGAATAATCATTGACAAACTGTCAGGAACCAGGTGACAGGAGCTTGTGTGGCTGTTGAGTTACAGGTGTGTCTGCAGGGAGGACCTTTCAAGCTCCAGGGCTGGTTGCTGCACACAAGCCCAGCTCCCATGGCAGGGGTGAGTAGGTTACCCCTGCTGTCCCCACAGGCTGAGCCCTGCTTCTGTGGAATCCATTTCTGGAGAAATGGAAATACTTTCTCTTAAGGTCCTCTGAGAGGGAGGAAAAAACCTATAAAACAGAGTGAGTCCCTGGAGGAATCCAAACGACTGGACCAAATCTTGACTGAACTGGAGAGACAACGTGGTGGGTGCATTTCCCTCATGCTTCCCCTGGGACTCAGCAGCCGGGGGCTTTGGCTGCACATCTGGACACGCTGTGCCCGGCACAGTGGGAAGGGATCCATGGCAGCCTCGCTGCCCCACTGCTGCTGCTGCTGCTTTGACGCCCTGCAGGGCTGTTTTCCAGCCTGGCCTGGCTGCAGCTTCTGCCCAGCCCCTGCAGGAAGGCATTTGGCATCAGCTGACAGGGAGCCCAACCTTCACCAAAGGGCATGCACACCCTGAGATCCCCTGCAACTTCCTGGTCTCTGGGTAGATCCGGAGAGGCAACTATTTGGAGAAGGGAGGGCCCTGGAGCAGCCCCAAAAGCCTTGGCCTTTCCCTGATACTTATCCATATCATTGACACGTAGTGTTTCCTGAAGATGCCACCACCCCAATCGGGAATGGTTCCACCAGATTCAGCTGTCCTTTATCCTTTCTCCAGACATGGACCTAAAAGGTTTGCGGAAGGCAGCACTTCCTGGAGGAAGCGATGGCTCAGTGCCAGCCACCGATGCACAAAGGGAGGAGGTGCCAGACAGTGCCACAGAAGGTGATTGCTGTGCCAGGCTCAGCCAGGCTCAGCAGTCCTGCAGGGCTCCTTCCATGGGAGCCATGTCCCAAAAGCTGGGAGCAGCTGCACAGGGTGGCCATGGTGGGGAAAGGGCAGAGGGGGAGTGCAAGGCTCCCATGCCTCCTGACGGGGTCTGAGCCTGTCCCCTGGGGCTGGGGGAGCTGTCACGGGGCAGGGAGGGCCAGGGGTGGCAGTGGCTGCTCAGGGATGGCTTTGGCCCGTGTCCCTGGCAGCAGCCACTGCCCAAGCAGCTGCGCTGCCCCCGGGCTCTCCTCCCGGCCTGCTGGGCTTTGTTGGGTGGCACAGCCTGTGCCCAGGGGCGGCAAGGTGCCTGCAGGCCCCAGCTCTGGGGGAAACAGACAACGTCCTGCCCGTACCCACCTTGCTGCCAGCTCAGCAGTGCAGCACAGCACGGGCTCATGCTCCCCATTGCTCCCACAGACGTTATCAATGAAACAGGAATATATGCCCCGGATCCAGTGCGCCTCCCAAGAATTGTCTGCCCCCAGGATGTGCGCAGGTCCTGCATGTTAGGCACGGTGGTGACAGTGATCACTGTGCCACTTGTGCTGATAGGCTGCTATCTTGGCATTCGCAAGCTGTACGAGCTCAGACGGTCAGTTGTTGATTTTTCTCCACAGTTTTCTTATAACTCTGCTCCTGCATAGGTAGCCTGACTGGGAGTCATGCTACTGTGGAGTTGTGGCCAGTCCATGGTTGTCCAAATAACTCTGCTGAGGGTTCTGCTGCTGCCCAGTGCTTCCAGTGGCCTCTTAATTGCTGGGCCTTGTCCTGGGGGCCTGCTGGGGCTGCAGCCAGAGCTGGCTCCCACTGAGTCTGCCTGGCCAAAGCACAGGGCAGAGGCAGAGAAACTTCTGTACATCATTTGGGCAGCACAGCTCAGGACAGGACAGGACAAGACAGTGCTTTTTTAGTAGCTCATGTAAAGTTTCATGGTAACAGTGGTGTTGCAGGGGAAGCAAATTTGCTCCAGATCAGTGTTAAAATAAATCCAACGTGATGAAGGTTTGGATTTGGCCTTGAGACTTTGCTCTTTGTGTGAGCCCTACTCTGGATTGATTCCCAGTCAGTCTTGGAGCAGGTTTTGGACGAAGGCTCATCCCAGCCCTGAGCCTTGGCAGTTCTCTGGCCTCAAAGGGACAGCTGAGGCTGCACTGCACATGACTGGGGTTCAGGGCTCCATTATCAAAGAGCTTTGAGATGTTTCAATCACTGTATTCTTACTAGATAGTTTTTGTTATGAAGTTCATTCATTAGATTTTAAAACTTAGTTGTAATAAAACTTCTTTTCCAGTGCTTTTTCCAGTTATTTGATATAGTCAGTGATGGCCTAAGTATTCCATGGCTGAATTAAAAGACTGTGAGTACTATAAAATGAAATAATGTTGACACTCTTATGTCTTTCAGAGACTCCTGAAATTTATGTTGGTTTGATGTGACCAACAGAAGAGTTTGGCTCTGCTTTTAATTGAAACAAGCAGCAGAGCTGGAACCTGTTGAAAACAGTCTCTTCACTTCATAGCTAAAGCCAACTGTTAGGGTTCTTTATTGAGGAATATACTATCTACATTTCATGTATATACTCCTGACAAGTAGCTGATAGAAATGAGGGATTTGGACTCTTTGGGAAGTACTGACCAGTTGGGCATTGGCTCTCTGAAGCTCAGTCTGTAATAACCAATCCTTTTCAGAAGAGAATGTTCAGTTTCTTCCTGGCCCTCACACTCTTGCATTTGCATTGAAAAACACTTCTCGAAAGAAATTTACAAGAGCTCTTTGTGGTCCCTTAGTTGACTTTTCTCTCTTTCTCCACAGACGCCAATGAAAACCTGGATGATTCCATTAAAAAGCTGGAAAGCACCTCCTGGAGAAGAGGGCAATACATCTGCTCCCACCCTCTGGACAGGCCCTTCTAATTCCTCCCTGAGAGCAGGCACTCATAAATGTCAGTCAGGGAGGAATTGGCTGCAGTTCCAGTACTTAGTATCTTAAAAGCATCTGCTATTTAATGTATTTGCTAAATATAACGGTATAAAATAAAATCTCTTTCTAATTAAAACTTCATACGAGAAGGATAAAAAAAGAGATTTTTTTTTTTTTAAAGCTGCTCATACATTGAGCAAGGCTGAAAGACCTGGGGAATGAGAACAGTTCTGTTTGGGAGGCACCTCCAGCTCTCTTGTCCAGCAGCACCATCAGGACATTGAGTTCCCAGTGTCCAGGCATGGTTTTGCTGTCGCCCTGAGGGACACCACTGGTCACTGACATCCATCGGGCCTCTGAGCCATTGTCCACAACCCCCTGGATGTGACCAGGCAGGCAATGCCTCATTCTCCAAACTGTGCCTCCATCAGATCCACAGCTCACCAAACGCGGGACAAGGATGCTGGGCAGGGCTGATGTGTCCAGGGCATTACAGAAGTGCAGAGTGGTGGCATCTGTAGCTCTTCCCTTGTGCACTGAGGCAGCCACTCCATCATGGAAGGCCTCTGGCTTGGTCAGGCAGCACAGACCCACCATGTGCTCCTCAAGGTTTCCTTTGGCATATCAAAGCATTGAAGAGCTCGGATGGTTTCCCCCGCTCTGTTATTGACTGACTGTGTCCTTTGAGGACCACAAGAGGAAGCAGAGCCTTCCATTGCACATGAAGAGCAAATGGTGAAGTAAAGGCTTCACCTTTCCTATGAAACAAAAGGGCTGTGTGAGCCAGGGCCCTCCCAAGGTGCCAAACTTCCAGCTGGGAAGCTGCTGACAGGAGGGAGTGGGGTACTCGTCTCCAGCCAGAGATCACTCACTCCTCAGCATCGTGGGCTGTGGCTGACAGTGCTTGAGGAGCTCAGAAATCCTTGGATGTGATCTCCTGGCCCAGTGTGCAGAACACAGAGCAGTGAGCTCGACTGGGGGGACTGGCCCAGCCCTTGGACACAACTGCCAGGCAGGACAAGCTCCCTCCCCAGAAAGGAAAAGTCCAGCCCTGAGATCCATCTCCACCTGGCTGCAGCAGCGTCACGAGGCCGTCCCAAAACCCATCCCTCCACAACGAGACCCTCTGCCCCCAAGCCCCCTGGTCCTGTTCCCCAGCCAGGACTGAAGGTGGGCAGCCCTTACCTGGCAGGGCAGGGCTTGGCCCACATTTTATGTTCAAATGAAGAGATGGAGTTGTCACAACTATGTCCGGGTGGTAGCAGCAGCAAAGCCCACCCGGCACGGGCACTGGCTGAGCTCCATGCCCAGGAGCAGCTGTGGATGGCCACGGTGTGGGCAGGCAGGAGCCAGGCAGGGGCTGCTGTGCCCAGCGGCGGGGCCCCGAGGGGATGGGGGAGCCCATGCTGAGCGTCCCTGGGCTGAGGGCATATTTCCTTCTTTGGCATCAGCTGGGCCTGGACCTGAAGAGGCACAAAGAGATATTTTGGGGTCCCTGATGAGGGTCCCAGGAATCCTGTATGTTTTAAATGAATTAGCTTTTTTTGATTAGTAAGGAGAATTTATTCCATAATTAAAATACAGTCGTAGAAAGTCCAGAAGCAAATATCAGATTGGCCCTGAACCAGGCTAACAGCGTCAGGTGAGACAGGTGGGGCATTTCTCTCCCCTGTGCATCACGAAGGGACAGCTCTCACAAAGTGTTTCTGTACATTTCCAAGCTCCAAGGATTGTGGGGGGCAGGTGTTGTTCTGCTTTCTTATGGTTGTTCTTATCCTTTTTGCATATTCATGTAGTTTTTCCTTCTTGCTGCAGCTCTTGCTGAGAGTTTCCCCAAAACTGGTAAATAATTCACTTTCTTAGAGAAAAATCTCCTGCACCCTTCTCCAGAGGATCCCTCCCAGTCCTGTGTCCAAGCCATTTATGGAGATGTTGGGGAGCACAGGGCCGAGGATGGAGCCCTGCAGAACCCCACTAGTGACCGGTGCCAGCCTGATGCCACCCCAGTCACTGTCACCCTTTGTGCCCAAGCCTTGTGCCCATTGTCACCCAGCACATGGCAGGTTTATGCAGCTGGGGCTGGATAAACACTTTGTCCTGAAGGATCCTGGCAGAGACAGTCTGGAAAGCCTTGCTGGAATGCAGATTCTCCACCTACACCCCGTGGGCAGCCAGGGGGTCACCATGTCCCAGGAGGAATCCGAGACGCGCTGGCTCCGACCGGGGCTGGCCTCGTCCTCCAGGGCTTTGCAACAGCTCCCAGGAAAATCTTTTCCAGGATTTTTCCAGGAAGTGAGACTGAAAGGCTTGTACTGGTCCCGTGCTGCTCCTGTACTGGTCTCCTATCGGCCTGTGCTGGTCTTTAATGTTCCCTTCCTGGTCCCGGTCTGTTACGTACCGGTGTGTACTGGTCCCATCCTGGTTCCATATGGGTCCTCACTGCTCTCATCCTGATTCCATACTGGTCCTGCAATGGCCCACTCCTGGTCCAGTACTGGTCCCACACTGGCCTGTACTGGTCACATTCTGCTCCTGCACTCACCCACAGTGCTCTCATACTGGCCCAGTGCTTGCCTGTAGTGGCCTATACAGCTCCTTACTGGTTCCCGCACTGGTCCAGTACAATCCAGCACTGGCTCATGCAGGGCTCTGCTGGCCCCATGCTGCTGCCATACTGCTCCACAGTGTTTGTACAGCGCTCACACTAGCCCTCACACTGGGCTGTACTGGCCTGCACTGGTCCCACACTGGTTTGTGCTGTTCTCTACTGGCTCCTACTGGTTTGTACTGGCCTGTGTTTGTCTGCACTGGCCCATCATGTTCCAGCAGCAGTCCCATAAAGGTCCTGCATTTGCTTGGCTTGGTCTCTACTGGTCCCATACAGCCCTGTACTGGTCCTACATCAGTCCAATACTGGTCAAGTACTGGTCCCATCCTGGTGTCATACTGGTCCCATGCTAGCCCTACTGGCTGCATACTGGTCCTGTGCTGGTCTAGTACCAATCCCCTCCTGTTTCCATACTGGTTCTTACTGGTCCCATACTGGTTCAATACCAGCCCTTTTAATCATTTTGGAAGCAACTGAGCCATTTGGAGTGGGAGTGGAATAATTTTGGAGCTGCTCCATTTTTAGGAGGTATTGAAAACTTTTGAGTAATTGTGTAAGTTTGAGTGATTATTCAGAGCTTGAGGCAGGTTCTCTACAGGAAAAGAGTTTGGTCTTTGGGACCTTTTCCTCTTTTTTCCCTGTTATGTTTTAATCCCAGAACTGATAGATGAACAGAAGGAATTTGAAGTCAGCACCTGGAAATTCACTCTGGAAGAGATAATTCCCATTGCTGCGCAGTAGAGTGAGACCAGAGAGGTAAATCCAACGTGATCAATGCATCTTTCCCTTCACCTGTGTAAAATTTGAGGTGGTTTTTGGGATTTTCCCAGTTTCAGTATCTCATGCTGCTCATTCAAAGGGCCTGGCAATTCAGGCTGACGAATTCCCACATCCTAGAGAGCTGCAATATTCCTGTTTAATCCCAAAAATCACCCAAAAGAAAGACTCCAGAGGAGATTTAGGTGTAAAATTGTGTATTATTTCAGAAAGCACCAACTGCACCTAGAGCAATCCCAAAGGTACCTGCGGGCAGGTGGGCACACACAGGTGTGATGGAGCTGGGCGGGATCAGGCCAGGAATCAGACCCTGATTTTGTGATTTACAGCAGGATTTCTCCCCTGATCCCAATTCCCAGTGTTGTGGTGGTGCCAGGTGTGCTGGTGGTGGGTCTGGGACCCTCAAACTGGGATCTGGGACCCCTAAACTGGGCTTTGGGTCCCTCAGATTAAGGGTTCAAGTTCTGGCCTCCCAAACTGGGGTCAGAGACCCTCCAGCTTTAATCTGGATTCTTTAAACTGGGTGTGGGACTCTCAAACTGAGAACTGGTACCCCCAAATGGGGGTCTGCAGCCCTCCAGCAGGATCTGGGATACTCACACTGGGGGCTCAGCTCTCCAAAATGGGTCGGGACTCCCCCACCCACCTGGAGTTTGGGCCCCTCAAAGAGGGTTTTGGGATTCTCCAGCTGGGTGTGGGACCCTCAAACTGAGATCTGGGACCCCTCAACTGGGTCTGAGCCCTTTAAACTCTTGTCCCAACTATGGGCTCATTCCCCAGCTGCAAATTCCCACAGCAAGGCAAAGGATTTTTATTTTTCATCTCAGTTACTCAGGGAGGAGATGGGAGTTCCTTGCAAAAGGCCCATCCCAGACGGACCAGCAGAACTGACACTGGTTTGGAGTAGGGGCTCAACAGGTCAGTGGGCACAACCCCCCCCTTTTGTTGGTTCTAAAGTGGCTGGTTTTGCATCGAGTGCAAAACCTGAGGGTTTTGAGGGTGGCACCATGAAAAAACTGGAGGGACGTGGGGGAGTGAGGTAGGGGTTTATTTGGGGGTACAAAGAGAAAAGGAGGAAGGGGACACCTCAGGATGGAATTTTGGGTCCACCTTAGAGGGGGGAGGTGAGTGGGAGGACCCCACGATGGAGATCTGGGATCCCCAGGGTGGGCTTGTGGGGTCTCAGGGGAGATTTGGGGGTCCCAGAGTAGGTTTTGGAGGGGCCCACAGTGGATTTTTGGGGTCCCAGAGTTGATTTAGGGGTTCCAAGATAGATTTTGGGGTCCAAAATAGATTTTGTGGGTCCCAAGATGGATTTTGGAGTCCCAGAATCTGGGGAGGTCTCAGGCATTGGAGGTCCTGGCAGATGGGAGGACTCAGTGCCAGATTTTACAGTCCCCTCAGCCGGGGGGCCTTTGGGGTTTGAGGATTCCCAGGGTGGATTTTGGAGTTTCACAGTGAGTTTTGCTCTCCCTGGGATTTATTTGGGCATCTCAGGTTGGGTTTTGGGGTTCTGGAGTAGGTTTTTGTAGGTCCCACCTTGGATTTTGGGGTTCTAGGGTGGGTTTTCAGGGTCCTGGGATGGATTTTAGGGTTCCAGCCCCCACAGTGCAAAGTCCAGGGCGGGGGCACTGTGGGTCAGACACCCCATGGACACCACGTCGATGTGGGGCCCCAAGAACTGGGGGAGGGTCTCCAAAACGATGCCCCCACTGGCCTCCACCATCACCCCGGGGTGTGCAGCCTTGACCTGCGCCGCTGCCGCCTGCAGCTCCTGGGGGGGACACCCCGTGAGCAGGGAGCACGCCCTCCCCAAAATTTGGGGGCACAGTGGACATCAGGATGTACAATGCTCAGGAATCCTGGCATGCAGCCAAAGACCCCTGCGGCTTTGAGTTCCACCCATGGAGCAAATTACCAACTTTATATGAAGAATTACGAGCCATAAAACTTTAAGCAGCATAACAGTAGTTGTCACAGGGTGAAAGGTGGAATTTGGAAGAATTTTACTATGGGGGTCTAGGGGACAAGATGGAGGGATTTCAGCGCTGTCCTGTTCTTCTTCCTTCTTCTTCCTAGCCTCCATCTTCTTGGTGATGGTAGCATCCTAGGTTTAGTGTAAAGTAGAATGTCACTGTCTAACATAGATGGATAGGTAACGGTAAATAACTGCAAATAAAGTACATGTAGTTTTTAGTATAAAGAGATATCACCGCCTCAGGGCAGAGTAGCGTTCCTTGGACTGACCTGCTGAACACACCTCGGCAGGCCAGACAGAAAATGTTTTAGATAGGAAATAATAAACAACCTTGAGAATGCAAGCTGAAGACTTCTGACTCCTTCTTTGACAGCTGGGTTGGAAAAAGAGACTTTTAACACACCTCGGGCTCACCTTGACCAGAGGAGATCCCGAGAGGGCAGGGGCACGAGAGCAGCACTGGCAACACCAAGTGCTGCTGCTGCTGGGCACAGCTGCTGTGCCAGCACTGATCTGCCCCAGCTCTGCACACAGACATTGCTGCTGCAGCTCCAGAGAAGGCAACAAAAGGAGGATCTCTGGTGGGAAATATTTTCTTTCATTTAAAACCACTGAGAGTGTAACCCCTCATTGACACAGTCTGTGGCCACAGGGAAGGTGGAGAGAAACAAAATGAGCAGTGGCACAAACAACGGCATTTCTTTGTGGACAATATTGAGAAAGAAAACAATGAAATAGGGCCTCCAAAATGAAACCAACAAGCCGTACCAAAAATTACTTCTATTACAAGGGATTTGCAGAAACTGGCCAGCAGTTCAGTGTTTCTGAAACCTCCACTCATCACTCTCAACACTGCAGCCTTGAGCTCCTGGTTCCTCAGGCTGTAGATGAGGGGGTTCAGGGCTGGAGGCACCACTGAGTACAGAACTGACACCACCAGATCCAGGGATGGGGAGGACATGGAGGAGGATTCAGGTAGGCAAAGGCTGCAGTGCTGAGGAATAGGGAAAGCACGGCTAGGTGAGACAGGCAGGTAGAAAAGGCTTTGTGCTGTTGCTGCTCAGAGTGGATCCTCAGCACAGCCCTGAAGATCTGCACGTAGGAGAAAACAATGAACACAAAGCATGCAGAGGCTAAAAAGACACTCATCATGATAAGCCCAAGTTCCCCGAGGTAGGATTTGGAACAGGAGACCTTGAGGATGTGTGGGATTTCCCAGAAGAACTGGCCCAAGGCATTGCCCTGGCACAGGGGCAGGGAAAACGTATTGGCTGTGTGCAGCAGAGCATTGAGAAAGGCACTGGCCCAGGCAGCTGCTGCCATGTGGGCACAAGCTCTGCTGCCCAGGAGGGTCCCGTAGTGCAGGGCTTTGCAGATGGACACGTAGCGGTCAAAGCACATGATGGTCAAGAGGAAATACTCTGCTGAGATGAAGAACAAAAAAAAAAAAACTGTGCAGCACATCCTGTGTAGCAGATGTTCCTGGTGTCCCAGAGGGAATTGTGCATGGCTTTGGGGACAGCGGTGCAGATGGAGCCCAGGTCGCTGAGGGCCAGGTTGAGCAGGAAGAAGAACATGCGCGTGTGCAGGTGGTGGCCGCAGGCTACGGCGCTGATGATGAGGCCGTTGCCCAGGAGGGCAGCCAGGGAGATGCCCAGCAAGAGGCAGAAGTGCAGGAGCTGCAGCTGCCGCGTGTCTGCCAGTGCCAGCAGGAGAAAGTGGCTGATGGAGCTGCTGTTGGACATTTGCAGCCTTGGGGTATGGTTATAGAGGATTAACACCCGTCTGGGAAGGAAATGGCTGTGCCACATTACTTTAGATTTCACAGAATAAAATCTATTCCAGATCTCATGTAAAATCCCCCTGAAATAATTTCTCCTCTCTTATACAAACTTTTGATGGCCCATTTTAGGAAATCTGGTGAGGGCTGGCTCAGAAAGCTCCAAGGAACAAGGGGCTCTGCTGATGCTCTGGAGGACTCATGTCTGTTCTATAGAAACAGATAAACAGAAACTGGGAGTGATGTTTGATTAAATCCACCCAGAGTATTAAACAGCTTTTCAGCACTGTCACTCCCAATTCACCCCACTGCAGAGCAGAGCTCTGGGGATGTTGTTTTGGTTATTTCCTTCTACTTGCCTGCGACTCCACACTGCGGTCACTGGGGCTGGGATGCGCCGGCTAGCTGCTCCTGCTGTGACCGGAGGGGGTCACAAGACGCGCCACTCCAGGCTCTCTTTCCAAGAACACCTGGGCAGTGGTGTTGTCTGCGGCGTGGGTGACACAGGCGGGTGCGAGCCACGAGGATCCAAAACAAAGGACCGAGAGAGCGAACACTTGTATGCGAGCCAAGGAAGCTTTATTCCCCAACAGGACTGGGATCAAGCACCTCAGCAGGATCAAGGACAGGTGTCAGAAAAAAGGGGTCTGGCTAGCTCTTCTAAAGGGAGTGGGCGTAGGAGGGAGGAGACGTGAGGGAACCAATAGGTAAAAGCAAGGGGAGGACTATAAGAAACAATAGAACCAATAAAGATTACACAGGGGAGGGAGGAAGCCTCTGGGACAAATCACAGTGGGTGTAGGGGATGATTGACATAGAAGTTTCCCAAAAAAAAAATGGGGGGGTGGTTACAATGATGGACAGCAGCACTTTGGGGATTGACATAACCATACAAGGAAATAAGGGGCGGAGCAAGGCATCACTCACTTTGAAGGGCAGGCCAGTGGCGGGAAAAGCAGGGGGTAAACAACTGGAAGGTACCATCATGAGGGAGTTACATAGGGGGAACCAAGGACCATACCATTTTTCAAACCAACAGAATATAACTAATTATCATAACAGAACTAATAACAATAACTTTTTAACTTTAAAAACACACGACGCTACACTTGCCGCCAGCAGAGGGAGTGGAATTTTTAAGGCAGAAATCCTTGGCATTTCCACTTCTGTCTGAGAGACACCTCGTGGCTGCTGTGAGGCACGGAGACCATCCCTTGGTGCAGGGTGGGGCAGACAGTCTGTCCATCAGCCCTGCCCTCAGCTGCCCAGGGCTGTCCCCTCTTGAGGCTGGAGGGCACCCAGGGGCTCCCTGAGGAGAAACTGGACGCTGTGGAGGCTGGTCAATCCAGTTTCTAGGTCAGGTCTCCAAACTCCCAAGGCAGACCTGGGCTCTCCCCTCTCAGCCAGGGGCACAGAGGGCTCATGGCAGTGCCTGCACAGCCCTGGCCTCAGTGCTGAGGGGCTGTGGGAACACAGAGCTGCAGGGGAGAGCTGAGCCCATCAGGAACAGAGCCTGCAGGACAGCAGCAGCATCCAGGGAAATTCCTGAGTGTCCCAGAGATATTCCTTCCTGAATAGAGAGTGCTGCACACTCAGTGCCCAGAGCTCCCACCTGAGCTGGGAACAAAGGCAGCAGGAAGAGGAGGGCAAAAAGGAGAAATCCTATAATGCTCTGGAGGCCACAAAGGGACAACAGATGGGCACTGGGAGTGTCCCCTCTTCTGGGTGACCTGCAGGGAGGTAACTCCTGCCACTGACCCCATGGCCGTGGAGGCAAAGGCTCTGCTGGGTGCCGCAGGAGATGAGGGGCTTGTGCTGGGGAAGAAATCTGCAGTGCAGGGTTGGCCCAGAGCTGCCTTAGCCCCCCTGCCAGGGCACTTCAGCAGCAGCTCCCTCTGCCTGCCTGCCCAGGGTTCCGCTGCCTGGAGCTGGCCCTGCCAGCAGCTGCTCCCTGTGCCCAGGGCTGGGCCCTGCCAGTGCTGCCCGAGCCCAGCCCAGCCCTGGGGGCTCAGCTCTGCCCTGCAGACCCCTCCCAGGGCACTGCCCAGGGGCAGCTCTGGCTCTGCAGGGGGTGGAAGCAGCTCAGAGAGGTCACAATGAGAACTGGGGTCTCAGTGCCTTCACCAGAGCGCAGAAATGAATTCCCATCTCCCACTGCCCCCCCCCCCCCCCCAGGCAATGGAGAGTGGGCAAACTGCCAGCCCAGACTCCTTCCCTGTCAGGTTAATGCTGCCTCGGTGTCTTTCTCCTAAGGACCCTGGGGTGATGTGGAGCTGTGAGCAGCTCTGACCCCTCTGCACCCACCCAGCTGCACGAGAGCTCTGCCCTGCCAGGGTCACACCTTCACCCAGAGCTGGACCGAGAGCACTCCGGGCAGCTCCCCAGGAAGCCTGAGAGCTGCCCCTGGCAGGAGCAGAGCCCCTGCCCTGACACTCAGCCCCTGCAATGAAGGAACCCTGCTCTGACAGAAAAGCCCTGGGCAGCCCTGGCTGAACACCCGGCTTCCCACCCCTGCAGCCTCCCCTGGAGGGGCATTTTGGGCCCTGTCCCTTTGATGGGGCTGCAGGGAGTCCCTGCTCTGCAGCTTGCCATTCTGCACAGAAAAGGGACCCTGAAAGCCACCCAGCCAGATCCGAGCTGCAGCAAGAGAGGGGAGCTCTGAGAGAGCCTCCAGCACCCTGAGGGATGGCCCTGGTGCAGAGACTCACCATGCTAAGGACTGTGCAGGTGACTCCAGCAGTGACCTCGCAGCATCCTCAGCCTGCACAGAGCCTCTCCTCTCTCTGTGCCTCTGTGCTGTGCCCAGGGTGGCTGCAGACAGTGCCCCAGCCCTGCTAGGCTGTGCACAGCAGCTGCTCCTGGCCAGAGCTGTCTCTCTGCAGCGCTGCCCTTGCCACGAGCTGCCTCTGGGCCAGGAGCCCGGCCCAGCTCAGCAGCACAGACACAGCACAAGGACTTCTCTTGTGGGTTGGGTGCTAAATCCCTGAACATCAGTCCCTGAGAGGGAGCTGTAAAAACCACTCAAAAACTGAAAGTCACAATCCAACTCAAGAGTTTCTTCAAGTTATAATGGGTCCCACTGAGGGACACAACTGAGTAAGTGTCCCCAGGTTCCAGTTAGAGCAGAACACTGGAGGCACTGATGAGAGGTGGGGACATGTAGGGGTGCATCAGTTTTATGTTGGTTTATTCCTGTACCCCCCATTCCTGTTTATGGTTCTGCCCGGACTCTCTCTCTCTCTCTCCTTGATCGACCCGTCAGTTACACTTTTCCACTCCTTCCCCTACGAGTTATCTCTCCTAATCCCTCCCTGGCTGCCTGTCCGTTATTCAGTGTCCATGCCCTTTCATCTAGAACCTTCTGTCTTGGACACTGAGTGATTGGACCATAGGTCAGGGTTCAACCCCCAGGTTATTCCCACTGGAGATCCGAGATGTTTGTTACGCGTTATTCCCTCCTCTCAAAAATTTAGATTGGTCAGTGTATTCTGTTTATAAAGCCCTGCCGGGTATGCATTTTTGTCCGCGCACGACGCATCTTCAATAAAACACCTCCCTTTTCCCTGTCAGCGCGGTCCTGTCTTTCTCCTGTGAGACGCAGCCCGACTCCTTTCCAAACAGCTCCGGGATTCTCGCTCTCCTGAAGGCATCCTGCCTTAAGCACTCTCCCCAGGAAGTCTCTCCGCAGGAGAGTGCCCCTTCCCCCTTCGGTACTGCCGGCGGCACTGGCCGCAGCAGCCGGGAATCCAGAGGCCAGTCGCTGCCGCTACAGGTTGGCGCCCATCGCGGGGCAGTCCGAGAAAATCACCGGACCCCACGGCAGAGAAATCCCGGAGCCAGCGGGCTCGACTCGTTGAACTACCGGAAAGTTTCTCATGGGACGTTAACTTACCCTGTGGGATAGCGGACCCATTTTCATGGGTATCGCTCCCCCGGGGACCGAGATCGGTAGCTCCGAGCACCCAGGAGTCGATCTCTTCACAGGAGTCGCCCTTCCTGGAACGTGAGTTCTTTTCTCCTCCTTTCTTTCTCCCCCCCCCACTTCCTTAACTTACGCCGGTTTCGTCCGGCTCCCGGTTTCATCCGGGCTTTTCCGTAACTTACGCCGGTTTCGTCCGGCACTCGGTTTCGTCCGGATTTCTCGTAACTCGCGCCGGTTTCGTCCGGTCCGCCGGTTTCGCCCGGCTTCCCGGTTTCGCCCGGGTTTCTCGCTTTCCCTAGCTAGCCAGCGATTTTGCCGGCATAGTCCGGCGGTGGGGGTTGCTCAAAAAGTCCTTTCTCTCGCGTTTTCCAGGGTTGATGATTTGAGCTTTTTACCATCTCGTTATGGGTGCTCATTTTACCAAAGCTCAAAAAAGACACTTTAACTTTGTTTCTGTTATCCTTTCGCAGGGGGGTTTTGAAAAATTCGAAAAAAAGGAGGTTCAAAAACTAGTCATTTGGCTTTCTGCTCAGTTCCCAGAAGTTTCCCCTGAACAAATTCACGATTGGCGTTTTTGGGGACAAGTTTGCACTAAATTATGTGAATTGACTAAAGCAGGGAACTCATCACTTTCGCAAATTACTTTCTGGGCTTTCCAAATTAGAAAAGTTCTGAAGTCCCAGAAGAAACTGAGCAAACAGCCGTCTGACTTGCGTTTTGTTCCCAGTTCACCTCGTTCCCTTTGTTCTGTTCCTTCCCCCGCTACCCCCAAGCGCGGAAACCCGAAAGCGGCAGCCCGCGACGGCACCGCACGGAGCCCAGGTCGCCGCTCCGGCCCCTTTTGGGAATCCCAGTCCCCCGTCCCGAAAAGTTCTGGCCAAACTTCCCGGGACTCTCCCCATCCTCCTTCTCACTCAGTTAAAACCACTCACAGCGGCAAAAGTTCAGTTCGTTTTAATACTCCCCCCCCTCTCCTCCCCCTTCCTCGCCATCTACTCCACTCTTCCAGGATAGCTCACAAGAAGCCCGAAATGGCGGACACCGCGTGGCGCTTCCCGCCGGCATTCCTTCTTCTTCCCAAAGCCCACTTCTTTCTCGTCACGACTCTTTCCCTTATCCGGTTTCCCCTCCCACTGCTCCTCCTTCCGCCCCTCCCCTCCCTCCGCCCAATTATACACCCCGCGGCACTCCCACTCCGGCGTCGGCGCCTCCCCCATGCCACGTCTCCCAGGCGGGGACAAAGTCGTCATCCGTCTCCGCCCCCATCCTTAGCTCTCCCCCTCCCCCTTCCCCTCTCGGCTCTGGTTCCCACGCTCCGTCCGGAGCCGCGGGGGGGGGAGCTGAGAGCCTGAACCCGGAGCCGCCAGTCCTCTCGGCGGCCCCGGTCACTTACCAGCCCGGGGGGGGGGGGGGGACGGACCAGCCCCATTGGACCCCGTTCCCACAGCATTCGATAAAGGAGTTGTGCAAAGCCCAAAAGGATTTCTCCCGGGAGAGTGAATATTTCCGGGGAATTCTGAAAGCTACACTCTCTGAAGCAGTGGTCACCCCTGCAGATTTAAGGCGGCTGTTCTCCTGCCTTTTAAACCCCACAGAATTCCTTGTTTGGGAAAAACATTGGCGAAGAGAAATTAGTAACATCTTACCCTCACTGTGGGAGAACCAAGCCACAGGCTCAGATCTGCACGGGGGTATGTTAACAACTGACCACTTGTGTGGGACAGGAGCATGGGAGGATGGGCAGACCCAAGCGTGGTATGTCCCAGTGGAGGCTTTAAGGGAGGGAGCCAAAGCAGCCGAGCGAGCTTTCCTTACCTTACGGTCCATTGCTACCCCCTTAACATCATATATAAAAATCATGCAAGAACCTAATGAGCCCTTTTTAAGCTTTGTTGAGCGCCTTCGCAGGGCGGTCGAGACGCAGGTCCATGATGAATCAATTAAGAAGGGAATCCTCACTGAGGTAGCAGCGACGAATGCAAGTCCAGCCTGCAAAGCCGCCATCCTCAGTCTGCCGTTAGATCCTCCCCCCACGCTGGATCAGATGCTAGACGTCTGCGGCCGCAAAGTCGCCATCATCGCGGAGGAGCTCGACAAGCAGCCCAAGGTTCCGGCTCGAAGGGTAGCTGCGACCGACCTGGAGGAAGTCACCACAGCTGCTGCTGCTGCCCCGTCCCGACAGCCCAACACGCCAAAGCTGCAACCCCGGACGGATGCACCGTGCCATCTGTGCAACCAATCCGGGCATTGGATGCCGGACTGTCCCCTGAGGCGGGAGTTTTACGAATTTAAAAAGAAACAGCGGCCTCAGGGGACCCCACAACACCAACCAAAAAACTAAATTGCAAGCGCGCCTCCTCCCCGCGCCATGATAAAAATAGGGCAGGTGCCACCATTCCACCATGCGGGGAAAAGGGAAGGGAGGGAGACCTCCAGCAGGACCTGCCTGTTGCCACAGACTCTAAAACTTTACCAAACTCAACTTCTCACGAATCTATTTCTGATCTTTTTCAGGAGGTGCCTCGGCCAGTCCTAACAACCACCTCCAGGACAGTCCCCTTTCGGTTGCAGTTGGCGGAGCCACTACATCTTATTGACTCAAATATCCAACTTGTCTCCGTCAGCCCGGAATGCCCAGGTACCTGGCATCGGACCAAGGGTAGGTTCGTCACAGTTGGAGATTCCAAATTTACACCACAAGACATTCACATCATCCCGGGTCTCGTATCATCAGACCCGGAAGAGTTCGCAATAGCCATGTATTGTGCCTGCCCTCCCACCTTTCTGCCTCGGGGGCAAATTGTGGCGCAAGCCATTCCTATCCCTGAGGAGCTCTGGGACTCCAAGCCACCCAAAACATCCACATCCTCACACCTCCCATCGGTGGCTTGGGCTCAGGCCTTAGGCAGAGAAAAACCAAGAATCACCTGCAGCCTACAGAAAGGTGGAGACCAGAAGCTTGTTCACGGGCTTCTGGACACTGGAGCAGATGTCACAGTCATTCCCTCCCGGGATTGGCCGTCACATTGGGAGTTGCAAGACGCCGCAGAACGAATCCGAGGTGTAGGAGGGATCCAATTGGCAAAACAATCTAAGAACATTGTGCAAATTATGGGACCGGATGGACAATTAGCGTCTGTACGTCCATTCGTTTTAGATTACACGGAGCCCCTGTGGGGGAGGGACCTGCTCGCCCAATGGGGAGCCCGAATTGACCTACCAGCGGCTCCCCAGGTTTTTGGGGCAGCGATCACTGAGGAGCGCCCTACCCAGAAACTGAATTGGCTGACTGACACATCTGTCTGGGTAGAACAGTGGCCGCTTTCAAAACAAAAATTAAAGGCGCTCGAGGAACTCGTGGAGGAACAGCTGCAGCGAGGCCACCTGGTGGAGACCACGTCTCCGTGGAACTCCCCAGTGTTTGTCATAAAGAAACCTAATAAAGAGAAGTGGCGACTCCTTCACGACCTTCGACAAATTAACAACGTCATTGAAGGTATGGGTCCCCTCCAACCAGGGATGCCCTCTCCAACAATGCTTCCCCAAAATTGGAATTTAGCTGTAATTGACATAAAAGACTGTTTTTTCCAAATTCCCCTACACCCCGACGATGCTCCGCGTTTTGCTTTCTCGGTTCCTACCATCAACCGAGAGGCCCCTAGGAGGCGCTACCACTGGACAGTTTTACCCCAGGGAATGAAAAACAGTCCAGTTATATGCCAGTGGTATGTCTCTTCCTTGCTCTCATCAGTCAGGGCAAAAGCAACCAACGCTACAATTTTCCATTACATGGATGACATCCTCGTCTGTGCTCCAACTGATGACGAACTTGCTCACAGTCTTGACCTAACAATCAGTGCATTGGTTGCTGCAGGGTTCGAGTTGCAGCAGGACAAAATTCAAAGAATGCCACCCTGGAAGTATCTAGGTCTTACAATTAGCAAAATAACTATCACACCACAAAAAATTAAAATTCAGAATTCCATTCAAACGCTTTCTGATGCCCAAAAACTGTGTGGGTCTTTAAATTGGGTGAGGCCTTGGCTAGGCATTCCCACCGAAGACCTGGCCCCCCTTTTCAATTTGTTGAAAGGGGGAGGGGAACTTAATTCTCCTAGGTCGCTCACCCAAGAGGCGCAAGCTGCGTTGGAAAAGATCCAAAAGTCCATCTCGGAGAGACAGGCCCATCGTTACCAGCCGGGCCTGCCCTTCAAATTCATTATTCTCGGGAAATTGCCACACCTCCATGGGATGATCTTCCAATGGGAGGACATCAAAAACACCAAAAAGGACCAAGGGGCTAGGGACCCTCTCTTGATTATAGAGTGGGTGTTCCTTAGTCACCAAAGGTCCAAAAGAATGACGAGGCCACAGGAGCTGGTGGCGGAATTGATCCGTAAGGCTCGCCTTCGGATCAGGGAGCTGGCAGGTGTGGACTTCACATGTATTCACATACCACTCAAATTAGATTCGGGTCACTTTACAAAAGCTATGTTGGAACACCTTCTCCAAGAGAATGAGGCCCTGCAGTTCGCTCTGGACAGCTACACCGGTCAGATTTCTATTCATCGGCCGGCTCACAAAATTTTTAATTCAGAAGTCCAGTTTAAATTATCTCTTCAGCAGGTTCAGAGTAGGACTCCTCTGAAGGCTCCGACCGTTTTCACTGACGCATCCGGTGCATCCCACAAGTCAGTTATGACTTGGCGGGATCCGCAGACTCAGCAGTGGGAAGCTGACATTAAAGAGGTAGAAGGATCACCTCAAGTAGCTGAGTTAGATGCTGTCGTCAGAGCTTTTGAGAAGTTCCCTGGACCATTCAATCTGGTCACCGATTCTGCTTATGTAGCGGGCGTGGTTGCCCGTTCAGAACAAGCGATTCTGCAGGAGGTGTCCAACACAGCCCTTTATCAGCTGCTCACCAAATTAGTAAATTTAGTCTCTCACCGAGAGCAACCATTTTATGTGATGCATGTGCGGTCCCACACTGACCTGCCGGGGTTCATTGCCGAGGGGAACAGGAGAGCAGATGCCCTCGCTGCCCCTGTGCAAGTGGCCCCGCTCCCAGACGTGTTCCGCCAGGCTAAGATCAGCCACCAGCTCTATCATCAGAATGCGCCGGGTCTGGTCAGGCAATTCCAACTTAGCCGTGACCAGGCCAAGGCCATTGTGGCCACCTGCCCCCATTGTCAATCCTTCCAGCTCCCGTCTGTCAACGCAGGGGCTAACCCCCAAGGATTGGCGAGTTGCGAGGTGTGGCAATCCGATGTTACACACGTCCCTGAGTTTGGTAAACTGAAATTCGTTCACGTATCAGTAGATACCTTTTCCGGCGCGGTTTTTGCCTCCGCCCACACAGGGGAGAAGGCAAATGACACCAAGAAACACCTACTTCTAGCCTTCTTCACGCTGGGCATTCCAAAAACATTAAAAACTGACAACGGCCCAGCATATAAGTCCAGGGAACTGCACAACTTCCTGCAGCAATGGGGAATAGAACATAAAACTGGCATCCCCTATTCCCCAACGGGTCAAGCTGTAGTGGAGTGGACCCATCAGAGCCTCAAAAGAGTCCTTCAACAACAACGTGAGGCAATGAAGATGGAGTCCCCCCAGGTCCGCCTTGCCAGGGCCCTTTTCACGATCAATTTCTTAAACTGCTCTTTTGAGAATCTAAATCCACCAATTGTTCGGCACTTCGGGCAACACCAACAACTGCAGCCGAAAGAAAAGCCTCCAGTTCTCATCAAAGACCCCGAGACCTGGAGGACGGAGGGACCTTTTGACCTTGTCACCTGGGGGAGAGGTTACGCCTGCGTTTCCACTCCCTCGGGTCCAAAATGGGTCCCTTCAAAATGGGTCAAGCCATACACCCCCTCCAGTCAAGTTCCAACTAAGAAAGTGGCACAGGTTGAAGAAGCCTGTTGGAGGAGAAAAAAGAGGCCTTTTGAAGGAGGTTTAGACCTCCCGGAGCAGAACCATTCCTGATGTTTTACCTTTATGACTTTTTGTCTTGTTCTTTTCAGAAAGCCCGAGAAAGCCCATCCCCATGACCCTCATCGAGCTGATCATTCTCTGGAATCTTTTTGCCATCACGAGCCCACGGATTGTCCCTCAGCCTAAGCAGAACGTTTGGAAGATGCTCGCTGGCGCCCTCGGCAGAGATTATTTGTGCCTCACTGCCACCTCGGCAGCAGACCCCTTGTCGACCTGCCTTGTGGGGATCCCTCTTCCTCCAAAAGAGTTTCCCGAGCCCCTCTACTCCTTCCTTAAACCCCTTTCCCAAAATAAAGTTTTCCGTCCCTCTAGTCCCAATCCCAATTTGATCTGGAGGAGGCTGATGTCCAAATTGAACATATCTAAATCCGACCCCACTGAATTTAAATTGCTCGGCTCCGCATCAGCAAATTTGTGTGTTCAATTTTTCCCTTTCCACGACCGCGACGAAAAATCTTTTACACCAATCATAGAACCAAATCAAAACTACGCGGCAGGAAATTGGTGTTCTGTTACCTCCCATATTACCACCGCCTTCTCCTTTGAAGATAAACCCAGATCCCTTCCCAACGGTGTGTTTTTCATTTGCGGAGACCGAGCATGGGCAGGCATCCCCCCTCGCCTTCTAGGAGGCCCGTGTACATTTGGACGGCTGACGCTGTTTGCTCCCAACAATTCCCAAGTTAAAGATTGGAAAAAGAAAATTGTCGCACACAATTCAGTCCGCGTAGCAAGAGATCTTAAAGATTTAAATGAACAGTGCGACTCCAAAATTGTCCATTGGTCAAAGCCAGAAGGTATCGCATGGACAGTGTTTCTCCCGTGGGTGTCTATTGCGAAGTCTCTAGGTGAATTAGCTCACCTAGAGTGTTGGGTAGCCAAACAAGCCAATTATACCTCAGCCGCTTTAAGTAACCTCCTAGCAGACGAAGAAATAACAAGGCATGCGACTCTCCAAAACCGGGCAGCAATAGATTTTCTATTGCTGCTCCATGATCACCGGTGTGAAGAATTCGAAGGGCTCTGCTGCCTCAACCTATCATCCAGAGCCGAGGACGCCAGAAGATCAATTGATCGAATGAAGGGAATGATCAGCAACATCAAAGAGAAAACATCAGACTGGTTGGGAGACATCTTTACGGGATGGGGTCTCTCGGGCTGGGCAGTCTCTCTTTTGAAAACTGTTGTGTTAGTCCTTTTCATTTTACTGGTCATTTCAATTGCATTTTCTGTCGTTTGGAGAATTCTTAGAGGGCTTATAGTTAAATCGATGTCTGCTGTGGCAGTGAATCGAGTGGTAGTCGAAGAACAGGTTATAGACGAAGGTCAAAAAGAAGAAGGTTCCGAGGAAGACGAGCAGTTAAAAGACCACCCCTGGTCAGATGAATCCTCAGAAGATGGTTTTTAAGTTACCCCACTCCTCCTTTCTCTTTTTAAACAAAAAGCGGGAGATGTAGGGGTGCATCAGTTTATGTTGGTTTATTCCTGTACCCCCCATTCCTGTTTATGGTTCTGCCCCGGACTCACTCTCTCTCTCCCTCTTCTTGATCGTCCCGTCAGTTACACTCTTATCTCTCCTAATCCCTCCCTGGCTGCCTGTCCGTTATTCAGTGTCCATGCCTTTTCATCTAGAACCTTCTGTCTTGGACACCGAGTGATTGGACCATAGGTCAGGGTTCAACCCCCAGGTTATTCCCACTGGAGATCCGAGATGTTTGTTACGCGTTATTCCCTCCTCTCAAAAATTTAGATTGGTTAGTTGTCGTGGTTTGGCCCGGAAATGTGTTTTTGGAAAGGTCTAAGTCGGGCCAATCAGGGGCCAAATTCAAAATTGGCATTTAAGGTGGCCACTAAGGGTTTGGATACGCCTCTGAGAACACACGGGGGTTAAAAGCAGGAGATTCCCAGAGAACTTCCTCTTTGGGAATCCGGCGTTGGTGAGTAAGGTCCGACCTCTCCCCTGCCCAGCTGCGTCTGGGTGGGGGAGGGGGAGGCCATGACAGGGAGGAGGCCGGGAGCCCCAAAAGGTGCAGAGGTGGAGGAGAACATGCAGGGATTGATGAGACTTGAGATGTCTGGGCAGCGCCCCCGGAGAGAGGGACAGAGATTGTGCTGGCAACTCAGCCGGCCAGAAGCGGGGGATGCGTCGAGAGAAGGTGCCCGGCAGATGTGGGAGTCCTTGGGCAGGCAGAGTTGAAGATTTTAACCCCTTTGTAGACTAATAGAAACCTTACAAATACTGAATCCTCCTGAATCAGGATGAGGTGAGAGAGAGATGAGAGATGGGCAAGCGTGAGGAAAGCTGGAAGAGAGAAGAATCCTGAGTGGAAGAGATGATGGAGTGGCCTTGGGCTGGACTCTTTCTTGTATAGCCATGGACAGACCCGTGTTTTTTTTCCCTGTGACCCAGAGACTGTATTTAGGGGGAGGCAACACCCGGGAGTCAAGAGTGAAGCAGCGGCGTGAACAGAGACGGCTGAAGGGGGTGTGGGATGCCCTCTGTCTCCACGGAGAGGAAGATCTCTGTTCATGAGGCCCCTCGGCCCCAGGGGGTGAAATTTGGGGGGGACTGGTGTCCCAAGAGTTGAGAGACTGCTGTTTCTGGAAGTGGGTGGAGCATCTTTAAACGGGGAGCCCTAAAGGCAGTCCTGGCCCGTGTCCAGTGGTGAGAGCACTGGATATGGGGGGGGAGAAGTCACGAGGGCTGATGTTCTTTGGGTGGGGCCATGGATGACGCGGAAGCACAGGAGGTTTCAATTGTGCTTCCGGGGGAGGCCCATGAGGCAAGGGGGGACTCCTCTCTCCCTGATGGATTTGAGGGTTGATAATTTGAGGGGTGGTGAATCTGTGGAGAAAAGGGAGGGGGAGGAGGAAGGTATTTGGAAGGTTTTCATTCTTAGTTTAGTATGTGTTCCTTTCTAGATTTGTAATAAATAAAGTGTTATGTTTTTTTCCCTCCATCCCCGAATGAGAGCCTGCTTTGTTCTGTTCCCGGGTCACATCTCACAGCCACCATTTTGAAAATATACCCTTCATGGGGGCCCTGGCATTGTGCCAGGGTCAAACCATGACATTAGTGTATTCTGTTTATAAAGCCCTGCCGGGCATGTATTTTTGTCTGCGCACGACGCCCCTTCATTAAAACACCTCCCTTTTCCCTGTCTGTGCGGTCCTGTCTTTCTCCTGTGAGACGCAGCCCGACTCCTCTCCAAACAGCTCCGGGGATTCTCGTTGTCCTGAAGGCATTCCGCCTTAAACACTCTCCCCGGGAAGTCTTTCCGCAGGAGAGTGCCCCTTCCCCCTTCGGTACTGCCGGCGGCACTGGCCGCAGCAGCCGGGAACCCAGAGGCCAGTCGCTGCCGCTGCAGATGAGAGCAGTGAGGACCCATATGGAACCAGGATGGGACCAGTACACACCGGTACGTAACAGACCGGGACCAGGAAGGGAACATTAAAGACCAGCACAGGCCAATAGGAGACCAGTACAGGAGCTGCACGGGACCAGTACAAGCCTTTCAGTCTCACTTCCAGGAAAAATCCTGGAAAAGATTTTCCTGGGAGCTGTTGCAAAGCCCTGGAGGACGAGGCCGGCCCCGGTCGAAGCCAGCGCGTCTCGGATTCCTCTTGGGACATGGTGACCCCCTGGCTGCCCACGGGGTGTAGGTGGAGAATCTGCATTCCAGCAAGGCTTTCCAGACTGTCTCTGCCAGGATCCTTCAGGACAAAGTGTTTATCCAGCCCCAGCTGCATAAACATGCCATGTGCTGGGTGACAATGGGCACAAGGCTTGGGCACAAAGGGTGACAGTGACTGGGGTGGCATCAGGCTGGCACCGGTCACTAGTGAGGTTCTGCAGGGCTCCATCCTCAGCCCTGTGCTCCCCAACATCTCCATAAATGGCTTGGACACAGGACTGGGAGGGATCCTCTGGAGAAGGGTGCAGGAGATTTTTCTCTAAGAAAGTGAATTATTTACCAGTTTTGAGGAAACTCTCAGCAAGAGCTGCAGCAAGAAGGAAAAACTACATGAATATGCAAAAAGGATAAGATCAACCATAAGAAAGCAGAACAACACCTGCCCCCTACAACCCTTGGAGCTTGGAAATGTACAGAAACACTTTGTGAGAGCTGTCCCTTCGTGATGCACAGGGGAGAGAAATGCCCCACCTGTCTCACCTGACGCTGTTAGCCTGGTTCAGGGCCAATCTGATATTTGCTTCTGGACTTTCTACGACTGTATTTTAATTATGGAATAAATTCTCCTTACTAATCAAAAAAAGCTAATTCATTTAAAACATGCAGGATTCCTGGGACCCTCATCAGGGACCCCAAAATCTCTCTTTGTGCCTCTTCAGGTCCAGGCCTAGCTGATGCCAAAGAAGGAAATGTGCCCTCAGCCCAGGGACGCTCAGCATGGGCTCCCCCATCCCCTCGGGGCCCCGCCGCTGGGCACAGCAGCCCCTGCCTGGCTCCTGCCTGCCCACACCGTGGCCATCCACGGCTGCTCCTGGGCATGGAGCTCAGCCACTGCTGGTGCCGGGTGGGCTTTGCTGCAGCTACCACATGGACATAGCTGTGAAAACTCCATCCCTTCATTTGAACATAAAATGTGGGCCAAGCCCTGCCCTGCCAGGCAAGGGCTGCCCACCTTCAGTCCTGGCTGGGGAACAGGACCAGGGGGCTTGGGGGCAGAGGGTCTCGTTGTGGAGGGGTGGGTTTTGGGATGGCCTCGTGACGCTGCTGCAGCCAGGTGGAGATGGATCTCAGGGCTGGACTTTTCCTTTCTGGGGAGGGAGCTTGTCCTGCCTGGCAGTTGTGTCCAAGGGCTGGGCCAGTCCCCCCAGTCGAGCTCACTGCTCTGTGTTCTGCACACTGGGCCAGGAGATCACATCCAAGGATTTCTGAGCTCCTCAGGCACTGTCAGCCACAGCCCACGATGCTGAGGCGTGAGTGATCTCTGGCTGGAGACGAGTACCCCACTCCCTCCTGTCAGCAGCTTCCCAGCTGGAAGTTTGGCACCTTGGGAGGGCCCTGAATCACACAGCCCTTTTGTTTCATAGGAAAGGTGAAGCCTTTACTTCACCATTTGCTCTTCATGTGCAATGGAAGGCTCTGCTTCCTCTTGTGGTCCTCAAAGGACACAGTCAGTCAATAACACAGGGGGGGAAACCATCCGAGCTCTTCAATGCTTTGATATGCCAAAGGAAACCTTGAGGAGCACACGGTGGGTCTGTGCTGCCTGACCAAGCCAGAGGCCTTCCATGATGGAGTGGCTGCCTCAGTGCACAAGGGAAGAGCTACAGATGCCACCACTCTGCACTTCTGTAATGCCCTGGACACATCAGCCCTGCCCAGCACCCTTGTCCCGCGTTTGGTGAGCTATGGATCTGATGGAGGCACAGTTTGGAGAATGAGGCATTGCCTGCCTGGTCACATTCAGGGGGTTGTGGACAATGGCTCAGAGGCCCGATGGATGTCAGTGACCAGTGGTGTCCCTCAGGGTGACAGCAAAACCATGCCTGGACACTGGGAACTCAATGTCCTGATGGTGCTGCTGGACAAGAGAGCTGGAGGTGCCTCCCAAACAGAACTGTTCTCATTCCCCAAGTCTTTCAGCCTTGCTCAATGAATGAGCAGCTTTAAAAAAAAAAATCTCTTTTTTTATCCTTCTCATATGAAGTTTTAATTAGAAAGAGATTTTATTTTATACAGTTATATTTAGCAAATACATTAAATAGCAGATGCTTTTAAGATACCAAGTACTGGAACTGCAGCCAATTCCTCCCTGACTGACATTTATGAGTGCCTGATCTCAGGGAGGAATTAGAAGGGCCTGTCCAGAGGGTGGGAGCAGATGTATGCCCTCTTCTCCAGGAGCTGCTTTCCAGCTTTTTTAATGGAATCATCCAGGTTTTCATTGGCATCTGTGGAGAAAGAGAGAAAAGTCAACTAAGGGACCACAAAGAGCTGTTGTAAATTTCTTTCAAGGAGTGTTTTTCAATGCAAATGCAAGAGAGTGAGGGCCAGGAAGAAACTGAATATTCTTTTCTGAAAAAGATTGGTTATTACAGATTGAGCTTCAGAGAGCCAATGCCCAATTGGTCAGTACTTCCCAAAGAGTCTAAATCCCTCATTTCTATCAGCTACTTGTCAGGAGTATATACATGAAATGTAGATAGTATATTCCTCAATAAAGAACCCTGGCAGTTGGCTTTAGCTATGCAGTTAAGAGACTGTTTTGAACAGGTTCCAGCTCTGCAGTTTGTTTCAATTAAAAGCAGAGCCAAACTCTTCTGTTGGTCACATCAAACCAACATAAATTTCAGGAGTCTCTGAAAGACCTAAGAGTGTCAACATTATTTCATTTTATAGTACTTACAGTCTTTTAATTCAGCCATGGAATACTTAGGCCATCACTGACTATATCAAATAACTGGAAAAAGCACTGGAAAAGAAGTTTTATTACAATTAAGATTTAAAATCTAATGAATGAACTTCATAACAAAAACTATCTAGTAAGAATACAGTGATTGAAACATCTCAAAGCTCTTTGATAATGGAGCCCTGAACCCCAGTCATGTGCAGTGCAGCCTCAGCTGTCCCTTTGAGGCCAGAGAACTGCCAAGGCTCAGGGCTGGGATGAGCCTCGCCCAAAACTGGCTCCAAGACTGGTTGGGAATCAATCCAGAGTAGGGCTCACACAAAGAGCAAAGTCTCAAGGCCAAAGCAAAAACCTTCATCACGTTGGATTTGTTTTAACACTGATCTGGAGCAAATTTGCTTCTCCTGCAACACCACTGTTACCATGAAACTTTACATGAGATACTAAATAAGCACTGTCCTCTTCTGTCCTGTCCTGAGCTGTGCTGCCCAAATACTGTGGAGAACTTGCTCTGCCTCTGCCCTGTGCCCCTGGGGCTGCTCTTGGCCAGGCAGCCTCAGTGGGAGCCAGCACTGGCTGCAGCCCCAGTGGGCCCCCAGGACAAGGCCCAGCAATTGAGAGGCCACTGGAAGCACTGGGCAGCAGCAGAACCCTCTATAGAGTTATTTGGACAACCATGGACTGGCCACAGCTCCACTACTGCACGACTCCCAATCAGGCTACCAATGCCAGGAGCAGAGTTATAAGAAAACTGTGGAGAAAAATCAACAACTGACCGTCTGAGCTCGTACAGCTTGCGAATGCCAAGATAGCAGCCTATCAGCACAAGTGGCACAGTGATCACTGTCACCACCGTGCCTAACATGCAGGACCTGCGCACATCCTGGGGGCAGACAATTCTTGGGAGGCGCACTGGATCCGGGGCATATATTCCTGTTTCATTGATAACGTCTGTGGGAGCAATGGGGAGCGTGAGCTCGTGCCGTGCTGCACTGCTGAGCTGGCAGCATGGCGGATACAGGCAGGACGTTGTCTGTTTCCCCCAGAGCTGGGGCCTGCAGGCACCTTGCCGCCCCTGGGCACAGGCTGTGCCAGCCAACAAAGCCCAGCAGGCCGGGAGGAGAGCCCGGGGGCAGCGCAGCTGCTTGGGCAGTGGCTGCTGCCAGGGACACGGGCCAAAGCCATCCCTGAGCAGCCACTGCCACCCCTGGCCCTCCCTGCCCCGTGACAGCTCCCCCAGCCCCAGGGGACAGACTGTCAAAAAGTCCACAGCCAGCAAAGAGATTGTCCCAGGAATTGTGTGCTGCTTTTCCTCCCTCCAGTTGTAAATCCCTCAGACTGCTGTAAATGCCCACACATGGTCTGATCAGCCCCCATGCTTTTCCAGTCTGCTCTCAGAAATTCTGCAACAAATCCACTAACAAATTCTAGGTTACATCTGTGAATTGCATGCTACAGTTTCCTTCATGTTTTTCCCAATACCTGGAAGTTTCTATATAAAGTAATGCCCTTGAGAATCTCTGTTTCTTTTCAGGTTTTTTTTTTTTTTGTTGTGTTGTTGTTTTTTTTTTAATTAAGAGAGATGAAACAGCCTTATTGGTTTTAGTTTTGGCAGGTCTGGTTTTTTTCTCTGCATGATGGTTTACTTATTATCTACATTTAAGATTGTTTTTATTTATGGTTTTTTTGTTCCCCAAGCAATTTTTTTTACTGTCTTTTGTTCACTTCATAGTTAATGTTCCATAGATGAATAGTTTGGACTCTCTTTTTATAGGAATATAAAGGTCTCAGAAAGCTGTACTTTTAATTTTGATGACATTGTCTCTCCCCGCTCCTAGCCTTTACAATGATCCTTTTTGAAACATCACTGAGGATAGGTAGAGTTATTTGGGAAATAACCAATTGGCTTGGCTTAACTTGGGTATTGGATTACTATTTTCAGTGCTATAAACCTACATTGGTTCAAGGTTCACACCACGGTCCTGATTTGTGGCTCACTGCATGGATGCCTGTCTGAATTAAAACAGTGTTTGTGAGGCAGCTGAAGAGCCTAGACCTCAGAGATTAAAATTCCTGGGAGGAGGAGGAGGAGGTGGAGGAAGAAAGGATAAAATCCTGTTTCAAAAGCTGTTTTCTCACTTCTAGTATGCCAGAAGTATGGTAGACTACACCTGTCCTCAAATGTCATTTACTTACAGAACAACTCTCTACAGTGCCACACTCCAGGAGAAATGACTCAACACTTTGCCTCCCAATGCATCAGTTTTAATTCTAGTGAGAGGTAGGCCTTAATTACAGTCTGATTAGAGCAAATCAATAAAGCAGTCTTGCCATTGTGTGAGTGGCAAGAGGAATTTGCTTGTGAACAGATGAGTATGTCCCGCTCAGTAATTAACAAAATTTGCCTTGACTTGGAAGAAAGTAGACAAGGAGCAATGCAGTATTGGGGTTTATCCAGGGATAAATGGGGCAAGAAGCTGTAATAACTTACCTGTTTTACAGAACACAAGTACTGATATGGCAAATAATGAACCCACATGAAGGGATCTTCAGGACATTCCTTTATTTCTTAACTGGAAATGGGCAGCAAAATGCTGGCATTTATCTGAACTGGAAGCCGTGTTCCTCTCCTTTTTCTCCTTGAGCATACTGTGTGTTATTTGCAGACTTCACTGCCCAGCCCATCAATCCTCTCGTGGCCAATTGCTAAAGGGCACAACTACCAAAATACAGGTGCCAGCATAATCAGCCCAGCACTAATGCAGCACTGCTTTGATGGTGAACAGGAGCACAGAATGGCTTGGGTTGGAAGGGACATTTAAAGGCCATCTAGTCCCAATGGCCTGCAGTGAGCAGGGACACCTTGAACTAGGTCAGGTTGCTCAGAGCAGGAGCTTGACTGTCTGCAGGGATGGATGTCCACCTCTCTGGGCAACCTGTGCCAGGGTTTCAAAACCAAGCATGTAAAAAATGTGTTTCTTTCATCTAGTCTGAATTGACCATCTTTTAGATTAAAACCATTCCCCCTCGGTCTGGTCACAAAAGGCTCTACTAATAATTCTGTCCCATCTCTTTACAAGCCCCCAGAAGGCCCTGAAAGGCAGCAATCAGGTGTCCCTGGAGTCTTCTCTCTTCCAGGCTGAACACTGCCGCTCTCCCAGCCTGTCTCCAAAGCAGAAGGGCTCCAGCCCTCAGAGCATTTTGTCCCTCCTCTGGACTAGATCCAACAGGTCCATGTCCTTCCTATCTTGGGGACTGAGAGCAGGATGCAGTACTCTGTCATGGCAGAGACCGAGACACTACAAAGCAACACACTCCATTTCCAGAAGGCTTCAAACCCTGTTTTTATTCTATCCTGCATGCCTTTTCTACATTCTTACAAAGCTCTTCTTGGAATAGGCCATTGCAGGTTTCTCTTATTTATCCTTCTTTCTTTCTTGGTTTCTATGTCAATGACATAGAAAATTGGCAGAAAATTCTTTCAGGGGTTAACATGGATCCTCTTATCAAGCTTCTTGATGGCTCACAGAGGCCACTGTAAAACCTCCTCCACAGTACTCCAGGTGGGGTCTCACCAGAGCAGAGAGGTGGAATCACCTCCTTCAACCTGCTGCGCACTCCCCTTTGGATGCCCATGGCTGCCTCATGTCCAGCCTCTCTTCTAGCAGCAACCCCAAGTCCATCCTGGCAGAGTTGTTCTGCATCCCTTCATGTCCCAGCCTGTGAGATCAGCTGAGCTGGGACTGTGTCACAGCCCTTGGGCAGAGCAGCTGGGCAGGATGAGCTCCCTCCCGAAGAAGGCAGATCCACCTTCCCAAACAATTCCACCTTGGCCATGAGGTCAGAGCAGGCTCTGAGGTCCCAGAGGTGCCAGAGCCCCGTGGTTGCACAGCAGCACAAGGAGCCAGCAGTCAGTCCTTGAGCACAACTGTTGCTGCAGCAGCGGCAGTGGCAGCAGCGGTGCTGACGTTGGGACAGCGGTGACAGGACAGCAGTGGCAGCAAGAGCTGCGGGACTGGCAGAGGGCAAGGCAGCATGGCCCTTGCTCTGTGCCTCCTACTCCCGCTGCTCCTGGCCATGGCCCTGCCTGCCAGGGCTGCCCAGGCTGCCAGGTTTGTTTTTACCCCAACTGGCTTCATCAATGGCATTGAAACAATTAGATCAAGTTGGATGTTGGCTGAGTAAAGAAACTAATGCCACATCCACTGCAATCAGTGACATGTTGACAGATGTTAATAGTGTTAGACATGCTACCCTTCAAAACAGGGCAGCAGTGGATTTTCTTTTATTGGCACATGGACACGGTTTTGAGGAATTTGAAGGATTCTGTTGTATGATCCTGTCAGATCATTCTGAATCCATCCAAACAGCATACAAAAGCTGAAAGATTTGACAGCTCAAGTTAAAGAAGATGGTCTGTCATAGTTAGATGATTTGTTCCAGGAATGGAGCTTTGCACCTTGGCTAAGGGAACTCTGTAAGATAGGTCTATATGTACTGAGTGTTTTGGTGGCCATACTAGTAGTGACACCTTGCAGACTTTGGTGCGACAAATGATGGACAAAACTATGAAAGAAGCTTTTATCATATAAGAGAGAAAAGTAGGAAATAGATTCACAGAAAGTTCTCAAAATCTTACAGTTATGGTAGATGAAGGTATAGCCATAGAAAAAGGTTTTGAATTAAAACCTTAGAACAGGTGAGATTTTTTGAACAATGACTTGTAATTGTTATCAGACGTGACTTATGCCCTTTGAACTGACTGGACTTTCACAGCATTAAAATTGCTGTGTTGTAATATAGCAATACTTGATGTGAGCAAAAAGGAAGCTTTAAGCAAGTAACAAGCAGATATATTAGAGTAAAGCTACAAAACAGAAAGGAGTTAATAAACGAGACAGTTACAAAAGTTTCTTTTTAGTTGAACCAAGAGGGGGAATTGTGGGAATCCATAAAATCTGAGGGTTTTGGGAAAGCTGCAAAAGGCAAGCCTCAGTACCAGCAGAACTGCAATTAGAGCTAAAAAGTAATCATAAGATTTGTCAGCAGAAAAATTGTATAAGAAGTAGGCAAGTAAAGGCTTAGAGAGCAATGGTCTATGTATTAAGACTTGTCTAGAACAACTCCCTAACCTGCAGAAAAGTCTATCTAGTTGAACGTGAGGAAGTTCTAAACTTAATAATGGAGCTCTGTGCGTTGTATTTTAAGCAGATATTATATTTGAAATAAGCAAGCACGATTTTAAGCAAAGGAATGTGTGCTTATAGTAATTGGATGGAACTACTGTCAATAGGTTTTGCTTTTTGTGATTGGCCAGGAAACTTTTAAAGTTGCAACATTAAGTTCTTGGTCTGCTGCTTGGGATGTGAGATGCTTGCATCTTCCCATTGTCATAACCATATAATGAGACTGATGGTGGAAAATGAAACGGCTGAAGGCACATTCCTGAGTAGTACTGTCCTGTTTGTGATTTCTACATAGATCCAGATCCAGCAATAAGGGGCAGCTGTCCAGCTGAGCCCAGCTGTGCCAGCAGCTCCAGCTGTGCTGGGGAGCCTTGCCAGCTCTGGGCCCTGCTGTGCAGGAGGGTCCCTGTGTGCCCCAGGCAGCTGGGGCCTCGGCCACCTCCTCTCACCACAGGGGCAGCTCTGGACAGGAGTTGAAAGACGGTGGCTCCACCTCACACCCAGAGAGCGTGAGCAGCTCCTCCAGCAGTAATAAGGGCCTGGACAGCCCTCTCAAGTGCTCTTTGAAGGGGACCCCAGAACAGCCATCTGCAAGGAAACCTCCTCCTACCGTGTAGATCCCACTGCCACCTGCTCTGCCCATGGGTCTCCCCAAGATGACTTTAACCATTTTTTTGGTCTCCCTGTATCCCAGTGTCTGGGAGGTAGCAGCAGCAAAGCCCACCCGGCAGCAGCACTGGCTGAGCTCCATGCCCAGGGGCAGCTGGGGATGGCCACTGTGTGGGCAGGCAGGAGCCGGGCAGGGGCTGCTGTGACCAGCGGCAGTGTCTCGATGGGCTGGGGGAGCCCAGGGGGCAGGCAGCAGCGTGGGGCTCCTGAGAACAAGTGACACCATTTTGCCTTTGTTTTTAATTTTTAGAAATTATACAGTTTTAGAAATATTTTAAAATGTATTTATTTTTATATTCCTAAATATTTCTTCCTGAGTACTGCAGTAGTTAAGGACTTTTCAAGGACTAAGGACTTGACTCCTAAAGCAGTTTTAGAATCCTGAAAAAGCAACCCTATTTTGTCTTCACTTCTAATTTTTAGAAATATGTTCACCACATGGTTCATCCCTTTTTACAGAATACATTTCTATTTTTGAAAGTAGTTTTACAGTTCTGGAAAATTTTTTACACTTATACAAGGAAAAATAAAGTGGCATTTCAGTGGTAATGTTTACTCTGCAAAGAAGTAAGGCACCCTAAGACACCCAGCCTGCTGCAGAGGCAAAGATCTTTTCCCATGGGAACTTTGTACCTAGTCACAACCACGTTACGTAAAACCTTTTCCCAGATATTTCCTGGGATTCTTGACAATCTCACCTCTTAGTCTTCAGAGGCAAACTTTGAGCACAGTGGGAATCTCTTCAAGTCACCATTTTGTTTGCTTCTGCAAGAACTGCCTCAGTTCTGGAGCAGGGCCTTCTCTCAGCTTCTTGCTGCCCCCGGGCTCTCCTCCCGGCCTGCTGGGCTTTGTTGGGTGGCACAGCCTGTGCCCAGGGGCGGCAAGGTGCCTGCAGGCCCCAGCTCTGGGGGAAACAGAGAACGTCCTGCTTGTACCCACCGTGCTGCCAGCTCAGCGGTGCAGCACAGCACGGGCTCACGCTCCCCATCACTCCCACAGATGCAGCCGGCACCACAACACGTGTTCCCAATGCCCAGAAGGGAATTGGTTTCTGCCAGGGAACACACAGCTGGCTAGAGTTAATGACAAGCCTGGCTTTTCTATGGCATGCAGGGCATTGGGGGACCCCTGTAAGGATGGCAGTTGGCCGGGGTCTCTCATGAGGCACACGAGCTGGAGGGGGTTTTTGTAGGTGTTGGGTTTTGCAGTAAGGCATGCAGGGCTTTGCGTCCTTTGTAAGTGGTGCATGGGGCTGGGGTTCCTCGTCAGGTTCTTAGGGGTTTTGAGATCGCTTCTGTGGCGTACAGGTGACTGGAGACATCTGTAAGGCTGGCAGGGGCTTGAGTTCCTCATGATTAACGTGGTGGCTTAGTGCTTGCCATCAAGGCCTGGAGAGGAGCTGAGTCCTTCCTAAGGCAGGAGGGCAGGAGGCTGGGCTCTTTTGTGAGGCACACAAGGCTGTCCTGGGGTCTCTGCATTGGTGTGCACAGATTTTCTGTGAGGCACACAGGGATATTTTGGTGTCTCTGCTGAGGGGTGCAGGGATCCCTCAGGAGGCACAAAGGAGTCTTGATGGTCTCTACTAAGGTGTGCAGGGATCCCTCATGAGATGTGCAGTAGAGTTTTTCAGTCTCCTCAGCACAGCAAAGGGCCACTCTTGATGGAAGTTGTGCAAAGTGAGCAGAAAGCTTCCTGCCAAGCCTTGCGGCCGGCGGGCGGGCAGAGCCTGTCCTTGGGGGTCGGGCGGGGCCTCTGGAGCCGCCGCGCCCTTGTCGGGCAGGTCCCGGCCCCGGCGGGGAAGGGCCGCGGCCCCGGGCTCCGGCGGCGCCGCCGAGCAGCGGCGGAGGCACAACAAGGGCCTCGCTCCGGCCTGGCCCTGTGCTGCAGCCGAGCACAGCGACAGCCACGGCCGCTCCCTGCGCCACAGGCGGCACCGGGGCTGCAGCTGAGGCCGTGCCTGCTCCCACTGAGGAAGGAGCTCCTTGCAATTCCCAGTTCCTAAAGCATGTGGGCAAGCCAGCACAGCATGGAAACTGCTTCTGAACTGTGCTGCCTTAGACACCGGAATCGAGAGATGGATTGACTGAAGTTCTGACCAGTCGCAGTGTGAAGATCATGCTGCATGCTGGAGGCAACTTCGCCATGTCCCTTTCCTGAGAGAACAATCATGGATTAGCAATTGTGGCCAAGAGCAGCCCCAGGGGCATGGGGCAGAGACAGAGCAAGGTTGGGAGGAGAAAGAGCAGGGCTGAGGTTGCCCTTGAAAGGCAGAGGCGCTCTGGGGCCCGCTGCTGGCCAGGGACCCTGCCCAGAGCCGTCCCCTGCTGGCCGGGGCCTTGAGGGGCAGCTGTCCAGCTGGGCTGAGCTGTGTCAGCAGCTCCAGCCATGCTGGGGAGCCTTGCCAGCTCTGGGCCCTGCTGTGCAGGAGGGTCCCTGTGTGCCACTGGCAGCTGGGGCCTCGGCCACCTCCTCTCTCCACAGGAGCGCCTCTGCAGCTTCACAAGACCGGCCAAAGGCCTCAGTCATGGAGAACTGGACCTGTCATCTTGCGTCTCCTTGCCAGTGCCTGTTGTCCCGGCCATGGCTGCATGACCAGCTTATTGCTCAGTACATGTTGAGGAGCCTCTGTCCCCAGAGGTGCTGGCCCTGGTGTCCAGCCAGGACAGGTGGTGCGGCCCTCCTGCCAGGGAAGGGCCTGAGTGCAGCAACATCTTTGGGCTTCATCTCAGGTGTCTGTGTGCTACCACCAGCACTGGCTGAGCTGATTGTCTGGGCACAGTCAGGGGTGGGCAGGCAGCAACGACACATAGGACTCCTGAGAAAAAGTGACCCCATTTTGTCTTTGTTTTACATTTTGACATATTATAGATTTTTAGAAATATTCAGCATTATTTTTCATAGGAAAAAATCCCCAAATGTTTCTTACATTTTCCATAGTCGTTTAGGATTTTTCAAATTACTTTTCGAATTAGAAAAATTTAGAACACATTCACACTTGTAGAATAAAAAATAAAACTGGATTTAATTGGTAATCTTCGCTCTAAGAAGAATGAAGTCATCACAAGACACCCAGCATACTGGAGAGGCTCTTTTCTCACTGGAGATTTGTACCGAGTGACAACAACCAACTTAAAACATTTTCCCTGATATTTTCTAGGATTTCTGACAACCTCACCTCTCCGTCTTCAGAGGCAAACTTTGAGCACAGTGGGCATCTCCTGCAGCGCAGGAGGGTCTCTGTGTGCCAGCTGCAACTGGGGCCTCAGCCACGTCCTGTCTCAACATGTGTCCATCTGCAGCTTTACAGGAACAGCCAAACACCTCAGTCTGGGACACCTGTAGCAGACATTTCCCATCTCCATGCCCATGCCCTATGTCCCTGTGCCAGTTGCTTTAACAGCTTGTTGCTGTGCAGATGCTGCCTCCAGCCAGACAAGGTCCTCTCCCCTTGAAGGCACTGGCCCTGCTTTCTGGCCCCTACTGAAGGTGGGCAGGGCTTGGCCCAGCTCTTCTCTTGCAATAAAGAGATGGAGCTGTCACCCCAGTGTCCGGGTGGTAGCAGCAGCAAAGCCTACCCAGGATCAGCACAGGCTGAGCTGTGTGCCCAGGGGCAGCTGGGGATGTCCACGGTGTGGGGAGGCAGGAGCCAGGCAGGGGCTGCTGTGACCAGTGGCGGGTCCCCGGGGAGGATGGGGCAGCCCATGCTGAGCGTCCCTGGGCTGAGGGACCTTTCCTTCCATGGGACCATCTGGGCCTGGACTTCCTCCAGTGGCTTGCTGGGGAAAAGAGGGAAGCCATCAAGAGCATCTCCAGGAGCACAGCCTGACCAGCAATGTCAGCAGGCGAAAAAAAAAGGATTTTCTTAACAATGGACCTGTGATAAAGCAAAACAATCAGGGCAGTCCATTCATACAGATGGGGGCACGCTCTGGGGGTATAGCTAAGGCATGAGGTCACAGAAGGGCTCTGGGGTCACAACAGGCTGAGGTCACAGCAGGCCCTGAGGTCACAGATGTGTCAGAGGTGCCAGAACCCCGTGGTTGCACAGCAGCACAAGGAGCCAGCAGTCAGTCCTTGAGCACAACTGTTGCGGCAGCAGCGGCGTTGGCAGCAGCGGTGCTGACGTTGGGACAGCGGTGACAGGACAGCGGTGGCAGCAAGAGCTGCGGGACTGGCAGAGGGCAAGGCAGCATGGCCCTTGCTCTGCGCCTCCTACTCCTGCTCCTCCTGGCCGTGGCCCTGCCTGCCAGGGCTGCCCAGGCTGCTCCGCTGCAAGTGCGGGGAGCAGGTGAGCCGGCAGCCTGGCTCCCCTTTCCCGGCACAGCGCTCCCTGCTCCCCGGGAAGTGCTGGGGATGGCTTTGCCCAGGTCTTCAAGGAGTGTTTCCTCTGTGGGAGTGAGAGAGTCCCAAGGGACCCTGGGCAACCCCATTCCCCATTCCTCTCCCAGAATGTTACACAGGGCAGGGAAAGAGGGTGGAGAGTGGCCAGGAGCCACCCCAGTGCTCCCCAGGCCCTTGTGCAGCTTTGGCCACGTCCACTGACATCTGCCTCCCACAGCCTTACCCGACGCCCTTGCAGTGCCCAGTTCCCTGAGGCAGAAGGAGATCCCAGCACACACAGAAATGGTTCTGGTCTTTGCCCCCTTCTAGATTTGGATCACGACTTACATGACTTGGAAGTCCTGGTGAATGACACTTTGAATGTCTTGGAGAATGCTGGAGGCAAGTTCTGCATTTCCGTTTTTACTGGCAGAATAATCAGTGTCCATGTGGCAAAAGCTCACTCATGGGCCATTTTTGTTAAGGTTAAGTCAGGGTGGAAAGATTCTGAAAACTTTGCCCTGCTCCCTTCTGGAGCCTTGAGGGATCCCACAGGATCACTGTCAGTGCGAGGAAGGAGCATTTAGCTGTCCATCTTCCTCCTGTGTGCAATGCCAGTGTGTCCTTCCGTGTGCTCTGTGCAGCCAGAGAGAAGAGCAGAGAGGGAAGGGGCCAGGCCCAGGGCTGTGCCCCGTGGCTGAGCCTTGTGGGCAGCCTTAGGATCTCCTGCAGTGCCACAGGAGCTCTTCTGTCCTGCCTTTCTTTGCAGCTGAACCTGCTGGTGAAGGTGGTGCAGCTTCCCAAGCCACGTCCAGGACGGAGCCTCTGGGATATGCTGAGGGTAGGTCAAGGCCTTTCCCCCTGGGAGAGCTGCCAGCTCAGAGCCCAAATCTGGGCCAGGGGGCATCGCTGCAGGTGCCAGCACAGAACCAGGCATGTGTGTGCCCTCGATCTGCGCGATCCCCTCACCGCTCCTGCGGCTCAGTGGTGCCCGTGCAGATCAGCAGAGATGGCAGAAGCTTCTGTGACTGTTGTGTTACAGGTGAGTCTGCCAGGAGGACTTCTCCAGCTCCTTTGCTGATCCCTACAAAGAAGCCTGGTTCCTATCGCAGGGGTGAGTAGTGTGTCCCTGCTGACCCCACAGGCTGAGCCCTGCTTTTGTGGGATCCGTTCGTGGGAAATGGAACTATGTTGCTCTAAGGTCCTCCGAGGGGAAAGGACCAACCTACAGGACACCAGAAACCCCATGAGCCATCCGAAAACATGAGGCAAATGCTGAAGGAAATGCAGCAGGCAGGAGACGGTGGGTGCATTTCCCTCATGCTTCCCCTGGGTCTCAGCAGCCAGGGGCTTTGGCTGCACATCTGGACACTCCGTGCCCGGCACAGCAGGAAGGGATCCATGGCAGCCTCGCTGCCCCGCTGCTGCTTTCACGCCCTGAAGGGCTGTTTCCCAGCCTGGCCTGGATGCAGCTTCTGCCCAGCCCCTGCGGGAAGGCATTTGGCATCAACTGACAGGCAGCCCTAATTGCACAACAGGCCTGAGATGCCCTGCAATTTCCAGTTGCTGGGTAGAATAGAAAGGGTACCAGTTTGGAGAAGGGAGGGCCCTGGCCTACCCAAAAAGTTTATAGGGATTTCCTGATTCTTAGCCATATCTTTGGCAAGCAATCCCTCCTGAAGGCGCCACCTCCCCAGTGGGGAACAGCCCCACCTGATCCAGCTGTCCCTCTTCCTTTCTCCAGAAGTGGATGGAGAGGCTGGGCAGAAGGCCACGTTTCCCGGAGGAAGCAGTGGATCTGTGCCAGCCTCTGCTGCAGGAAGAGAGGCGATGCCAGGCACAGTCCCAGGAGGTAATTGCTGTGCCTCTGGGCCTGAGCCCTGCTGAGGCTTGAGCTGCCCTCTCTGCTGCGTGGCAGTGCAGGCACAGCCCAGACAAGACTGGCACAGCCCAGGGGAATTATCCCGAGCAGGCTCAGGGCACTCTGGTACTGAGCAGTCCTGCTGGGGTCCCTCTGTGGGAGACACTTCCTGAAACCTGGCAGCGACTGCACAGGGTGCCCATGGTGGGGAAAGGACAGAGAGGGAGATCAAGGCTCCAGTGTGTCCTGAGTGGGCTTGACTATGTGCCCTTGGGCTGCGGGATGTGTCCCAGGGGAAAAGAGAGATGGAGCGACAGAAGAAGGTAGAAAGGGAGGGAGACAAGGGCAGGAGGGATGGAGGGATAGAGGGTTAGTTGTGGCACTCCTGCCGCAGTTTTCCCCAGTGCTTTAGCAAGAGTTTCAGGTGTGGGAGTGAGAGAGAGCCCCAGGGTCCTAGGCTGCTCCAGCAGCCCCTCCAGGGATGTTGCAAAGGGCATGGAAAGAAGGAGCAGGAGCCAGCCCAGAGTTCCTAAGGCCCCTGTGCAGCTTTGGCCATGTCCATTGACATCGGGCTCGCACGGCCTTACCCGACCCCCTTGCAGTGCCCTGTTCCCTGAGGTAGAAGGAGATCCCAGCACACCCTGAAAAATGTTCTCATCTGTGCTCTGATCTAGCTGAGATTGCTCAGAAGGCTTCTCCATTAGCTTGGCTGCATAAAGTTTTGAAGCCCTTGGAGTCTCCTGCAGGTATGTTCTCAGTGTGCCACCAAGGAATAATTGTTGACAGCCTGGAAGGAACCAGGTGACAGAAGCTTCTGTGGCTCTTGTGTTACAGATGTGTCTGCAGGGAGGACTTTTCCTGTTCCTTTGCTGATTCGTACACAGAAGCCTGTCTCCCATGGCAGGGGTGAGTAGTGTGCTCCTGCTGACCCCACAGGCTGAGCCCTGCTTTTGTGGGATCCATTCCTGGGAAACGGAACTACTTTCTCTTAAGGTCCTCTCAGGGGGAAGAGCAAAGGCAAAAAACAGAAGAAACCCCACGAGCCAAACAACATCCTGAAACACATCGTGACAGAACTGCACAAAGGCCATGGTGAGAGCATTTCCATTTCGCTCATGTTTCCCCTGGGTCTCAGCAGCCGGGGACTTTGGCTGCACATCTGGACACGCCGTGCCCAGCACAGCGGGAAGGGATCCATGGCAGCCTCGCTGCCCTGCTGCTCCTTTCTCAGCCTGGCCTGGCTGCAGCTTCTGCCCAGCCTCTGCAGAAAGGCATTTGGCATCAGCTGACAGGCTGCCCAAACTGCACCACTGGCCTGAAATCCTCTGCAATTTCCCAATCCCCAGGCCCATCCGGAGTGGTGGCTCTTTGGAGGAGGGAGGGCCATAGCGAGCCCCAAGGCACTGGAGGGATCAGGATTTTCCTGATCCTTATGCATGACTGGGACATGTGTTGCCTCCTGAAGAGGCCACCTCCCCAGTGCATAATGATTCCATCTGATCTAGCTGTGCCTCTTCCTTTCTCAAGGGATGGACAGAGAGGCTCTGTGGAAGGTGGCATTTCCTGAAGGAAGGGAAGAGATGCCAGGCACAGTCCCAGAAGGTAATTGCTGTGCCTCTGGGCCTGAGCCCTGCTGAGGCTTGAGCTGCCCTCTCTGCTGCGTGGCAGTGTGGGCACAGCCCGGACAAGACAGGCACAGCCCAGGGGAATTATCCCGAGCAGGCTCAGGGCACTCGGGTACTGAGCAGTCCTGCTGGGGTCCCTCTGTGGGAGACACTTCCTGAAACCTGGCAGCGACTGCACAGGGTGCCCATGGTGGGGAAAGGGCAGAGGAGGGGAGCAAGTCTCCAGTGTGTCCTGAGAGAGCCTGGATATGTGCCCTTGGGCTGTGGGAGCTGTTCCATGGGCAGGTGGGCAATCAGGAGGGAGGGTCAGAGGTTGGGAGGGATAGTTGTGGCACTACCTGCTGCAGTTTTCCCCAAGCATTTAGTGAGGGGTTCCTGTGTGATAATGAGGGAGGCCCAGGGCCCTGGGCTGCTCCAGCAGCCCCTCCAGGGATGTTGCAAAAGGCATGGGAAGTGTGTGGAGAGTGACCAGGAGCCACAGGCTCCCACAGCCTTACCCAACCCCCTTGCAGTGCCCAGTTCCTTAAGGCAGAAAGGGATCCCAGCACACCATGGAAATGGTTCTGATCTCTGTTCCCTTTTAGATTGGGATCACGACTTAGATCACTTGGAAACACTAGTAAATGGTGGTTTGAAGACCTTGCCAGATGTTGGAGGCAAGTTCTCAATGTACATTTCCTGACAGAATAATCAGTGTCCATGTGGCAAGAGCTCAGTCAAGTGGCATTTCCCTTAAGTTCCTCTGAAGGTTGATCAGTTCAGGAAATCTTGCCCTGCTCCATTCTGGAGCTTGGAAGGATCCCACAGGATTGCTGTCAGTGGAAGCATTTAGCTGTCCATCTTCCTCCCGTGTGCAATGCCAGTGTGTCCTTCCATGTGCTCTGTGCAGCCAGGGAGAAGGGCAGAGAGGGAAGGGGCTGGGCCCAGGGCTGTGCCCCGGGGCTGTGCTTGTGGCAGCTCCTTTGCCAGCCCCAGGGAGCCTGAGCTGCTCCTGCTGCCACTGCCAAGCCCTGGCCCTGCCTGGGGCTGGCTTTAGAGCGGCTGGCAGCTCCAGGGAGTCCTTTCTGCCCCGACTGCCCCGCAAGGGGCTCCTTCCATTCCAGTGTGGGGCCACTGCAGGCACGAGGTCCCCCTGCTCCTGAGTGGAAGGCAGAGCTGAGGGAGTGCCTTGGAGGGCACCAATCACCCAGGTGCCCTCACTGCCACTCAGGCCTGAAGGAGAATCTTCAACAGTGCCACAGCAGCTCTTCTGTCCTGCCTTTCTTTGCAGCTAACCCAGTTGGTGAAAGTGATCTGGCTTCCCAACCCACGTTCAGGATTGAGTCTCTGGGAGATGCTGAGGGTAGGTCAAGGCCTTTCCCCTGCGAGAGCTGCCGGCTCAAGACCCCAAAGATTGGCCAAGGAGGCAGCGCTGCAGGTGCCAGCACAGAACCATGCACATGTGTGCCCTTGCCCTGCACAATCCCCTCATGATTTCTGCTCAGCGCTGGCAGCTGTCTGGGGAAGGGAGAGCCCTGGCCCAGCCACAAAAGCCCAGATACTTTGTAAATCCTTTCCCCATTTTTGATAAGCATGCTGCCCTGAAGATGCCAGCAAAGAAATGGGGAATTGTTCCATCTGACCCAACTGTCCTTTTTTGTTTCTCAAGTGATGGACCAAAAGGCAGGGCTGAAGGAGGTGTTTCCCCAAGGAAGCAGTGGCTCATTGGCAGCCCCAGCTGCAGGAAGGAAGGCGATGGCAGCCACGGGCACAGGCACAGCAGGTAATTGCTGTGCCGGGCTCAGCCCTGGCCGGGGCTGTGTGGCAGCAGCTCTTCCCCCAGGGCCTGCCCTTGCCCAGCCCGGCAGCAGCCAAAGCTGGAGGCGCCTCGGCTTCCAGGCCTCTGGAGCTGGTTCAGAGCCCCGGGGAAACGGGACTGGTGCAGCAACGTCCCTCCCGCTGCAGCTGCTGCGGAGCTGGCCCTGAGTGCCCAGAGGCCCAAGGCACAGGAGCAGCCCCGAGCGGGAGCCCTGCCGCCAGCCCAGGGCCAGAGGCAGCCCTGGCTCCCGACTGAACAGGGGCTGTGCTGGTTCCGGACAGGGCCTGAGCCTGTCCCCTGGGGCTGGGGGAGCTGTCACGGGGCAGGGAGGGCCAGGGGTGGCAGTGGCTGCTCAGGGATGGCTTTGGCCCGTGTCCCTGGCAGCAGCCACTGCCCAAGCAGCTGCGCTGCCCCCGGGCTCTCCTCCCGGCCTGCTGGGCTTTGTTGGGTGGCACAGCCTGTGTCCAGGGGCGGCAAGGTGCCTGCAGGCCCCAGCTCTGGGGGAAACAGAGAATGTCCTGCCACCGTGCTGCCAGCCCAGCAGTGCAGCACAGCACGGGCTCACGCTCCCCATTGCTCCCACAGATGCAGCCGGCACCACAACACGTCTTCCCAATGCCCAGAAGGGCCTCGGAAGGGGCTTCTGTAAGGGAGCAGGCTGCTGGGCAGGGGTACTGACAGGCCTGCTTTTTTTGGAGTTTATCTTCATCTTATGCTGGGTCCAAATTAATTTTTACTGCAAGAGAAAATGGTGAGTGTTTTCTTCATCTTTCCCTGAAACAGCTGCTTATGAAAATCTAATGCAGACAGGAAACATTCGCAGGGAGGCCGCCATGGAGTTGTGGCCAGTCCATGATTCTCCAAATAACTCTGCTGAGGGTTCTGCTGCTGCCCAGTGCTTCCATTGGCCGCCTAATTGCTGGGCCTTGTCCTGGGGGGCCTGCTGGGGTTGCAGCCAGTGCTGGCTCCCACTGAGGCTGCCTGGCCCAGAGCAGCCCCAGGGGCACGGGGCAGAGGCAGAGGGAGGTGGGGAGGAGAAAGAGCAGGGCCGAGATTGCCCTTGAGAGGCAGAGGCGCTCTGGGGCCCGCTCCTGGCCAGGGACCCTGCCCAGAGCCGTCCCTGCAGGCCTGTGCCAGCAGCTCCAGCCGTGCTGGGGAGCCTTGCCAGCTCTGGGCCCTGCTGTGCAGGAGGGTCCCTGTGTGCCCCTGGCAGCTGGGGCCTCAGCCACCTCCTCTCTTCACAGGTGTTCCTGTGCATCTCCAGAAGACGAGCCAAAAAACAGAGGCAATGAGAACCTGATCGTTTATCCCAGGTCTTCACTTCCGCCCCTATTTGCCCTGCCGTGTCTGCATCACCATCCATGAGTCCATTCCAAAACCCACCCCTCCACAATGTGTCCCTCTGCTCCTGAGCCCCCTGGTCCTGTTCCCCGGCCAGGACTGAAGGTGGGCAGCCCTTGTCTGGCAGGGCAGGTCTTGGCCCATATTTTATGTTCAAATAAATATTTGGAGCTTTCACAACTATGTCCAAGTGGTAGCAGCAGCAAAGCCCACCCGGCAGCAGCACTGGCTGAGCTCCATGCCCAGGAGCAGGGGCTGCTGTGACCAGCGGCGGGGCCCCGAGGGGATGGGGGAGCCTATGCTGAGCGTCCCTGGGCTGAGGGCACATTTCCTTCTGGGTGATCAGCTGGGCCTGGACCTCATGAGGTTCACTGGGATATTTTGGGTTCCCTGCTGAGGAGTGCAGGGATCCCTCATGAGGCACAAAGGAGTATTGATGGCCTCTCCTAAGGTGTGCAGGGATCCCTCATGCAGTGGGCAGCAGGGTTAAATTTGAGGGGGTTTTTTACTCTTCTCAGCACAGCACAGGGACACTTGGCCGAGGTTTTGCCAAGCTGGGAGAAAGCCTCTTGCAAAGCCTTGGGCCCAGCCTGTGGGCACAGCGGGCGGCGCAGCCCATCCCCTGGGCCAGTCCGGGCTGCTCAGGCCGGGCCGGGCCGGGCCAGGCTCGGGCCCCGGCAGGGAAGGGCCGCGGCCCTGGGCTCTGCTGAGGCTGCGGAGCTCCGGCCTGTCCTGTGCTGCAGCCCAACACATTGACAGCCATGGCCGTGCCCTGGGCCACCGCAGGCACCCAGGGCTACAGCTGAGGCCGCGCCTTCTCCCACTGAAGGGAGGCTGGCTCTGTTCCCTCGGAGGCCACAGCTTAGCTCCCAGCACCTTTGTGAACCTGCCTGCTGGGGAAATGCTGGGGGCCAGAGTGTTCCAACCCTTCTCACTGGGAAGTGTGGCTGGTGGTGTAGGGATTTTAACATTTTTTCCCTCTAAATTTGTGTCCTGGCAGAGGGTTAAGTTTGCTTGCTCTCAGTAGGGCGCTTTTCTTCTTGGCGGTCAGTTGGGTTTCAATGCAGCCAGGGTTGAAAGAGGATCTCTGGCCGCTTGGGCCGTGGTTGTGGGACACCTTGGCTTCATCCTTCCTTTGGCTGTGATTTGCACTGGTGCTTGTGCAGGCATTTTACAGTAACTGGCTTCAGTTTGTTCCTCCTGGTACCAAAAACCGAGACTAAACCTCTTTAACACCACTGTAGTATTAAGAGGCAGGCCTTACTTTCTTGACTTGCTGGATGCACAGGCCATTGGCATCACAGGGCCTTCTTGGTGGGGTCTTCAGATACCCTGGTGGTCACTAAGGAAGGAAGCTTTTTTTTCTGGGAAAAACATACTTTCCCATGTGTGGAAAAGAATAACCTCTCACTTCCCCCTCCCTTTCTATACAAAGTGATACAGGCAAGTGCATTCATATACCTCTATCTTCCCTATCTATCCATCTATCTATCTATCTATCTATCTATCTATCTATCTATCTATCTATCCTATTAATCTATTGTGATGTTGCGTTTTATTCAACTGGTATGCTCTATCTCGAAAATGTACCTCTTGAAAATATATGGTTTATTCCAAGCTGTGTTCCTCCCCTGAAGTCTCATCAATCTGCAATCCCATTGACCCAAATCTTATTTCGCACCCACTTTGAATTTCCCTCTTAAGCTGTGCAAGCAAGAACAGATTCTCTCATGTCCCATCTCTCCCCTAGGCTCCCCCTCTCTCCCCCTCCCTTTCCCTTTCCCCCTTCTCCCTCAGAAACCATGTTACATCCGGGGCTGGGACCCCAATAAACCCTCATCTAATCAGCACCCTCAGAAGCCGTGTGGAGTCTCCTTGCGTGCCTGCTGCTGCCAGCGAACTCACAGCCCAAGGGGCCCTCCGGGGACTCCCCGGGGAGCTCCCCTCAAAGGAACTGCTACAATCTATGAAATATTTCTATGCACGATATTTTGTTTATTTGGAAATTATGACACATCACTTGAGAGCTGGAAAAGAAAACCATCCATCTTTGATATAGCAAAGCTTGGGTGGAGGAGCAAACCTGAACTGTGATTTCCTTCTTGCTAGACATATGCTGGCTTCTTTAGATTGACTTTGAACCAAAATCCTGCAAAGCAGGAAAATGACTGGTGGCCATCACTCTGATATCCTTAAAAGCACTTTTTTCATTTTAATTGTTTTCATCTACGATGGCTGGTAAATACCTTTCTTCCTTAAGTTATGTGCTGGCAATATTGGAGGTAGAAAATAACATAATACTGCATATTTTAGATACTTGATAGTTTTCTTGTGAAATTTTCTGGCAGTATCTCCTGCCCCAAAACTAAAGCAGCAGGTCAGCTACTGAGCACAACTCATTGCATAGCTGCAGCTCATGTTTCTACAGTGGAAGTGGCTTTTTGTTCTTCTGCAGGGGTATGAAACACTACCAATTGAAAGGCTGCCTACAGAGCAAAGAGCCTTTTTTAGGGTAACCTGGACTTTGGGAAGGTGGTAGCTGTTACATGAATACCCAGCAAACTGCTGAAATTAATTTTTGTGACTACTCTCTCATGATTTTGGCCTGGCTTCTTTAGGAGATTCAATTTTCATTAGAAATGGCACAGTGGAGCCAGTGCTGCCTCGGGACAGGTGGAGCTGGGACAAATGGCACATTGATTTTGATCTCAACAAAAAGCCACCTGAGCTCCTCATGACAGCAACCCCACAGACTGGTAACGGATCCATTAAAAATAACTCATCACAGAGCTTTTAACTTGAAGCTCTGACACATGCAGCTTGTTCACTTCTGCCATAGAGGAAGGGAGTTTGAAGACAAAGAGGTTTAGCAAGGAGATCCATGTACAACAAAAGTGCTTCTATTTTAGCAAATGAAGTATCATAGGATGTAAAACCTCATCCATACTCCAGTCTTATCCCTCCATTTACCCAAATTCTTGATCTTAATTCCTTTGTCAGTAGGAAAATATGACAGGGAAGTGTAGATCCTCCTTTCCTTCTTCAGCTGGGCAGCTTGTAATCTCGTCTTCTTCCATAAACAAGAGCAGGCAAACGGGAATTTTGTCATGAAAGCATACTTGGGAAAGTTTGCCCTGTGTTTGTTTTTGTCCCGAAGTAACTGAGATTCATTGGAGTATTTGCAAGCCATAAATGATGGATTTATTTCGTTTGCTAGAATTTTGATTTTTTTAGACCTTTTCTGCTGCACAAGAGCCTGGCACTTGCAGAACTCTTGCCCCATGCACTTCTCCAGTGTTTCTTGCAGAGAAGCTTTGGGAAGTACTTAGGAAAAGTGCCATGTTCATGTGTGGTTTATGGAGCTCACAGGACAGGGAAATGTCTTTGCAGTGGGCACTGCCTTTTATTCCAAGGTGTAGAAGGATTCTTGGCTGAACAGGGCCATGATATTCTCCTGCGGGAATGGGACAGCCCTGGGCTGCAGATTACAGAGACACTCTGAAAACCATGTAGCATCCTCAAACAGGAACAAGATAGACCATGCACTGTCCTCAAACAGATACAACAATAAAGAATGAGCATTGTGCCAGGATGAAACCAAATGCGCCAAGCACGTCGTGGGAGCTGCTCATTTGGCACACCTTAGCTAAAGATGCTTATAGCGTGACAACCAATCAGTAATTAAGATGTATGTGTGAATATAGCTACTTAACCAATGATCATTAAGCACTAGAGGCATGAGAATGTGTATGGAAAAGGATAAATATGCCAATGTTGCTTAATAAAGGAGGATGACACTTAGCCACATTTGTTGTGAGTGTCGTTACTCGGCCGACTCTCCGTGGGACCCTCACCACCAAGGAATTGTCTTTGCTGTGGGCACTGGCTGTTATTCCAACACCTGTGTCATTTGTTCTACTGGAATCCTTGTGAGAAAGGTTGTTCTTTGCCATTGAGATTTTTAGTTGACATTTTTGATCTCAAACAGCCCAAAGTTTTCCATCTCTCAGGTTTCTGATGCTGGTTTTTCCTTTCCAGTCTGTTGTTGGCCAAGGAAGATGCTGCTTAGATTCTGCAGGCCCCCATACATGGGTACTGTTATAGGTAAAAATCGATCCAGCCAATTTAATAAAAATAAAATATAAATTTATTCACAACCGATATACAGTCACGACAGCCAACAATCAAGGACAGCACCAACCCCGAGATGGAAGCTGGGTGAACACAGATCCGCCTTCTATCGCACCCAATCCCCCCTGTTCACCAATGCCGCTTGGCAGAATCCGTTCTTATACTCTTTTTCTAGCCCGTGGCGGAGTCCCTTTGTCTTTCCTCAGGGTTCTTCATATTCATGACGCCTCTATTCTCCGTCCTGTGCTGGACAAAACCTTGTCCGGGAACTGATGTGTATCCACTCTTCGGTTACCGGAATCCCGTGTGCAGATGTATGTCCTTGATGGTCCCCTCTGTCTAAGATGAACATCTCCATGGGCCATCATCGCTGGGCCTCCTCCTGTTCACACCAGTGAGAACGACAATCTCCTGTGCCGGCGAGGTTCACTTCCTATGTTAATGACACTCCTCCTACCCGACTGCCAGCTGCGGTTTCCTCACCCTGTGAAGCAATCCCCTCTTCCCTTGCTACTGTGATTTCAAGGTTTGATATTTTATTCTTATATAGATACATATATTCTATCAGTACGAATTACCATAATATACATAACAGGTACCAAGCTGAAGGTTCTCCAGTGCTCCAGAGCAGCCCAGTTATGCACAGGAAGGCCAAGAGCAGCTCCAGAAACTCCAAGGAATTCTAACAGATGAATTTCTGTCCCTCAGGAAGGCAGGACTGGGTCTGAAGCAAAGGGTCTGACCCTGCACCCACCTTTGCATAAGAGCAGCTGTCCCACTCTTTATGAAAGACACATAACATGCGCCACTCTTAATTCAGCACTGGCTTATTAAGTCTTATAAAGCTCTTTAAAAAAAAACAGACTGGTCAAAAAATTATTTATATTTTTGTTGGTTGGGTTATTTATGGCTTTTTTTTTTTCTCGGTTCTTTGCTTTGGTGCTCAGAGATCATGAAGTAAAAGAGATTTTCTGTTCAACTTGCCTGGCAGTATGCAGGGGGCAAGGAAAGGAGATCAGTGTTTCACCAGCTGGTTAAGGAGCTCTAGAAGCAATTGTGCTGTCCCTAATCGGGGGTGGGGGCACTGCTAACAGCCTGGATTGTCTCCACCCCTGTTCCCCTCCTTACCAAAGTGCTGTGTAGATCCAGAGCCTTGTACCTCGGCCTGATGGTGCAAAAATCCTCCCAACATCCCTCAGATTGCAAAAATAAAGGCTTTGTGCTCATTAAGGTGAAAAACTGTATGGGTGGCCTGCAGCTAATGTTCTTTTGTTGCCTGGACCCCAGTCAGTGCTGACATCTAAATGACTGACCAGCCCCAAGCTGCTCTTAAGACTGTTTTAATCAAAGGCACTGAAGCTCTGTTGAGTGCAAATTCTCCAGGAAAACAAGCACAGGAACTTGGATAATGTTGGTGGTAAAAGCATATTACAGAATGGTACCAATTCCAGCCTTTATTTTGCCTTCTTTTGCTGCCATGCATTAAACTGTGTCAGACTCATCAACTAACTGGGTTCTTCCAGGAAGGGGTGTGCAAGGATGATCCCTCAGCTCGTGTGTGGACCTGGTGTGCACCAGGCCAGACAGGTGACTGTCATCCATAGCCAGCCCCTGTCTGCCAAGAGAACAGGGAGCTGCAGCTCTGAGGAACTCAGGGGTGAGGCAGCAAACAGCCCAGTTGCCTAGTTTATATCAGTTACTGGTCAGGAAGATTTACTGCTGAGAGATTTTTATTTTCCTGCCCAGAGCTGGAAAAAAAGAACCCTGGCAGTTTTCTTAAGCTGTGAAGAGACTCTCTTCAACAGGTTCCAGCTCTGTTGCTTGTTTCAATTAAAAGCAGAGCCAAACTCTTCTGTTGGTCACATCAAACCAACATAAATTTCAGGAGTCTCTGAAAGACATAAGAGTGTCAACATTATTTCATTTTATAGTACTTACAGTCTTTTAATTCAGCCATGGGATAATTAGGCCATCACTCACTATATCAAATAACTGGAAAAAGCACTGGAAAAGAAGTTTTATTACAACTAAGTTTTAAAATCTAATGAATGAACATCATAACAAAAACTATCTAGTAAGAATACAGTGATTGAAACATCTCAAAGCTCTTTGATAATGGAGCCCTGAACCCCAGTCATGTGCAGTGCAGCCTCAGCTGTCCCTTTGAGGCCAGAGAACTGCCAAGGCTCAGGGCTGGGATGAGCCTCGCCCAAAACTGGCTCCAAGACTGGTTGGGAATCAATCCAGAGTAGGGCTCACACAAAGAGCAAAGTCTCAAGGCCAAAGCAAAAACCTTCATCACGTTGGATTTGTTTTAACACTGATCTGGAGCAAATTTGCTTCTCCTGCAACACCACTGTTACCATGAAACTTTACAGGAGCAACTAAATAAGCACTGTCCTCTTCTGTCCTGAGCTGTGCTGCCCAAATACTGTGGAGAACTTGCTCTGCCTCTGCCCTGTGCCCCTGGGGCTGCTCTTGGCCAGGCAGCCTCAGTGGGAGCCAGCACTGGCTGCAGCCCCAGTGGGCCCCCAGGACAAGGCCCAGCAATTGAGAGGCCAATGGAAGCACTGGGCAGCAGCAGAACCCTCAGCAGAGTTATTTGGACAACCATGGACTGGCCACAGCTCCACTACTGCACGACTCCCAATCAGGCTACCAATGCCAGGAGCAGAGTTATAAGAAAACTGTGGAGAAAAATCAACAACTGACCGTCTGAGCTCGTACAGCTTGCGAATGCCAAGATAGCAGCCTATCAGCACAAGTGGCACAGTGATCACTGTCACCACCGTGCCTAACATGCAGGACCTGCGCACATCCTGGGGGCAGACAATTCTTGGGAGGCGCACTGGATCCGGGGCATATATTCCTGTTTCATTGATAACGTCTGTGGGAGCAATGGGGAGCGTGAGCCCGTGCTGCGCTGCACTGCTGAGCTGGCAGCAAGGTGGGTACGGGCAGGACGTTCTCTGTTTCCCCCAGAGCTGGGGCCTGCAGGCACCTTGCCGCCCCTGGGCACAGGCTGTGCCACCCAACAAAGCCCAGCAAGCCGGGAGGAGAGCCCGGGGGCAGCGCAGCTGCTTGGGCAGTGGCTGCTGCCAGGGACACGGGCCAAAGCCATCCCTGAGCAGCCACTGCCACCCCTGGCCCTCCCTGCCCCATGACAGCTCCCCCAGCCCCAGGGGACAGGCTCAGACCCCATCAGGAGGCATGGGAGCCTTGCACTCCCCCTCTGCCCTTTCCCCACCATGGCCACCCTGTGCAGCTGCTCCCAGCTTTTGGGACGTGTCTCCCATGGAAGGAGCCCAGCAGGACTGCTGAGCCTGGCTGAGCCTGGCACAGCAATCACCTTCTGTGGCACTGTCTGGCATCTCCTCCCTTTGTGCATCGGTGGCTGGCACTGAGCCATCGCTTCCTCCAGGAAGTGCTGCCTTCCGCAAACCTTTTTGGTCCATGTCTGGAGAAAGGATAAAGGACAGCTGAAACTGGTGGAACCATTCCCAGTTAGGGTGGTGGCATCTTCAGGAAACACTATGTGTCATTGATATGGATAAGTATCAGGGAAAGGCCTAGGCTTTTGGGGCTGCTCCAGGGCCCTCCCTTCTCCAAATAGTTGTCTTTCCAGATCTACCCAGAGACCAGGAAGTTGCAGGGGATCTCAGGGTGTGCATGCCTTTTGGTGTAGTTTGGGTTCCCTGTCAGCTGATGCCAAATGCCTTCCTGCAGGGGCTGGGCAGAAGTTGCAGCCAGGCCAGGCTGGAAAACAGCCCTGCACGATGTGAAAGCAGCAGCAGCAGCAGTGGGGCAGCGAGGCTGCCATGGATCCCTTCCCACTGTGCCGGGCACAGCGTGTCCAGATGTGCAGCCAGAGTCCCCGGCTGCTGAGTCCCAGGGGAAGCATGAGGGAAATGCACCCACCACGTTGTCTCTCCAGTTCAGTAAAGATTTGGTCCAGTCGTTTGGATTCCTCCAGGGACTCACTCTGTTTTATAGGTTTTTTCCTCCCTCTCAGAGGACCTTAAGAGAAAGTATTTCCATTTCTCCAGAAATGGATTCCACAGAAGCAGGGCTCAGCCTGTGGGGACAGCAGGGGTAACCTACTCACCCCTGCCATGGGAGCTGGGTTTGTGTGCAGCAACCAGTCCTGGAGCTTGAAAGGTCCTCCCTGTAGACACACCTGTAACTCAACAGCCACACAAGTTCCTGTCACCTGGTTCCTGACAGTTTGTCAATGATTATTCTCTGAGGGGAAGTTGAGAACTTACCTGCAGAAGCTCCCAAGGGTTCCAAACCACCTTCCATCCCAGCTGCTGGAGAACCTATCCCAGCACCCTCACCTAGAAAGGGAGCATAGATCAGAACCCATTTCCATGGTGTGCTGGGGTCCCTCTCTGCTTTTGGGAACTGGGCACTGCAAGGGGGTCAGGTAAGGCCATGGGAGCCAGATGTCAATGGACAAGGCCAAAGCTGCACAGGGGCCTGGGGAGCTCTGGACTGCCTCTGGCCACTCTCCACCCTCTTTGCAGACCCTGTGAAACATCCCTGGAGGGGCACGCACTGACACACAGCAGCAGAGAGGGCAGCTGAATCCTCAGCAGGGCTCAGGCCCAGAGGCACAGCAATTACCTCCTGGGCCTGTGCCTGGCATCGCTTCCCTTCCTGCTGCAGAGGCTGCCAAAGATCCACTGCTTCCTCTGGGAAACTCAGTCTTCAGCAGAGCCTTTCTTTTCATCTCTGCAGAAAGAAAAGGGAACAGTTGGATTAGGTGCAGATGTTCCCCTTTCTGGGAGTTGGAATCTTCAGGAGACAATACTGGTCAAATTGATGGATAAGGATCTGGAAACCATAAAAACTTTTGGGATTGGACAGGGCACTCTCTTGTCCAAACAGCTGCCATTCCTGATCTGTCTGGTGACCGGGAAATTGCAGGGCATCTCAGCCCAATGGTGAAGTTTGGGCAGCCTGTCAGCTGATGCCAAATGCCTTCCTGCAGAGGCTGGGCAGAAGCTGCAGCCAGGCCAGGCTGGGAAACAGCCCAGCAGGGCATGGAAGGAGCAGCAGCAGCAGCAGCAGCGGGGCAGCGAGGCTGCCATGGATCCCTTCCCGCTGTGCCGGGCACGGCGTCTCCAGATGTGCAGCCAGAGCCCCCGGCTGCTGAGTCCCAGGGGAAGCATGAGGGAAATGCACCCACCACGACGTCTCTCGAGGTCACTCAGCATCTTGTCCAGAAGTTTGGCTGCCTCCAGCGACTTGCTGTCTCCTGTGTCTTGGTTCTTCCATCTAGGAAGACCTTAATGGAAAGTGATTGAATTTCTCCTTCAGGCCCGAGTGGCAGTGAGGGCACCTGGGTGATTGGTGCCCTCCAAGGCACTCCCTCAGCTCTGCCTCCCACTCAGGAGCAGGGGCAGGGGGAGCACGTGCCTGCAGTGGCCCCACACTGGGATGGAAGGAGCCCCTTGCAGGCCAGTCAGGGCATAAAGGACTCCCTGGAGCTGCCAGCAGCTCTAAAGCCAGCCCCGGGCAGGCCCAGAGCTTGGCAGTGGCAGCAGGAGCAGCTCAGGCTCCCTGGGGCTGGCAAAGGAGCTGCCAAAGGCTCAGCCCTGGGGCACAGCCCTGGGCCCGGCCCCTTCCCTCCCTGCTCTTCTCCCTGGCTGCACAGAGCACATGGAAGGACACACTGGCATTGCACACGGGAGGAAGATGGACAGCTAAATGCTCCTTCCTCCCAGTGACAGTGATCCTGTGGGATCCCTCAGAGCCTCAGTGGGGAGCAGGGCAAATTTTCGAGATTCTTTCAATCCTGAGATTATGTTGAGGGAAATGCCATATGACTGCGCTCTTGTCGCATGGACACAGAGTATTTTCTCTGAAAGGCTCACAGAGAACTTACCTCCAGCATTCTCTGGGGGTTTCAAGTCATTATCTGATAGGGCATCCAGATACTCCATGACACCATCCCAGTCTAGAAGGGAGCAAAGATCAGAACCATTTCCATGGTGTTCTGGGATCCCCCTCTGTCTTGGGGAACGGGGCACTGCAAGGGGGTTGGGTAAGGCCTTGGCTGCCAGATGTCAGTGGACAAGGCCAAAGCTGCACAGGGGCCTGGGGAGCTCTGGAATGGCTCTGGTCACTCTGTGCCCTCTTTGCCGGCCCTGTGCAAGATCCCTGGAGTGGTGGCTGGAGGAGCCCAGGGCCCGTGGGGGCTCTCTCCCTCCCACAGAGGAAACCCTCCCTAAAGCCCTGGGCAAAACCATCCCCAGCGCTTCCCGGGGAGCAGGGAGCGCTGTGCCGGGAAAGGGGAGCCAGGCTGCCGGCTCACCTGCTCCTCGCACTTGCAGCGGAGCAGCCTGGGCAGCCCTGGCAGGCAGGGCCACAGCCAGGAGGAGCAGGAGGAGGAGGCGCAGAGCAAGGGCCATGGTGCCTTGCCCTCTGCCAGTCCCACAGCTCTTGCTGCCACCGCTGTCCTGTCACCGCTGTCCCAACGTCAGCACCGCTGCTGCCACCGCCGCTGCTGCCGCAACAGTTGTGCTCAAGCACTGACTGCTGGCTCCTTGTGCTGCTGTGCAACCACGGGGCTCTGGCACCTCTGTGACCTCAGGGCCTGCTGTGACCTCAGCCTCCTGTGACCCCTGAGCCTGTTGTGACCTCATGCCCTTAGCTGTACCCCCAGAGTGTGCCCCCATCCGTATGAATGGATTGGCCCAAATGTAAATGTTTTGCTTCATCAATGAGCCATTGCTCAGCAAAATTTGTGTTTTGCCTACTGACATTGCTGGTCAGGCTGTGTTCCTGGAGATGCTCTTGATGGCTTTCCTCTTTTCCTGGGCATGGCCCTGGAGGAGGTCCAGGCCTAGACGATGCCAGAAGGAAATGTGCCCTCAGCCCAGGGACGCTCAGCATGGGCTCCCCCATCCCCTCGGGGCCCTGCCACTGGTCACAGCAGCCCCTGCCTGGCTCCTGCCTGCCCCCACCGTGGGCACCCACAGCCGCTCCGGGGCACGGAGCTTAGCCAGTGCTGCTGCCGGGTGGGCTTTGCTGCTGCTCTCACCTGGGCCCTGGGGTGACAGCCCCATCACTTTATTGCATCAGAAGATCTGGGCCAAACCCTGCCCTGGAATGGGGGTAGGTGGTGTGGCATGGAGGCTCTTTCAGTGTCATTTGGAGGGCAGGTCTGAGCGTTTTGGGCAATCAGGAGGGGGTAATCTCAGCTGGGTATGGAAGGTGCTGAACTGGTTCTGGATTGCTGCACCGGTGGAGATGGACTGGGAGGGGGAGGAGGCATCTTGAAGATCCCCATGGGTAGCACAAGCGGCTCAGGGATTCCTGTAGGGAGTGGAGGTGGCACTGGGATTTCCACAGGGATTGGCTGATTGCCTCCTCTAGGCCAGCTGTTCTGGAGTTGTCCACTGAGGGCTTTTGATGAGGCTGCCCAGGTTCTTATAACTGCTGGAGGAGCTACTCAAGTTATCTGGGCGTGAGATGCAGCCACTGTCCTTCAGCTGCAGTCCAGAGGCTCCCCTGTGAAGAGAGCAGGTGGCTGAGGCCCCAGCTGCCAGCGGCACACAGGGACCCTCCTGCACAGCAGGGCCCACAGCTGGCATCCACGGCTGCTCCTGGGCATGGAGCTCAGCCAGTGCTGCTGCCGGGTGGGCTTTGCTGCTGCTACCACCAGGACACTGGGTCACGGCTCCATCTCTCTACTGCAACAGAAGAGCTGATTTGGGAAGTGCTGTGCTGCTCCATTTCTTCAGCCCCTGCCCACACCCACAGTGGGACTGGGCCGCCCCCAGAAAACTGTCAAATCTGGGCTGTGGCTGAAGGGCACAGCTGCTCTACAGCACAGGTGGACTGCCTTGGGGATAGGACTGCCCTGAGGGTACGGACGAGGAACAGGGAGAGGTGTTCTCTATGTTTTCCGAAGGTGATTATTCTACAGACCATCAGGGGCAAGCCAACACTGCATTAAAGGCATACACCAACTTACAAACTTGGCAGGGTCCCAGGGCAGGATACAATCTTTAGCCAATTGGGAGAAACTGAGGGTGGAACACCAGGCGGGGAATACAAGGTTTAAACCAATTGGGGATTACAGGGGAGGGGAAGAACTTAAACAAACCAATGGGGTTCCGAAGGATACAGAATTGATAGGCAAGTTTCTAGAGGAAGGGGCAGGCTTGGAGAGGGACTGACATGCAATGGGAGGAGGAACAGTGAACAAAAGGGCAGGTCTTTGGAAAGATGGACAAGTGGGGCAAAACCAACAACACATGGGGGAAAGGAGCAACCCATTAGTAATAAAATATGGTAAAACAATACAAAATAAGGGGAGGAGTATAAAACTGACTGCTAGGACAGAATTACAATCAAAGACATGAACTGCAGTGGGGAAGCTCTGAATCAAGGTTCAGTTGAGCACTTCCAAATTATTTCCTGGCAGAAACAGATAGCCAAACTTGCCCTTATCACATGCAAACAGAGGGTTCCCCAACAGCAACCCATTCTGAAGCTCTTCTGGGAATGGGGAACACGTGTTGTGGTGCCGGCTGCATCTGTGGGAGCAATGGGGAGCGTGAGCTCGTGCTGTGCTGCACTGCTGAGCTGGCAGCACGGTGGATACGGGCAGGACGTTCTCTGTTTCCCCCAGAGCTGGGGCCTGCAGGCACCTTGCCGCCCCTGGGCACAGGCTGTGCCACCCAACAAAGCCCAGCAGGCCGGGAGGAGAGCCCGGGGACAGCGCAGCTGCTTGGGCAGTGGCTGCTGCCAGGGACACGGGCCAAAGCCATCCCTGAGCAGCCACTGCCACCCCTGGCCCTCCCTGCCCCGTAACAGCTCTCCCAGCCCCAGGGGACAGACTGTCAAAAAGTCCACAGCCAGCAAAGAGATTGTCCCAGGAATTGTGTGCTGCTTTTCCTCCCTCCAGTTGTAAATCCCTCAGACTGCTGTAAATGCCCACACATGGTCTGATCAGCCCCTATGCTTTTCCAGTCTGCTCTCAGAAATTCTGCAACAAATCCACTGACAAATTCTAGGTTACATCTGTGAATTGCATGCTACAGTTTCCTTCATGTTTTTCCCAATACCAGGAAGTTTCTATATAAAGTAATGCCTTTGAGAATCTCTGTTTCTTTTCAGGTTTTTTTTTTGTTATGTTGTTGTTTTTTTTTTTATAATTAAGACAGATGAAACAGCCTTATTGGTTTTAGTTTTGGCAGGTCTGTTTTTTTTCTCTGCATGATGGTTTACTTATTATCTACATTTAAGATTGTTTTTATTTATGGGTTTTTTGTTCCCCAAGCAATTTTTTTTACTGTCTTTTGTTCACTTCTTAGTTAATGTTCCATAGATGAATAGTTTGGACTTTCTTTTTATAGGAATATAAAGGTCTCAGAAAGCTGTATTTTTAATTTTGATGACATTCTCTCTCCCCGCTCCTAGCCTTTACAATGATCCTTTTTGAAACATCACTGAGGATAGGTAGAGTTATTTGGGAAATAACCAATTGGCTTGGCTTAACTTGGGTATTGGATTATTATTTTCAGTGCTATAAACCTACACTGGTTCAAGGTTCACACCACGGTCCTGATTTGTGGCTCACTGCATGGATGCCTGTCTGAATTAAAACAGTGTTTGTGAGGCAGCTGAAGAGCCTAGACCTCAGAGATTAAAATTCCTGGGAGGAGGAGGTGGAGGAAGAAAGGATAGAATCCTGTTTCAAAAGCTGTTTTCTCACTTCTAGTATGCCAGAAGTATGGTAGACTACACCTGTCCTCAAATGTCATTGAATTACAGAACAACTCTCTACAGTGCCAGACTCCAGGAGAAATGACTCAACACTTTGCCTCCCAATGCATCAGCTTTAATTCTAGTGAGAGGTAGGCCTTAATTACAGTCCGATTAGAGCAAATCAACAAAGCAGTCTTGCCATTGTGTGAGTGGCAAGAGGAATTTGCTTGGGAACAGATGAATATGTCCCACTCAGTAATGAACAAAATTTGCCTGGACTTGGAAGAAAGTAGACAAGGAGCAATGCAGTATTTGGGGTTTATCCAGGGATAAATGGGGCAAGAAGCTGTAATAACTTACCTGTTTTACAGAACACAAGTACTGATACGGCCAATAATGCACCCACATGAAGGGATCTTCAGGACATTCCTTTATTTCTTAACTGGAAATGGGCAGCAAAATGCTGACATTTACCTGAACTGGAAGCCGTGTTCCTCTCCTGTTTCTTCTTGAGCACACTGTGTGTTATTTGCAGACTTCACTGCCCAGCCCATCAATCCTCTCGTGGCCAATTGCTAAATGGCACAACTACCAAAATACAGGTGCCAGCATAATCAGCCCAGCACTAATGCAGCACTGCTTTGATGGTGCACAGGAGCACAGAATGGCTTGGGTTGGAAGGGATATTTAAAGGCCATCTAGTCCCGATACCCTGCAGTGAGCAGGGACACCTTGAACTAGGTCAGGTTGCTCAGAGCAGGAGCTTGACTGTCTGCAGGGATGGATGTCCATCTCTCTGGGCAACCTGTGCCAGGGTTTCAATACCAAGCGTGTAAAAAATGTGTTTCTTTCATCCACTCTGAATTGACCATCTTTTAGATTAAAACCATTCCCCCTCAGTCTGGTCACAAAAGGCTCTACTAATAATTCTGTCCCATCTCTTTTGAAGCCCCCAGAAGGCCCTGAAAGGCAGCAATCAGATGTCCCTGGAGTCTTCTCTCTTCCAGGCTGAACACTGCCAGTTCTCCCAGCCTGTCTCCAAAGCAGAAGGGCTCCAGCCCTCAGAGCATTTTGTCCCTCCTCTGGACTAGATCCAACAGGTCCATGTCCTTCCTGTCTTGGGGACTGAGAGCAGGATGCAGTACTCTGTCATGGCAGAGACCGAGACACTACAAAGCAACACACTCCATTTCCAGAAGGCTTCAAACCCTGTTTTTATTCTATCCTGCATGCCTTTTCTACATTCTTACAAAGCTCTTTTTGGAATAGGCATTTGCAGGTTTCTCTTATTTATCCTTCTTTCTTTCTTGGTTTCTATGTCAATGACATAGAAAATTGGCAGAAAATTCTTTCAGGGGTTAACATGGATCCTCTTATCAAACTTCTTGATGGCTCACAGAGGCCACTGTAAAACCTCCTCCACAGTACTCCAGGTGGGGTCTCACCAGAGCAGAGAGGTGGAATCACCTCCTTCAACCTGCTGGGCACTCCCCTTTGGATGCCCATGGCTGCCTCATGTCCAGCCTCTCTTCTAGCTGCAACCCCAAGTCCATCCTGGCAGAGCTGCTCTGCATCCCTTCATGTCCCAGCCTGTGAGATCAGCTGAGCTGGGACTGTGTCACAGCCCTTGGGCAGAGCAGCTGGGCAGGATGAGCTCCCTCCCGAAGAAGGCAAATCCACCTTCCCAAACAATTCCACCTTGGCCATGAGGTCAGAGCAGGCTCTGAGGTCCCAGAGGTGCCAGAGCCCCGTGGTTGCACAGCAGCACAAGGAGCCAGCAGTCAGTCCTTGAGCACAACTGTTGCGGCAGCAGCGGCGGTGGCAGCAGCGGTGCTGACGTTGGGACAGCGGTGTCAGGACAGCAGTGGCAGCAAGAGCTGCGGGACTGGCGGAGGGCAAGGCACCATGGCCCTTGCTCTGTGCCTCCTCCTCCTGCTCCTCCTGGCCGTGGCCCTGCCTGTCAGGGCTGCCCAGGCTGCCAGGTTTGTTTTTACCCCAACTGGCTTCATCAATGGCATTGAAACAATTAGATCAAGTTGGATGTTGGCTGAGTAAAGAAACTAATGCCACATCCACTGCAATCAGTGACATGTTGACAGATGTTAATAGTGTTAGACATGCTACCCTTCAAAACAGGGCAGCAGTGGATTTTCTTTTACTGGCACATGGACACGGTTGTGAGGAATTTGAAGGATTCTGTTGTATGATTCTGTCAGATCATTCTGAATCCATCCAAACAGCATACAAAAGCTGAAAGATTTGACAGCTCAAGTTAAAGAAGATGGTCTGTCATAGTTAGATGATTTGTTCCAGGAATGGAGCTTTGCAACTTGGCTAAGGGAACTCTGTAAGATAGGTCTATACGTGCTGAGTGTTTTGGTGGCCATACTAGTAGTGACACCTTGCAGACTTTGGTGCGACAAATGATGGACAAAATATGAAAGAAGCTTTTATCATACAAGAGAGAAAAGTAGGAAATAGATTCACAGAAAGTTCTCAAAATCTTACAGAGATGGTAGATGAAGGTATAGCCATAGAAAAAGGTTTTGAAATAAAACCTTAGAACAGGTGAGATTTTTTGAACAATGACTTGTAATTGTTATCAGACGTGACTTATGCCCTTTGAACTGACTGGACTTTCACAGCATTAAAATTGCTGTGTTGTAATATAGCAATACTTGATGTGAGCAAAAAGGAAGCTTTAAGCAAGTAACAAGCAGATATATTAGAGTAAAGCTACAAAACGGAAGGGAGTTAATAAACGAGACAGTTACGAAAGTTTCTTTTTAGTTGAACCAAGAGGGGGAATTATGGGAATCCATAAAATCTGAGGGTTTTGGCAAAGCTGCAAAAGGCAAGCCTCAGTAACAGCAGAACTGCAGTTAGAGCTAAAAAGTAATCATAAGATTTGTCAGCAGAGAAATTGTATAAGAAGTAGGCAAGTAAAGGCTTAGAGAGCAATGGTCTATGTATTAAGACTTGTCTAGAACAACTCCCTAACCTGCAGAAAAGTCTATCTAGTTGAACGTGAGGAAGTTCTAAGCTTAATAATGGAGCTCTGTGCGTTGTATTTTAAGCAGATATTACATTTGAAATAAGCAAGCACGATTTTAACCAAAGGAATGTGTGCTTATAATAATTGGATGGAACTACTGTCAATAGGTTTTGCTTTTTGTGATTGGCCAGGACACTTTTGAAGTAAGTTGCAACATTAAGTTCTTGGTCTGCTGCTTGGGATGTGAGATGCTTGCATCTTCCCATTGTCATAACCATATAATGAGACTGATGGTGGAAAATGAAACGGCTGAAGGCACATTCCTGAGTAGTACTGTCCTGTTTGTGATTTCTACATAGATCCAGATCCAGCAATAAGGGGCAGCTGTCCAGCTGAGCCAAGCTGTGCCAGCAGCTCCAGCCGTGCTGGGGAGCCTTGCCAGCTCTGGGCCCTGCTGTGCAGGAGGGTCCCTGTGTGCCCCAGGCAGCTGGGGCCTCGGCCACCTCCTCTCACCACAGGGGCAGCTCTGGACAGGAGTTGAAAGACGGTGGCTCCACCTCACACCCAGAGAGCGTGAGCAGCTCCTCCAGCAGTAATAAGGGCCTGGACAGCCCTCTCAAGTGCTCTTTGAAGGGGACCCCAGAACAGCCATCTGCAAGGAAACCTCCTCCTACCGTGTAGATCCCACTGCCACCTGCTCTCCCCATGGGTCTCCTCAAGATGACTTTAACCATTTTTTTGGTCTCCCTGTATCCCGTCCCAGCCATCTCTCAAGTTCTTCTAGCGGCCCCGGGACTAGCCGAGCAGCCTCCAGCCCCTCCTGAGACCAACACATCCCTTCCTCTGCCCCTGAGCTCCCTGGCCTTGTCCTCTAAACAACACCGGAGTTAAGCCCTGCTGCCCCGCCAGGGTAGGCGATGGCCCCTTCTTCTGTTGCAATACAGAGATGGAGCTGTCACCCCAGTGTCTGGGAGGTAGCAGCAGCAAAGCCCACCCGGCAGCAGCACTGGCTGAGCTCCATGCCCAGGGGCAGCTGGGGATGGCCACGGTGTGGGCAGGCAGGAGCCGGGCAGGGGCTGCTGTGACCAGCGGCAGTGTCTCGATGGGCTGGGGGAGCCCAGGGGGCAGGCAGCAGCATGGGACTCCTGCGAACAAGTGACACCATTTTGCCTTTGTTTTTAATTTTTAGAAATTAGACAGTTTTAGAAATATTTTAAAATGTATTTATTTTTCTATTCCTAAATATTTCTTCCTGAGTACTGCAGTAGTTAAGGACTTTTCAAGGACTAAGGACTTGACTCCTAAAGCAGTTTTAGAATCCTGAAAAAGCAACCCTATTTTGTCTTCACTTCTAATTTTTAGAAATATGTTCACCACATGGTTCATCCCTTTTTACAGAATACATTTCTATTTTTGAAAGTAGTTTTACAGTTCTGGAAAATTTTTTACACTTATACAATGAAACATAAAGTGGCATTTCAGTGGTAATGTTTACTCTGCAAAGAAGTAATGCACCCTAAGACACCCAGCCTGCTGCAGAGGAAAAGATCTTTTCCCACGGGAACTTTGTACCTAGTCACAACCACGTTACGTAAAATCTTTTCCCAGATATTTCCTGGGATTCTTGACAATCTCACCTCTTAGTCTTCAGAGGCAAACTTTGAGCACAGTGGGAATCTCTTCAAGTCACCATTTTGTTTGCTTCTGCAAGAACTGCCTCAGTTCTGGAGCAGGGCCTTCTCTCAGCTTCCTGCTGCCCCTGGGCTCTCCTCCCGGCCTGCTGGGCTTTGTTGGGTGGCACAGCCTGTGCCCAGGGGCGGCAAGGTGCCTGCAGGCCCCAGCTCTGGGGGAAACAGAGAACGTCCTGCCCGTATCCACCGTGCTGCCAGCTCAGCGGTGCAGCACAGCACGGGCTCACGCTCCCCATTGCTCCCACAGATGCAGCCGGCACCACAACACGTGTTCCCGATGCCCAGAAGGGAATTGGTTTCTGCCAGGGAACACACAGCTGGCTAGAGTTAATGACAAGCCTGGCTTTTCTATGGCATGCAGGGCATTGGGGGACCCCTGTAAGGATGGCAGTTGGCCGGGGTCCCTCATGAGGCACACCAGCGGGAGGGGGGGTTTTGTAGGTGTTGGGTTTTGCAGTAAGGCATGCAGGGCTTTGCATCCTTTGTAAGTAGTGCATGGGGCTGGGGTTCTTCGTCAGGTTCTTAGGGGATTTGAGATCTCTTCTGTGGCGTACAGGTGACTGGAGACATCTGTAAGGCTGGCAGGGGCTTGAGTTCCTCATGATTAACGTGGTGGCTTAATGCTTGCCATCAAGGCCTGGAGAGGAGCTGAGCCCTTCCTAAGGTGGGCAGGAGGCTGGGCTCTTTTGTGAGGCACACAAGGCTGTCCTGGGGTCTCTGCATTGGTGTGCACGGATTTTCTGTGAGGCACACAGGGATATTTTGGTGTCTCTGCTGAGGGGTGCAGGGATCCCTCAGGAGGCACAAAGGAGTCTTGATGGTCTCTACTAAGGTGTGCAGAGATCCCTCATGAGATGTGCAGTGGAGTTTTTCAGTCTCCTCAGCGCAGCAAAGGGCCACTCTCGATGGAGGTTGTGCAAAGTGGGCAGAAAGCTTCCTGCCAAGCCTTGCGGCCGGCGGGCGGGCGGAGCCCATCCTTGGGGGTCAGGCAGGGCCTCTGGAGCCGCCGCGCCCTTGTCGGGCAGGTCCCGGCCCCGGCGGGGAAGGGCCGCGGCCCCGGGCTCCGGCGGCGCCGCCGAGCAGCGGCGGAGGCACAACAAGGGCCCCGCTCCGGCCTGGCCCTGTGCTGCAGCCGAGCACAGGGACAGCCACGGCCGCTCCCTGCGCCACAGGCGGCACCGGGGCTGCAGCTGAGGCCGTGCCTGCTCCCACTGAGGAAGGAGCTCCTTGCAATGCCCAGTTCCTAAAGCATGTGGGCAAGCCAGCACAGCATGGAAACTGCTTCTGAACTGTGCTGCCTTAGACACTGGAATCGAGAGATGGATTGACTGAAGTTCTGACCAGTTGCAGTGTGAAGATCATGCTGCACGCTGGAGGCAACTTCACCATGTCCCTTTCCTGAGAGAACAATCATGGATTAGCAATTGTGGCCAAGAGCAGCCCCAGGGGGCATGGGGCAGAGGCAGAGGGAGGTGGGGAGGAGAAAGAGCAGGGCCGAGGTTGCCCTTGAAAGGCAGAGGCGCTCTGGGGCCCGCTCCTCGCCAGGGACCCTGCCCAGAGCCGTCCCTGCTGGCCAGGGCCTTGAGGGGCAGCTGTCCAGCTGGGCTGAGCTGTGCCAGCAGCTCCAGCCATGCTGGGGAGCCTTGCCAGCTCTGGGCCCTGCTGTGCAGGAGGGTCCCTGTGTGCCACTGGCAGCTGGGGCCTCGGCCACCTCCTCTCTCCACAGGAGCACCTCTGCAGCTTCACAAGACCGGCCAAAGGCCTCAGTCGTGGAGAACTGGACCTGTCATCTTGCGTCTCCTTGCCAGTGCCTGTTGTCCTGGCCATGGCTGCATGACCAGCTTATTGCTCAGTACATGTTGAGGAGCCTCTGTCCCCAGAGGTGCTGGCCCTGGTGTCCAGCCAGGACAGGTGGTGTGGCCCTCCTGCCAGGGAAGGGCCTGAGTGCAGCAACATCTTTGGGCTTCATCTCAGGTGTCTATGTGCTACCACCAGCACTGGCTGAGCTGATTGTCTGGGCACAGTCAGGGGTGGGCAGGCAGCAACGACACATAGGACTCCTGAGAAAAAGTGACCCCATTTTGTCATTGTTTTACATTTTAACATATTATATATTTTTAGAAATATTCAGCATTATTTTTCATAGGAAAAAATCCCCAAATGTTTCTTACATTTTTCCATAGTCTTTTAGGATTTTTCAAATTACTTTTCAAATTAGAAAAATTTAGAACACATTCACACTTGTAGAATGAAAAATAAAACTGCATTTATTGGTAATCTTCGCTCTAAGAAGAATGAAGTCATCACAAGACACCCAGCATACTGGAGAGGCTCTTTTCTCACTGGAGATTTGTACCGAGTGACAACAACCAACTTAAAACCTTTTCCCTGATACTTTCTAGGATTTCTGACAACCTCACCTCTCCGTCTTCAGAGGCAAACTTTGAGCACAGTGGGCATCTCCTGCAGTGCAGGAGGGTCTCTGTGTGCCAGCTGCAACTCGGGCCTCAGCCACGTCCTGTCTCAAGAGGTGTCCATCTGCAGCTTTACAGGAACGGCCAAACACCTCAGTCTGGGACACCTGGAGCAGACATTTCCCATCTCCATGCCCATGCCCGATGTCCCTGTGCCAGCTGCTTTAACAGCTTGTTGCTGTGCAGATGCTGCCTCCAGCCAGACAAGGTCCTCTCCCCATGAAGGCACTGGCCCTGCTCTCTGGCCCCTACTGAAGGTGGGCAGGGCTTGGCCCAGCTCTTCTCTTGCACTAAAGAGATGGAGCTGTCACCCCAGTGTCCGGGTGGTAGCAGCAGCAAAGCCCAGCCAGGATCAGCACAGGCTGAGCTCCGTGCCCAGGGGCAGCCGGGGATGCCCAGGAAAAGAGGAAAGCCATCAAGAGCATCTCCAGGAACACAGCCTGACCAGCAATGTCAGTAGGCAAAACACAAATTTTGCTGAGCAATGGCTCATTGATGAAGCAAAACATTTACATTTGGGGCAATCCATTCATACAGATGGGGGCACACTCTGGGGGTACAGCTAAGGGCATGAGGTCACAACAGGCTCAGGGGTCACAGGAGGCTGAGGACACAGCAGGCCCTGAGGTCACAGAGGTGCCAGAGCCCCGTGGTTGCACAGCAGCACAAGGAGCCAGCAGTCAGTGCTTGAGCACAACTGTTGCGGCAGCAGCGGCGGTGGCAGCAGCGGTGCTGACGTTGAGACAGCGGTGACAGGACAGCGGTGGCAGCAAGAGCTGTGGGACTGGCAGATTGCAAGGCAGCATGGCCCTTGCTCGGTGCCTCCTACTTCTGCTCCTCCTGGCCGTGGCCCTGCCTGCCAGGGCTGCCCAGGCTGCTCCGCTGCAAGCGCGGGGAGCAGGTGAGCCGGCAGCCTGGCTCCCCTTTCCCAGCACAGCGCTCCCTGCTCCCCGGGAAGTGCTGGGGATGGTTTTGCCCAGGGCTTTAGGGAGGGTTTCATCTGTGGGAGGGAGAGATCCCCGACAGGCCCTGGGCTCCTCCAGCCACCACTCCAGGGATGTTACACAGGGCCTGCAAAGAGGGTGGAGAGTGACCAGAGCCAGTCCAGAGCTCCCCAGGCCCCTGTGCAGCTTTGGCCTTGTCCACTGACATCTGGCAGCCAAGGCCTTACCCGACCCCCTTGCAGTGCCCAGTTCCCCAAGACAGAGGGGGATCCCAGAACACCATGGAAATGGTTCTGATCTTTGCTCCCTTCTAGACTGGGATGGTGTCATGGAGTATCTGGATGCCCTATCAGATAATGACTTGAAACCCCCGGAGAATGCTGGAGGTAAGTTCTCTGTGAGTTTTTCAGAGAAAATACTCTGTGTCCATGCGACAAGAGCTCAGTCATATGGCATTTCCCTCAACATAATCTCAGGATTGAAAGAATCTTGAAAATTTGCCCTGCTCCCCACTGAGGCTCTGAGGGATCCCACAGGATCACTGTCACTGGGAGGAAGGAGCATTTAGCTGTTCATCTTCCTCCCGTGTGCAATGCCAGTGTGTCCTTCCGTGTGCTCTGTGCAGCCAGGGAGAAGAGCAGAGAGGGAAGGGGCCGGGCCCAGGGCTGTGCCCCGGGGCTGAGCCTTTGGCAGCTCCTTTGCCAGCCCCAGGGAGCCTGAGCTGCTCCTGCTGCCACTGCCAAGCTCTGGGCCTGCCCGGGGCTGGGTTTAGAGCTGCTGGCAGTACCAGGGAGTCCTTTCTGCCCTGACTGGCCTGCAAGGGGCTCCTTCCATCCCAGTGTGGGGCCACTGCAGGCACGTGCTCCCCCTGCCCCTGCTCCTGAGTGGGAGGCAGAGCTGAGGGAGTGCCTTGGAGGACACCAATCACCCAAGTGCCCTCACTGCCACTCGGGCCTGAAGGAGAAATTCAATCACTTTCCATTAAGGTCTTCCTAGTTGGAAGAACCAAGACACAGGAGACAACAAGTCGCTGGAGGCAGCCAAACTTCTGGACAAGATGCTGAGTGACCTGGAGAGACGTCGTGGTGGGTGCATTTCCCTCATGCTTCCCCTGGGACTCAGCAGCCGGGGGCTCTGGCTGCACATCTGGAGACGTCGTGCCCGGCTCAGCGGGAAGGGATCCATGGCAGCCTCGCTGCCCCACTGCTGCAGCTGCTGCTGCTGCTTCCATGCCCTGCAGGGCTGTTTCCCAGCCTGGCCTGGCTGCAGCTTCTGCCCAGCCTCTGCAGGAAGGCATTTGGCATCAGCTGACAGGCGGCCCAAACTGCACCATTGGGCTGAGAACCCCTGCAATTTCCCGGTCACCAGGCAGATCAGGAATGGCAGCTGTTTGGACAAGAGAGTGCCCTGTCCAAGCCCAAAAGTTTTTATGATTTCCAGATCCTTATCCATCAATTTGACCAGTATTGTCTCCTGAAGATTCCAACTCCCAGAAAGGGGAACATCTGCACCTAATCCAACTGTTCCCTTTTCTTTCTGCAGAGATGAAACGAAAGGCTCTGCTGAAGACTGAGTTTCCCAGAGGAAGCAGTGGATCATTGGCAGCCTCTGCTGCAGGAAGGGAGGCGATGCCAGGCACAGGCCCAGGAGGTAATTGCTGTGCCTCTGGGCCTGAGCCCTGCTGAGGATTCAGCTGCCCTCTCTGCTGCTGTGTGTCAGAAACATCCTCCAGGGATGTTTCACAGGGCCTGCAAAGAGGGTGGAGAGTGACCAGAGCCAGTCCAGAGCGCCCCAGGCCCCTGTGCAGCTTTGGCCTTGTCCACTGACATCTGGCTCCCACAGCCTTACCCGACCCCCTTGCAGTGCCCAGTTCCCAAAAGCAGAGGGGGACCCCAGCACACCATGGAAATGGGTTCTGATCTATGCTCCCTTTCTAGGTGAGGGTGCTGGGATAGGTTCTCCAGCAGCTGGGATGGAAGGTGGTTTGGAACCCTTGGGAGCTTCTGCAGGTAAGTTCTCAACTTCCCCTCAGAGAATAATCATTGACAAACTGTCAGGAACCAGGTGACAGCAGCTTGTGTGGCTGTTGAGTTACAGGTGTGTTTGCAGGGAGGACTTTTCAAGCTCCAGGGCTGGTTGCTGCACACAAGCCCAGCTCCCATGGCAGGGGTGAGTAGGTTACCCCTGCTGTCCCCACAGGCTGAGCCCTGCTTCTGTGGAATCCATTTCTGGAGAAATGGAAATACTTTCTCTTAAGGTCCTCTGAGAGGGAGGAAAAAACCTATAAAACAGAGTGAGTCCCTGGAGGAATCCAAACGACTGGACCAAATCTTGACTGAACTGGAGAGACAACGTGGTGGGTGCATTTCCCTCATGCTTCCCCTGGGACTCAGCAGCCGGGGACTCTGGCTGCACATCTGGACACGCTGTGCCCAGCACAGTGGGAAGGGATCCATGGCAGCCTCGCTGCCCCGCTGCTGCTGCTGCTGCTGCTTTCACGCCCTGCAGGGCTGTTTTCCAGCCTGGCCTGGCTGCAGCTTCTGCCCAGCCCCTGCAGGAAGGCATTTGGCATCAGCTGACAGGGAGCCCAACCTTCACCAAAGGGCATGCACACCCTGAGATCCCCTGCAACTTCCTGGTCTCTGAGTAGATCTGGAAAGACAACTATTTGGAGAAGGGAGGCCCCTGGAGCAGCCCCAAAAGCCTTGGCCTTTCCCTGATACTTATCCATATCATTGACACATAGTGTTTCCTGAAGATGCCACCACCCTAATCGGGAATGGTTCCACCAGATTCAGCTGTCCTTTATCCTTTCTCCAGACATGGACCAAAAAGGTTTGCGGAAGGCAGCACTTCCTGGAGGAAGCGATGGCTCAGTGCCAGCCACCGATGCACAAAGGGAGGAGATGCCAGACAGTGCCACAGAAGGTGATTGCTGTGCCAGGCTCAGCCAGGCTCAGCAGTCCTGCAGGGCTCCTTCCATGGGAGCCATGTCCCAAAAGCTGGGAGCAGCTGCACAGGGTGGCCATGGTGGGGAAAGGGCAGAGGGGGAGTGCAAGGCTCCCATGCCTCCTGATGGGGTCTGATCCTGTCCCCTGGGGCTGGGGGAGCTGTCACGGGGCAGGGAGGGCCAGGGGTGGCAGTGGCTGCTCAGGGATGGCTTTGGCCCGTGTCCCTGGCAGCAGCCACTGCCCAAGCAGCTGCGCTGCCCCCGGGCTCTCCTCCCGGCCTGCTGGGCTTTGTTGGGTGGCACAGCCTGTGCCAAGCGGGGGCAAGGTGCCTGCAGGCCCCAGCTCTGGGGGAAACAGAGAACGTCCTGCCCGTATCCACCGTTCTGCCAGCTGAGCGGTGCAGCACAGCATGGGCTCACGCTCCCCATTGCTCCCACAGACGTTACCAATGAAACAGGAATATATGCCCCGGATCCAGTGCGCCTCCCAAGAATTGTCTGCCCCCAGGATGTGCGCAGGTCCTGCATGTTAGGCACGGTGGTGACAGTGATCACTGTGCCACTTGTGCTGATAGGCTGCTATCTTGGCATTCGCAAGCTGTACGAGCTCAGACGGTCAGTTGTTGATTTTTCTCCACAGTTTTCTTATAACTCTGCTCCTGCATAGGTAGCCTGACTGAGAGTCATGCTACTGTGGAGTTGTGGCTAGTCCATGGTTGTCCAAATATCTCTGCTGAGGGTTCTGCTGCTGCCCAGTGCTTCCAGTGGCTTCTTAATTGCTGGGCCTTGTCCTGGGGGCCTGCTGGGGCTGCAGCCAGAGCTGGCTCCCACTGAGGCTGCCTGGCCAAGAGCAGAGGGCAGAAGCAGAGAAACCTCTGTACATCATTTGGGCAGCACAGCTCAGGACAGGACAGGACAAGACAGTGCTTTTTTAGTATCTCATGTAAAGTTTCATGGTAACAGTGGTGTTGCAGATCAAGCAAATTTGCTCCAGATCAGTGTTAAAACAAATCCAATGTGATGAAGGTTTGGATTTGGCCTTGAGACTTTGTTCTTTGTGTGAGCCCTGCTCTGGATTGATTCCCAGTCAGTCTTGGAGCAGGTTTTGGACGAAGGCTCATCCCAGCCCTGAGCCTTGGCAGTTCTCTGGCCTCAAAGGGACAGCTGAGGCTGCACTGCACATGACTGGGGTTCAGGGCTCCATTATCAAAGAGCTTTGAGATGTTTCAATCACTGTATTCTTACTAGATAGTTTTTGTTATGAAGTTCATTCATTAGATTTTAAAACTTAGTTGTAATAAAACTTCTTTTCCAGTGCTTTTTCCAGTTATTTGATATAGTCAGTGATGGCCTAAGTATTCCATGGCTGAATTAAAAGACTGTAAGTACTATAAAATGAAATAATGTTGACACTCTTATGTCTTTCAGAGACTCCTGAAAATTATGTTGGTTTGATGTGACCAACTGAAGAGTTTGGCTCTGCTTTTAATTGAAACAAGCAACAGAGCTGGAACCTGTTGAAAAGAGTCTCTTCACAGCTAAAGCAAACTGCCAGGGTTCTTTTTTTCCAGCTCTGGGCAGGAAAATAAAAATCTCTCAGCAGTAAACCTTCCGTACCATTAACTGATATAAACTAGGCATTTGGGCTGTTTGCTGCCTCACCCCTGAGTTCCTCAGAGCTGCAGCTCCCTGTTCTCTTGGCAGACAGGGTCTGGCTATGGATGACAGTCACTCTCTGGCCTGGTGCACACCAGGTCCACACACGAGCTGAGGGATCATCCTTGCACACCCCATCCTGGAAGAACCCAGTTCATTGATGAGTCTGACAGTTTAATGCGTGGCAGCAAAAGAAGGCAAAATAAAGGCTGGAATTGGTACCATTCTGTAATATGCTTTTACCACCAACATTATCCAAGTTCCCGTGCTTGTTTTCCTGGAGAATTTGCACTCAACAGAGCTTCAGTGCCTTTGATTAAAACAGTCTTAAGAGCAGCTTGGGGCTGGTCAGTCATTTAGATGTCAGCACTGACTGGGGTCCAGGCAACAAAAGAACATTAGCTGCAGGCCACCCATACAGTTTTTCACCTTAATGAGCACAAAGCCTTTATTTTTGCAATCTGAGGGATGTTGGGAGGATTTTTGCACCATCAGGCCGAGGTACAAGGCTCTGGATCTACACAGCACTTTGGTAAGGAGGGGAACACGGGTGGGGACAATCCAGGCCATTAGCAGTGCCCCCACCCCCTGATTAGGGACAGCACAATTGCTTTTAGAGTTCCTTAACCAGCTGGTGAAACACTGATCTCCTTTCCTTGTCCCCTGCATACTGCCAGGCAAGTTGAACAGAAAATCTCTTTTACTTCATGATCTCTGAGCACCAAAGCAAAGAACCGAGAAGAAAAAAAAGCCAAAAACAACCCAACCAACAAAAATATAAATAATTTTTTGACCAGTCTGTTTTTTTTTTTAAAAGAGCTCTATAAGACTGAGTAAGCCAGTGCTGAATTAAGAGTGGCGCATGTTATGTGTCTTTCATAAAGAGTGGGACAGCTGCTCTTATGTAAAGATGGGTGCAGGGTCAGACCCTTTACTTCAGACCCAGCCCTGTCTTCCTGAGGGACAGAAATTAATCTGTTAGAATTCCTTGGAGCTTCTGGAGCTGCTCTTGGCCCTCCTGTGGATAACTGGGCTGCTGTGGAGCACTGGAGAACTTTCAGCTTGGTACCTGTTATGTATATTATGGTAATTCGTACTGATAGAATATATGTATATATATAAGAATAAAATATCAAACCTTGAAATCACAGTAGCAAGGGAAGAGGGGATTGCTTCACAGGGTGAGGAAACCGCAGCTGGCAGTCGGGTAGGAGGAGTGTCATTAACATAGGAAGTGAACCCAGCCGGCACAGGAGATTGTCGTTCTCACTGGTGTGAACAGGAGGAGGCCCAGCGATGATGGCCCATGGAGATGTTCATCTTAGACAGAGGGGACCATCAAGGACATACATCTGCACACGGGATTCCGGTAACCCAAGAGTGGATACACATCAGTTCCCGGACAAGGTTTTGTCCAGCACAGGACGGAGAATAGAGGCGTCATGAATATGAAGAACCCTGAGGAAAGACAAAGGGACTCCGCCACGGGCTAGAAAAAGAGTATAAGAACGGATTCTGCCAAGCGGCATTGGTGAACAGGGGGGATTGGGTGCAATAGAAGGCAGATCTGTGTTCACCCAGCTTCCATCCTGGGGTCGGTGCTGTCCTTGATTGTTGGCTGTCGTGACTGTATATCGGTTGTGAATAAATTTATATTTTATTTTTATTAAATTGGCTGGATCGATTTTTACCTATAACAGTACCCATGTATGGGGGCCTGCAGAATCTAAGCAGCATCTTCCTTGGCCAACAACAGACTGGAAAGGAAAAACCAGCATCAGAAACCTGAGAGATGGAAAACTTTGGGCTGTTTGAGATCAAAAATGTCAACTAAAAATCTCAATGGCAAAGAACAACCTTTCTCACAAGGATTCCAGTAGAACAAATGACACAGGTGTTGGAGTAACAGCCAGTGCCCACAGCAAAGACAATTCCTTGGTGGTGAGGGTCCCATGGAGAGTCGGCCGAGTAACGACACTCACAACAAATGTGGCTACATGTCATCCTCCTTTATTAAGCAACATTGGCATATTTATCCTTTTCTATACACATTCTCATGCCTCTAGTGCTTAATGCTCTTAATGCTCATTGGTTAAGTAGCTATATTCACACATACATCTTAATTACTGATTGGTTATCATACTATAAGCGTCTTTAGCTAAGGTGTGCCAAATGAGCAGCTCCCATGACGTGCTTGGCGCATTTGGTTTCATCCTGGCACAATGCTCATTCTTTATTGTTGTATCTGTTTGAGGACAGTGCATGGTCTATCTTGTTCCTGTTTGAGTACAGTACATGGTTTTCAGAGTAACTCTGTAATCTGCAGCCCAGGGCTGTCCAATTTCCACAGGAGAATATCATGGCCTTGTTCATCCAAGAATCCTTCTACACCTTGGAATAAAAGGCAGTGCCCACTGCAAAGACATTTCCCTGTCCTGTGAGCTCCATAAACCACACATGAACATGGCACTTTTCCTGAGTGCTTCCCAAAGCTTCTCTGCAAGAAGCACTGGAGAAGTGCATGGGGCAAGAGTTCTGCAAGTGCCAGGCTCTTCTGCAGCAGAAAAGGTCTAAAAAAATCAAAATTCTAGCAAACAAAATAAATCCATCATTTATGGCTTGTAAATACTCCAATGAATCTCAGTTACTTCGGGACAAAAACAAACACAGGGCAAACTTTCCCAAGTATGCTTTCATGACAAAATTCCCGTTTGCCTGCTCTTGTTTATGGAAGAAGACGAGATTACAAGCTGCCCAGGTGAAGAAGGAAAGGAGGATCTACACTTCCCTGTCATATTTTCCTACTGACAAAGGAATTAAGATCAAGAATTTGGGTAAATGGAGGGATAAGACTGGAGTATGGATGAGGTTTTACATCCGATGATACTTCATTTGCTGAAATAGAAGCACTTTTGTTGTACATGGATCTCCTTGCTAAACCTCTTTGTCTTCAAACTCCCTTCCTCCATGGCAGAACTGAGCAAGCTCCATGTGTCAGAGCTTCAAGTTAAAAGGTCTGTGATGAGTTAGTTATAATGGATCCATTTCCAGTCCGTGGGGTTGCTGTCATGAGGAGCTCAGGTGGCTTTTTGTTGAGATCAAAATCAATGTGCCATTTGTCCCAGCTCCACCTGTCCCGAGGCAGCACTGGCTCCACTGTGCCATTTCTAATGAAAATTGAATCTCCTAAAGAAGCCAGGCCAAAATCATGAGAGAGTAGTCACAAAAATTAATTTCGGCAGTTTGCTGGGAATTGATCTAACAGCTACCACCTTCCCAAAGTCCAGGTTACCCTAAAAAAGGCTCTTTGCTCTGTAGGCAGCCTTTCAATTGGTAGTGTTTCATACCCCTGCAGAAGAACAAAAAGCCACTTGCACTGTAGAAACATGAGCTGCAGCTATGCAATGAGTTGTGCTCAGTAGCTGACCTGCTGCTTTAGTTTTGGGGCAGGAGATACTGCCCTAAAATTTCACAAGAAAACTATCAAGTATCTAAAATATGCAGTATTATGTTATTTTCTACCTCCAATATTGCCAGCACATAACTTAGAGAAGAAAGGTATTTACCAGCCATCGTAGATGAAAAAAATTAAAATGAAAAAAGGGCTTTTAAGGATATCAGAGTGATGGCCACCAGTCATTTTCCTGCTTTGCAGGATTTTGGTTCAAAGTCAATCTAAAGAAGCCAGCATATGTCTAGCAAGAAGGAAATCACAGTTCAGGTTTGCTCCTCCACCCAAGCTTTGCTATATCAAAGATGGATGGTTTTCTTTTCCAGCTCTCAAGTGATGTGTCATAATTTCCAAATAAACAAAATATCGTGCATAGAAATATTTCATAGATTGTAGCAGTTCCTTTGAGGGGAGCTCCTCGGGGTGTCCCCGGAGGGCCCCCTGGGCTGTGAGTTCGCTGGCAGCAGCAGGCACGCAAGGAGACTCCACACGGCTTCTGAGGGTGCTGATTAGATGAGGGTTTATTGGGGTCCCAGCCCCGGATGTAACATGGTTTCTGAGGGAGAAGGGGGAAAGGGAAAGGGAGGGGGAGAGAGGGGGAGCCTAGGGGAGAGATGGGCCACGAGAGAATCTGTTCTTGCTTGCGCAGCTTAAGTGGGAAATTCAAAGTGGGTGCGAAATAAGATTTGGGTCAATGGGATTGCAGATTGATGAGATTTCAGGGGAGGAACACAGCTTGGAATAAACCATATATTTTCAAGAGGTACATTTTCGAGATAGAGCATACCAGTTGAATAAAACGCAACATCACAATAGATTAATAGGATAGACAGACAGATAGATAGATAGATAGATAGATAGATAGATAGATAGATAAAAAAAGCAGATACAGATATATGAATGCACTTGCCTCTATCACTTTCTATAGAAAGGCAGGGGGAAGGGAGAGGTTATCCTTTTCCACACATGGGAAACTATCTTTTTCCCAGAAAAAAAAGCTTCCTTCCTTAGTGACCACCAGGGTATCTGAAGACCCCACCAAGAAGGCCCTGTGATGCCAATGGCCTGTGCATCCAGCAAGTCAAGAAAGTAAGGCCTGCCTCTTAATACTACAGTGGTGTTAAAGAGGTTTAGTCTCGGTGTTTGGTACCAGGAGGAACAAACTGAAGCCAGTTACTGTAAAATGCCTGCACAAGCACCAGTGCAAATCACAGCCAAAGGAAGGATGAAGCCAAGGTGTCCCACAACCACGGCCCAAGCGGCCAGAGTTCCTCCTTCAACCCTGGCTGCATTGAAACCCCACTGACCGCCAAGAAGAAAAGCGCCCTACTGAGAGCAAGCAAACTTAATCCTCTGCCAGGACACAAATTTAGAGAGAAAAAATTTAAAATCCCTACACCACCAGCCACACTTCCCAGTGAGAAGGGTTGGAACACTCTGGCCCCCAGCATTTCCCCAGCAGGCAGGTTCACAAAGGTGCTGGGAGCTAAGCTGTGCCATCCGAGGGAACAGAGCCAGCCTCCCTTCAGTGGGAGAAGGCGCGGCCTCAGCTGTAGCCCCGGGGGCCTGCGGTGGCCCAGGGCACGGCCATGGCTGTCAATGTGTTGGGCTGCAGCACAGGGCAGGCCGGAGCTCAGCAGCCTCAGCAGAGCCCAGGGCTGCGGCCCTTCCCTGCCGAGGCCCGAGCCTGGCCCGGCCCGGCCCGGCCTGAGCAGCCCAGACTGGCCCAGGGGATGGGCTGCGCCGCCCGCTGTGCCCACAGGCTGGGCCCAAGGCTTTGCAAGAGGCTTTCTCCCAGCTTGGCAAAACCTCGGCCAAGTGTCCCTGTGCTGTGCTGAGAAGAGTAAAAAACCCCCTCAAATTTAACCCTGCTGCCCACTGCATGAGGGATCCCTGCACACCTTAGGAGAGGCCATCAATACTCCTTTGTGCCTCATGAGGGATCCCTGCACTCCTCAGCAGGGAACCCAAAATATCCCAGTGTACCTCATGAGGTCCAGGCCCAGCTGATCACCCAGAAGGAAATGTGCCCTCAGCCCAGGGACGCTCAGCATAGGCTCCCCCACCCCCTTGGGGCCCCGCCGCTGGTCACAGCAGCCCCTGCTCCTGGGCATGGAGCTCAGCCAGTGCTGGTGCCGGGTGGGCTTTGCTGCTGCTACCACTTGGACATAGTTGTGAAAGCTCCAAATATTTATTTGAACATAAAATATGGGCCAAGACCTGCCCTGCCAGACAAGGGCTGCCCACCTTCAGTCCTGTCCGGGGAACAGGACCAGGGGGCTCAGGAGCAGAGGGACACATTGTGGAGGGGTGGGTTATGGAATGGACTCATGGATGGTGATGCAGACACGGCAGGGCAAGTAGGGGCGGAAGTGAAGACCTGGGATAAATGATCAGGTTCTCATTGCCTCTGTTTTTCGGCTCGTCTTCTGGAGATGCACAGGAACACCTGTGAAGAGAGGAGGTGGCTGAGGCCCCAGCTGCCAGTGGCACACAGGGACCCTCCTGCACAGCAGGGCCCAGAGCTGGCAAGGTTCCCCAGCAAGGCTGGAGCTGGTGACACAGCTCAGCCCAGCTGGACAGCTGCCCCTCAAGGCCCCGGCCAGCAGGGACGGCTCTGGGCAGGGTCCCTGGCCAGGAGCGGGCCCCAGAGCGCCTCTGCCTCTCAAGGGCAGTCTCAGCCCTGCTGTTTCTCCTCCCCACCTCCCTCTGCCTCTGCCCCATGCCCCTGGGGCTGCTCTTGGCCAGGCAGCCTCAGTGGGAGCCAGCACTGGCTGCAGCCCCAGCAGGCCCCCCAGGACAAGGCCCAGCAATTAGGCGGCCAATGGAAGCACTGGGCAGCAGCAGAACCCTCAGCAGAGTTATTTGGAGAATCATGGACTGGCCACAACTCCATGGCAGCCTCCCTGCGAATGTTGCCTCTCTGCATTAGATTTTCATAAGCAGCTGTTTCAGGGAAAGATGAAGAAAACACTCACCATTTTCTCTTGCAGTAAAAATTAATTTGGACCCAGCATAAGATGAAGATTAACTCCAAAAAAAGCAGGCCTGCCAGTAACCCTGCCAAGCAGCCTGCTCCCTTACAGAAGCCCCTTCCGAGGCCCTTCTAGGCATCAGGAACACGTGTTGTGGTGCCAGCTGCATCTGTGGGAGCAATGGGGAGCGTGAGCCCGTGCTGTGCGGCACTGCTGAGCTGGCAGCACGGTGGATACGGGCAGGACGTTCTCTGTTTCCCCCAGAGCTGGGGCCTGCAGGCACCTTGCCGCCCCTGGGCACAGGCTGTGCCACCCAACAAAGCCCAGCAGGCCGGGAGGAGAGCCCGGGGGCAGCGCAGCTGCTTGGGCAGTGGCTGCTGCCAGGGACACGGGCCAAAGCCATCCCTGAGCAGCCACTGCCACCCCTGGCCCTCCCTGCCCCGTGACAGCTCCCCCAGCCCCAGGGGACAGGCTCAGGCCCTGTCAGGACCCAGCGCAGCCCCTGCTCAGTCGGGAGCCAGGGCTGCCTCTGGCCCTGGGCTGGCGGCAGGGCTCCCGCTCGGGGCTGCTCCTGTGCCTTGGGCCTCTGGGCACTCAGGGCCAGCTCCGCAGCAGCTGCAGCGGGAGGGACGTTGCTGCACCAGTCCCGTTTCCCCGGGGCTCTGAACCAGCTCCAGAGGCCTGGAAGCCGAGGCGCCTCCAGCTTTGGCTGCTGCCGGGCTGGGCAAGGGCAGGCCCTGGGGGAAGAGCTGCTGCCACACAGCCCCACCCAGGGCTGAGCCCGGCACAGCAATTACCTGCTGTGCCTGTGCCCGTGGCTGCCATCGCCTTCCTTCCTGCAGCTGGGGCTGCCAATGAGCCACTGCTTCCTTGGGGAAACACCTCCTTCAGCCCTGCCTTTTGGTCCATCACTTGAGAAACAACAAAGGACAGTTGGGTCAGATGGAACAATTCCCCATTTCTTTGCTGGCATCTTCAGGGCAGCATGCTTATCAAAAATGGGGAAAGGATTTAGAAAGTATCTGGCTTTTGTGGCTGGGCCAGGGCTCTCCCTTCCCCAGACAGCTGCCAGCGCTGAGCAGAAATCATGAGGGGATCGCGCAGGGCAAGGGCACACACGTGCATGGTTCTGTGCTGGCACCTGCAGCGCTGCCTCCTTGGCCAATCTTTGGGGTCTTGAGCTGGAAGCTCTCCCAGGGGAAAGGCCTTGACCTACCCTCAGCATCTCCCAGAGACTCAATCCTGAATGTGGGTTCGGAAGCCAGATCATTTTCACCAGCCGGGTTAGCTGCAAATAAAGGCAGGACAGAAGAGCTGCTGTGACAGTGTTGAAGATTCTCCTTCAGGCCTGAGTGGAAGTGAGGGCACTTGGGTGATTGGTGCCCTCCAAAGCACTCCCTCAGCTCTGCCACCCACTCAGGAGCAGGGGCAGGGGGAGCACGTGCCTGCAGTGGCCCCTCACTGGGATGGAAGGAGCCCCTTGCAGGCCAGTCGGGGCAGAAAGGACTCCCTGGTACTGCCAGCAGCTCTAAAGCCAGCCCCAGGCAGGGCCAGGGCTTGGCAGTGGCAGCAGGAGCAGCTCAGGCTCCCTGGGGCTGGCAAAGGAGCTGCCAAAGGCTCAGCCCCGGGGCTCAGCCCTGGGCCTGGCCCCTTCCCTCTCTGCCCTTCTCCCTGGCTGCACAGAGCACATGGAAGGACACACTGGCATTGCACACGGGAGGAAGATGGACAGCTAAATGCTCCCACTGACAGCAATCCTGTGGGTTCCTCCCGAGCTCCAGAATGGAGCAGGGCAAGTTTTCCTGAACTGATCAACCTTCAGAGGAACTTAAGGGAAATGCCACTTGACTGAGCTCTTGCCACATTGACACTGATTATTCTGTCAGGAAATGTACATTGAGAACTTGCCTCCAACATCTGGCAAGGTCTTCAAACCACCATTCACCAGTGTTTCCAAGTGATCTAAGTCGTGATCCCAATCTAAAAGGGAGCAGAGATCAGAACCATTTCCATGGTGTGCTGGGATCCCTTTCTGCCTTAAGGAACTGGGCACTGCAAGGGGGTTGGGTAAGGCTGTGGGAGCCTGTGCCTCCTGATCACTCTCCAAACTCTTCCCATGCCTTTTGCAACATCCCTGGAGGGGCTGCTGGAGCAGCCCAGGGCCCTGGGCCTCCCTCATTCCCACACAGGAACCCCTCACTAAATGCTTGGGGAAAACTGCAGCAGGCAGTGCCACAACTATCCCTCCCTACCTCTGTCCCTCCCTCCTGCTTGCACACCTGCCCATGGAACAGCTCCCACAGCCCAAGGGCACATATCCAGGCTCTCTCAGGACACACTGGAGCCTTGATCTCCCCTACTCTGGCATTTCCTCACCATGGGCACCCTGTGCAGTCACTCCCAGGTTTCAGGAAGTGTCTCCCACAGAGGGACCCCAGCAGGACTGCTCAGTACCCGAGTGCCCTGAGCCTGCTCGGGATAATTCCCCTGGGCTGTGCCAGTCTTGTCCGGGCTGTGCCCGCACTGCCAGGCTGCAGAGAGGGCAGCTCAAGCCTCAGCAGGTCTCAGGCCCAGAGGCACAGCAATTTCCTCCTGGGACTGTGCCTGGCATCTCTTCCCTTCCTTCAGGAAATGCCACCTTCCACAGAGCCTCTCTGTCCATCCCTTGAGAAAGGAAGAGGCACAGCTAGATCAGATGGAATCATAATGCACTGGGGAGGTGGCCTCTTCAGGAGGTAACACATGTCCCAGTCATGCATAAGGATCAGGAAAATCCTGATCCCTCCAGTGCCTTGGGGCTGCCTATGGCCCTCCCTCCTCCAAGCAGCCACCACTCTGGATGGGCCTGGGGATGGGGAAATTGCAGAGGATTTCAGGCCAGTGGTGCAGTTTGGGCTGCCTGTCAGCTAATGCCAAATGCCTTCCTGCAGGGGCTGGGCAGACGCTGCAGCCAGGCCAAGGTGGGAAACAGCCCTGCAGGGTGTCAAAGCAGCAGCAGGACAGCGAGGCTGCCATGGATCCCTTCCCGCTGTGCCGGGCACAGCGTGTCCAGATGTGCAGCCAAAGTCCCCGGCTGCTGAGTCCCAGGGGAAGGCAGAAGGAAATGGAAATGCTCTCACCATGCCCTTTGTGCAGTTCTGTCACGATTTGTTTCAGGATGTTGTTTGGCTCGTGGGGTTTCCTCTGTCCTTTGCCTTTGCTCTTCCCCCTCAGAGGACCTTAAGAGAAAGTAGTTCCGTTTCCCAGGAATGGATCCCACAAAAGCAGGGCTCAGCCTGTGGGGTCAGCAGGAGCACACTACTCACCCCTGCCATGGGAGCCGGGCTTGCGTATAGGAATCAGAAAAGGAACAGGAAAAGTCCTCCCTGCAGACACATCTGTAACACAAGAGCCACAGAAGCTTCTGTCACCTGGTTCCTTCCAGGTTGTCAACAATTATTCCTTGGTGGCACACTGAGAACATACCTGCAGGAGACCCAAGGGCTTCAAAACTTTATGCAGTCAAGCTAATGGAGAAGCCTTCCAAGCAACCTCAGCTAGATCGGAGCACAGATGAGAACATTTTTCAGGGTGTGCTGGGATCCCCTTCTGCCTCAGGGAACAGGGCACTGCAAGGGGGTCGGGTAAGGCCGTGCGAGCCCGATGTCAATGGACATGGCCAAAGCTGCACAGGGGCCTTAGGAACTCTGGGCTGGCTCCTGCTCCTTCTTTCCCTGCCCTTTGCAACATCCCTGGAGGGGCTGCTGGAGCACCCTAGGGCCCTGGGGCTCTCTCCCACTCCCACACCTGAAACTCTTGCTAAAGCACTGGGGAAAACTGCAGCAGGCAGTGTCACAACTAACCCTCTATCCCTCCATCCCTCCTGCCCTTGTCTCCCTCCCTTTCTACCTTCTTCTGTCTCTCCATCTCTCTTTTCCCCTGGGACACATCCCACAGCCCAAGGGCACATAGTCAAGCCCTCTCAGGACACACTGGAGCCTTGATCTCCCCCTCGGCCCTTTCCCCACCATGGGCACCCTGTGCAGTCGCTGCCAGGTTTCAGGAAGTGTCTCCCACAGAGGGACCCCAGCAGGACTGCTCAGTACCCGAGTGCCCTGAGCCTGCTCGGGATAATTCCCCTGGCCTGTGCCTGACTTGTCCAGGCTGTCCCTGCATTGCCAAGCAGCAGAGAGAGCAGCTCAAGCCTCAGCAGGGCTCAGGCCCAGAGGCACAGCAATTACCTCCTGGGACTGTGCCTGGCATCGTCTCTCTTCCTGCAGCAGAGGCTGGCACAGAACCACTGCTTCCTCCGGGAAACGCCGCCTTCTGCCCAGCCTCTCCATCCACTTCTGGAGAAAGGAAGAGGGACAGCTGGATCAGGTGGGGCTGTTCCCCACTGGGGAGGTGGCGTCTTCAGGAGGGAATGCTTGTCAAAGATATGGCTAAGAATCAGGAAATCCCTATAAACTTTTTGGGTAGGCCAGGGCCCTCCCTTCTCCAAACTGGTGCCCTTTCTGTTCTACCCGGCGACTGGAAAATTGCAGGGGATCTCAGGCCTGTGGTGTAGCTGGGCGGCCTGTCAGCTGATGCCAAATGCCTTCCTGCAGGGGCTGGGCAGAAGCTGCATCCAGGCCAGGCTGGGAAACAGCCCTGCAGGGCGTGAAAGCAGCAGCGGGGCAGCGAGGCTGCCATGGATCCCTTCCCACTGTGCTGGGCATGGCGTGTCCAAATGTGCAGACAAAGCCCCTGGCTGCTGAGACCCAGGGGAAGCATGAGGGAAATGCACCCACCTTCTCCTGCCTGCTGCATTTCCTTCAGCATTTGCCTCATGTTTTCGGATGGCTCATGGGGTTTCTGGTGTCCTGTAGCTTGGTCCTTTCCCCTCGGAGGACCTTAGAGCAACATAGTTCCATTTCCCAGGAATGGATCCCACAAAAGCAGGGCTCAGCCTGTGGGGTCAGAAGGGACACACTACTCACCCCTGCGATGGTTGCCAGGCTTCTGTGTAGGGATCAGCAAAGGAGCTGGAGAAGTCCTCCTGGCAGACTCACCTGTAACACAACAGCCACAGAAGCTTCTGCCATCTCTGCTGATCTGCACGGGCACCACTGAGCCGCAGGAGCGGTGAGGGGATCGCGCAGGGCGAGGGCACACACATGCCTGGTTCTGTGCTGGCACCTGCAGCGATGCCCCCCTGGCCCAGATTTGGGCTCTGAGCTGGCAGCTCTCCCAGGGGAAAGGCCTTGACCTACCCTCAGCATATCCCAGAGGCTCCGTCCTGGACGTGGCTTGGGAAGCTGCACCACCTTCAGCAACATGTACAGCTGCAAAGAAAGGCAGGACAGAAGACCTGTAAATCCACCAACAGAAACACCAGCCAAACCGCACTAAAAAGTCACCACTACTCCTTGAAGTAAAATAGACTGATGCATGTTAATACCTAAGCTTGTAAGCTGTAAAACCGATTGTTATGAGAAGTAAAATGTTTTATTTCAAACTGTATTATTCATGAGGTAGTTTTAAGTGAACTGAATATTTAGAGTATGATATGCAAATTTATTTCAAAAAATAAAATAATTTAGTGCTTTTGTTATAACAGAGAAAAGAAATAGAATTAAAAGCTAATGAAACACTGTAAAGAATATATTAGAACAATAATATGATTCGTGAAAAATCTGAAAAAATTAAGTATATAAGATAAAAACCAGATTTAGGTTCCAAGAAACACTAAAAGTAAAATTGAATCAGATAGGATATATCAAAAGCCGTTAGATATTTAATAAGGATCAAATTAAAGTAAAAGAAAAAAAGCCAAGTATAGCTGAAAGAGAAGTGTACAGACTAATTACAACTTTAGAGCTAAAATGTCAAAGAAATAAAACTATAACAATTAGAAATAAGCAGATGCTATCCTAAATCCTGAAAAACAATTTAAAAGGCTCTTATAAATCTTATGAAGTAAATACTGAGAATGAGACGAATGACATCAGGGACAAGATCCCAAGGTGTAAGCTCTGCTACCAAGAAGATACACATCTTGGCCCTTTGGCTGCAACCCAAAGGGGCTTTGAGAGAGGTAGAGAGTTAAAATTGCAGAGGATTATTATCACTGTATTAGTCATCCAAGCCCAAAAAGAATGAGCCATATGCACGCTCCCAAGTTAGTGTAGTACGCTATAATTTTAACAAATTCTGAATGTGCTATGAGTAGTAAAAGACACTGGAATAAAGAAAATGTGAAATATAGCAAAAAGAATAAAATGGCAAAATTTGTAAGCAATATATTAAAACTTCTTGTTCTGTAAGAGATAGAGAAGAAATAAATCCTGAGAGTAGAATAAAGCAAATTGCTCAAGAATTAAGAAAACCAGAACATGAGACAGTTACAAAGACGCATTTTAGCAGGCAACATAAGAAAACATGAAAAACTTATTTTACAAATATTACCAGCCTTAAATGACTATGGAGTCAAATTATATCTAAAGGACAATAAACACATGCATTGATATAAAAAATATAATTGAGAATCCAAATAAAAGAAATTAAAGATTTAGAATCATCTACCTTACGAGAGGAGCTGTTAATTTTATACCCTGACTAGTAGTATGAAAGTGTAGTTGTTAAGTTTTATAAATACTAAATATAAAATTAAAAAATAAGTAAGCTTTGTCAAAGTGTATCCTAAAAGTACAAATTTAATAAATTATTATAGAAAGGGAGGGATTGTGATAGATTGTTTTCACACTGGGGCTACAGTAATCTCGCCTAATGAAAATCCTAGCATACCAAAGGAGGGTTCCGGGCAATCAATATGCACCAAAATCCTAGCCTGAATATTCGTCCCCAGAAATGCTGATTCCAGAAGATTATTTCTCTGACCAAACCTCAGCAATATGCATTCGATATGCATCATCTATAAGATAAATGTGTGCCTCCTAGAATGTATATTGCAGGAGATTTTTCTCTAAGAAAGTGAATTATTTACCAGTTTTGGGGAAACTCTCAGCAAGAGCTGCAGCAAGAAGGAAAAACTACATGAATATGCAAAAAGGATAAGATCAACCATAAGAAAGCAGAACAACACCTGCCCCCCACAACCCTTGGAGCTTGGAAATGTACAGAAACACTTTGTGAGAGCTGTCCCTTCGTGATGCACAGGGGAGAGAAATGCCCCACCTGTCTCACCTGACGCTGTTAGCCTGGTTCAGGGCCAATCTGATATTTGCTTCTGGACTTTCTACGACTGTATGTTAATTATGGAATAAATTCTCCTTACTAATCAAAAAAAGCTAATTCATTTAAAACATGCAGGATTCCTGGGACCCTCATCAGGGACCCCAAAATATCTCTTTGTGCCTCTTCAGGTCCAGGCCCAGCTGATGCCAGAGAAGGAAATGTGCCCTCAGCCCAGGGATGCTCAGCATGGGCTCCCCCATCCCCTCGGGGCCCCGCTGCTGGGCACAGCAGCCCCTGCCTGGCTCCTGCCTGCCCACACCGTGGCCATCCACGGCTGCTCCTGGGCATGGAGCTCAGCCAGTGCTGCTGCCGCGTGGGCTTTGCTGCTGCTACCACCCGGACATAGTTGTGACAACTCCATCTCTTTATTTGAACATAAAATGTGGGCCAAGCCCTGCCCTGCCAGGCAAGGGCTGCCCACCTTCAGTCCTGGCTGGGGAACAGGACCAGGGGGCTCGGGGGCAGAGGGTCTCGTTATGGAGGGGTGGGTTTTGGGACGGCCTCGTGACGCTGCTGCAGCCAGGTGGAGATGGATCTCAGGGCTGGGCTTTTCCTTTCTGGGGAGGGAGCTTGTCCTGCCTGGCAGTTGCGTCCAAGGGCTGGGCCAGTCCCCCCAGTCGAGCTCACTGCTCTGTGTTCTGCACACTGGGCCAGGAGATCACATCCAAGGATTTCTGAGCTCCTCAGGCACTGTCAGCCACAGCCCACGATGCTGAGGAGTGAGTGATCTCTGGCTGGAGACGAGTACCCCACTCCCTCCTGTCAGCAGCTTCCCAGCTGGAAGTTTGGCACCTTGGGAGGGCCCTGAATCACACAGCCCTTTTGTTTCATAGGAAAGGGTGAAGCCTTTACTTCACCATTTGCTCTTCATGTGCAATGGAAGGCTCTGCTTCCTCTTGTGATCCTCAAAGGACACAGTCAGTCAATAACACAGGGGGGGAAATCATCCGAGCTCTTCCATGCTTTGATATGCCAAAGGAACCCTTGAGGAGCACACGGTGGGTCTGTGCTGCCTGACCAAGCCAGAGGCCTTCCATGATGGAGTGGCTGCCTCAGTGCACAATGGAAGAGCTCCAGATGCCACCACTCTGCACTTCTGTAATGCCCTGGCCACATCAGCCCTGCCCAGCATCCTTGTCCCACGTTTGGTGAACTATGGATCTGATGGAGGCACAGTTTGGAGAATGAGGCATTGCCTGCCTGGTCACATCCAGGGGGTTGTGGACAATGGCTCAGAGGCCCGATGGATGTCAGTGACCAGTGCTGTCCCTCAGGGCGACAGCAAAACCATGCCTGGACCCTGGGAACTCAATGTCCTGATGGTGCTGCTGGACAAGAGAGCTGGAGGTGCCTCCCAAACAGAACTGTTCTCATTCCCCAAGTCTTTCAGCCTTGCTCAATGAATGAGCAGCTTTAAAAAAAAAAAAATCTGTTTTTTTATCCTTCTCGTATGAAGTTTAAATTAGAAAGAGATTTTATTTTATACAGTTATATTTAGCAAAGACATTAAATAGCAGATGCTTTTAAGATGCCAAGTACTGGAACTGCAGCCAATTCCTCCCTGACTGACATTTATGAGTGCCTGCTCTCAGGGAGGAATTAGAAGGGCCTGTCCAGAGGGTGGGAGCAGATGTATGCCCTCTTCTCCAGGAGCTGCTTTCCAGCTTTTTAATGGAATCATCCAGGTTTTCATTGGCGTCTGTGGAGAAAGAGAGAAAAGTCAACTAAGGGACCACAAAGAGCTGTTGTAAATTTCTTTTGAGAAGTGTTTTTCAATGCAAATGCAAGAGTGTGAGGGCCAGGAAGAAACTGAACATTCTCTTCTGAAAAGGACTGGTTATTACAGACTGAGCTTCAGAGAGCCAATGCCCAACTGGTCAGTAATTCCCAAAGAGTCCAAATCCCTCATTTCTATCAGCTACTTGTCAGGAGTATATACATGAAATGTAGATAGCATATTCCTCAATAAAGAATCCTAACAGTTGGCTTTAGCTATGAAGTGAAGAGACTGCTTTCAACAGGTTCCAGCTCTGCTGTTTGTTTCAATTAAAAGCAGAGCCAAACTCTTCTGTTGGTCACATCAAACCAACATAAATTTCAGGAGTCTCTGAAAGACATAAGAGTGTCAACATTATTTCATTTTATAGTACTTACAGTCTTTTAATTCAGCCATGGAATACTTAGGCCATCACTGACTATATCAAATAACTGGAAAAAGCACTGGAAAAGAAGTTTTATTACAACTAAGTTTTAAAATCTAATGAATGAACTTCATAACAAAAACTATCTAGTAAGAATACAGTGATTGAAACATCTCAAAGCTCTTTGATAATGGAGCCCTGAACCCCAGTCATGTGCAGTGCAGCCTCAGCTGTCCCTTTGAGGCCAGAGAACTGCCAAGGCTCAGGGCTGGGATGAGCCTTCGCCCAAAACTGGCTCCAAGACTGACTGGGAATCAATCCAGAGCAGGGCTCACACAAAGAGCAAAGTCTCAAGGCCAAAGCAAAAACCTTCATCACGTTGGATTTGTTTTAACACTGATCTGGAGCAAATTTGCTTCTCCTGCAACACCACTGTTACCATGAAACTTTACACGAGCAACTAAATAAGCACTGTCCTCTTCTGTCCAGAGCTGTGCTGCCCAAATACTGTGGAGAACTTGCTCTGCCTCTGCCCTGTGCCCCTGGGGCTGCTCTTGGCCAGGCAGCCTCAGTGGGAGCCAGCACTGGCTGCAGCCCCAGTGGGCCCCCAGGACAAGGCCCAGCAATTGAGAGGCCAATGGAAGCACTGGGCAGCAGCAGAACCCTCAGCAGAGATATTTGGACAACCATGGACTGGCCACAGCTCCACTACTGCACGACTCCCAATCAGGCTACCAATGCCATGAGCAGAGTTATAAGAAAACTGTGGAGGAAAATCAACAACTGACCGTCTGAGCTCGTACAGCTTGCGAATGCCAAGATAGCAGCCTATCAGCACAAGTGGCACAGTGATCACTGTCACCACCGTGCCTAACATGCAGGACCTGCGCACATCCTGGGGGCAGACAATTCTTGGGAGGCGCACTGGATCCGGGGCATATATTCCTGTTTCATTGGTAACGTCTGTGGGAGCAATGGGGAGCGTGAGCCCGTGCTGTGCTGCACTGCTGAGCTGGCAGCAAGGTGGATACGGGCAGGACGTTCTCTGTTTCCCCCAGAGCTGGGGCCTGCAGGCACCTTGCCCCCGCTTGGCACAGGCTGTGCCACCCAACAAAGCCCAGCAGGCCGGGAGGAGAGCCCGGGGGCAGCGCTGCTGCTTGGGCAGTGGCTGCTGCCAGGGACACGGGCCAAAGCCATCCCTGAGCAGCCACTGCCACCCCTGGCCCTCCCTGCCCCGTGACAGCTCCCCCAGCCCCAGGGGACAGGCTCAGACCCCGTCAGGAGGCATGGGAGCCTTGCACTCCCCCTCTGCCCTTTCCCCACCATGGCCACCCTGTGCAGCTGCTCCCAGCTTTTGGGATGTGTCTCCCATGGAAGGAGCCCAGCAGGACTGCTGAGCCTGGCTGAGCCTGGCACAGCAATCACCTTCTGTGGCACTGTCTGGCATCTCCTCCCTATGTGCATCGGTGGCTGGCACTGAGCCATCGCTTCCTCCAGGAAGTGCTGCCTTCCGCAAACCTTTTTGGTCCAAGTCTGGAGAAAGGATAAAGGACAGCTGAATCTGGTGGAACCATTCCCGATTAGGGTGGTGGCATCTTCAGGAAACACTACGTGTCAATGATATGGATAAGTATCAGGGAAAGGCCAAGGCTTTTGGGGCTGCTCCAGGGCCCTCCCTTCTCCAAATAGTTGCCTCTCTGGATCTACCCAGAGACCAGGAAGTTGCAGGGGATCTCAGGGTGTGCATGCCCTTTGGTGAAGGTTGGGCTCCCTGTCAGCTGATGCCAAATGCCTTCCTGCAGGGGCTGGGCAGAAGCTGCAGCCAGGCCAGGCTGGAAAACAGCCCTGCAGGGCGTGAAAGCAGCAGCAGCAGCAGCAGCGGGGCAGCGAGGCTGCCATGGATCCTTTCCCACTGTGCCGGGCACAGCGTGTCCAGATGTGCAGCCAAAGCCCCCAGCTGCTGAGTCCCAGGGGAAGACTGAGGGAAATGCACCCACCACGTTGTCTCTCCAGTTCAGTCAAGATTTGGCCCAGTCGTTTGGATTCCTCCAGGAACTCACTCTGTTTTATAGGTTTTTTCCTCCCTCTCAGAGGACCTTAAGAGAAAGTATTTCCATTTCTCCAGAAATGGATTCCACAGAAGCAGGGCTCAGCCTGTGGGGACAGCAGGGGTAACCTACTCACCCCTGCCATGGGAGCTGGGCTTGTGTGCAGCAACCAGCCCTGGAGCTTGAAAAGTCCTCCCTGCAGACACGCCTGTAACTCAACAGCCACACAAGTTCCTGTCACCTGGTTCCTGACAGTTTGTCAATGATTATTCTCTGAGGGGAAGTTGAGAACTTACCTGCAGAAGCTCCCAAGGGTTCCAAACCACCTTCCATCCCAGCTGCTGGAGAACCTATCCCAGCACCCTCACCTAGAAAGGGAGCATAGATCAGAACCCATTTCCATGGTGTGCTGGGGTCCCCCTCTGCTTTTGGGAACTGGGCACTGCAAGGGGGTCGGGTAAGGCCATGGGAGCCAGATGTCAGTGGACAAGGCCAAAGCTGCACAGGGGCCTGGGGAGCTCTGGAATGGCTCTGGTCACTCTCCACCCTCTTTGCAGGCCCTGTGCAACATCCCTGGAGGGGCACGCACTGACACACAGCAGCAGAGAGGGCAGCTGAATCCTCAGCAGGGCTCAGGCCCAGAGGCACAGCAATTACCTCCTGGGCCTGTGCCTGGCATTGCCTCCCTTCCTGCAGCAGAGGCTGCCAATGATCCACTGCTTCCTCTGGGAAACTCAGTCTTCAGCAGAGCCTTTCGTTTCATCTCTGCAGAAAGAAAAGGGAACAGTTGGATTAGGTGCAGATGTTCCCCTTTCTGGGAGTTGGAATCTTCAGGAGACAATACTGGTCAAATTGATGGATAAGGATCTGGAAATCATAAAAACTTTTGGGATTGGACAGGGCACTCTCTTGTCCAAACAGCTGCCATTCCTGATCTGCCTGGTGACCGGGAAATTGCAGGGGATCTCAGCCCAATGGTGCAGTTTGGGCAGCCTGTCAGCTGATGCCAAATGCCTTCCTGCAGAGGCTGGGCAGAAGCTGCAGCCAGGCCAGGCTGGGAAACAGCCCTGCAGGGCATGGAAGCAGCAGCAGCAGGAGCAGCAGCAGGGCAGTGAGGCTGCCATGGATCCCTTCCCGCTGAGCCGGGCACGGCGTCTCCAGATGTGCAGCCAGAGCACCCGGCTGCTGAGTCCCAGGGGAAGCATGAGGGAAATGCACCCACCACGATGTCTCTCGAGGTCACTCAGCATCTTGTCCAGAAGTTTGGCTGCCTCCAGCGACTTGCTGTCTCCTGTGTCTTGGTTCTTCCATCTAGGAAGGCCTTAATGGAAAGTGATTGAATTTCTCCTTCAGGCCCGAGTGGCACTGAGGGCACTTGGGTGATTGGTGCCCTCCGAGGCACTCCCTCAGCTCTGCCTCCCACTCAGGAGCAGGGGCAGGGGGACCTCGTGCCTGCAGTGGCCCCACACTGGGATGGAAGGAGCCCCTTGCAGGCCAGTCAGGGCATAAAGGACTCCCTGGAGCTGCCAGCAGCTCTAAAGCCAGCCCCAGTCAGGCCCAGAGCTTGGCAGTGGCAGCAGGAGCAGCTCAGGCTCCCTGGGGCTGGCAAAGGAGCTGCCAAAGGCTCAGCCCCGGGGCACAGCCCTGGGCCCAGCCCCTTCCCTCTCTGCTCTTCTCCCTGGCTGCACAGAGCACACGGAAGGACACACTGGCATTGGCCACGGGAGGAAGATGGACAGCTAAATGCTCCTTCCTCCCAGTGACAGTGATCCTGTGGGATCCCTCAGAGCCTCAGTGGGGAGCAGGGCAAATTTTCAAGATTCTTTCAATCCTGAGATTATGTTGAGGGAAATGCCATATGACTGAGCTCTTGTCGCATGGACACAGAGTATTTTCTCTGAAAGGCTCACAGAGAAGTTACCTCCAGCATTCTCCGGGGGTTTCAAGTCATTATCTGATAGGGCATCCAGATACTCCATGACACCATCCCAGCCTAGAAGGGAGCAAAGATCAGAACCATTTCCATGGTGTGCTGGGATCCCCCTCTGTCTTGGGGAACTGGGCACTGCAAGGGGGTCGGGTAAGGCCTTGGCTGCCAGATGTCAGTGGACAAGGCCAAAGCTGCACAGGGGCCTGGGGAGCTCTGGAATGGCTCTGGTCACTCTGTGCCCTCTTTGCAGGCCCTGTGCAAGATCCCTGGAGTGGTGGCTGGAGGAGCCCAGGGCCTGTCGGGGATCTCTCCCTCCCACAGAGGAAACCCTCCCTAAAGCCCTGGGCAAAACTATCCCCAGCGCTTCCCGGGGAGCAGGGAGCGCTGTGCCGGGAAAGGGGAGCCAGGCTGCCGGCTCACCTGCTCCCCGCGCTTGCAGCGGAGCAGCCTGGGCAGCCCTGGCAGGCAGGGCCACGGCCAGGAGGAGCAGGAGTAGGAGGCGCAGAGCAAGGGCCATGGTGCCTTGCCCTCTGCCAGTCCCGCAGCTCTTGCTGCCACCGCTGTCCTGTCACCGCTGTCTCAACGTCAGCACCGCTGCTGCCACCGCCGCTGCTGCCGCAACAGTTGTGCTCAAGCACTGACTGCTGGCTCCTTGTGCTGCTGTGCAACCACGGGGCTCTGGCACCTCTGTGACCTCAGGGCCTGCTGTGTCCTCAGCCTCCTGTGACCCCTGAGCCTGTTGTGACCTCATGCCCTTAGCTGTACCCCCAGAGTGTGCCCCCATCTGTATGAATGGATTGCCCCAAATGTAAATGTTTTGCTTCATCAATGAGCCATTGCTCAGCAAAATTTGTGTTTTGCCTACTGACATTGCTGGTCAGACTGTGTTCCTGGGGATGCTCTTGATGGCTTTCCTCTTTTCCTGGGCATCCCCGGCTGCCCCTGGGCACGGAGCTCAGCCTGTGCTGATCCTGGGTAGGCTTTGCTGCTGCTACCACCCGGACACTGGGGTGACAGCTCCATCTCTTTATTGCAAGTGAAGAGCTGGGCCAAGCCCTGCCCACCTTCAGTAGGGGCCAGAAAGCAGGGCCAGTGCCTTCATGGGGAGAGGACCTTGTCTGGCTGGAGGCAGCATCTGCACAGCAACAAGCTGTTAAAGCAGCTGGCACAGGGACATCGGGCATGGGCATGGAGATGGGAAATGTCTGCTCCAGGTGTCCCAGACTGAGGTGTTTGGCCGTTCCTGTAAAGCTGCAGATGGACACCTGTTGAGACAGGACGTGGCTGAGGCCCGAGTTGCAGCTGGCACACAGAGACCCTCCTGCACTGCAGGAGATGCCCACTGTGCTCAAAGTTTGCCTCTGAAGACGGAGAGGTGAGGTTGTCAGAAATCCTAGAAAATATCAGGGAAAATGTTTTAAGTTGGTTGTTGTCACTCGGTACAAATCTCCAGTGAGAAAAGAGCCTCTCCAGTATGCTGGGTGTCTTGTGATGACTTCATTCTTCTTAGAGCGAAGATTACCAATTAAATCCAGTTTTATTTTTTATTCTACAAGTGTGAATGTGTTCTAAATTTTTCTAATTCAAAAAGTAATTTGAAAAATCCTAAACGACTATGGAAAAATGTAAGAAATATTTGGGGATTTTTTCCTATGAAAAATAATGCTGAATATTTCTAAAAATATATAATATGTCAAAATGTAAAACAATGACAAAATGGGGTCACTTTTTCTCAGGAGTCCTATGTGTCGTTGCTGTCTGCCCACCCCTGACTGTGCCCAGACAATCAGCTCAGCCAGTGCTGGTGGTAGCACACAGACACCTGAGATGAAGCCCAAAGATGTTGCTGCACTCAGGCCCTTCCCTGGCAGGAGGGCCGCACCACCTGTCCTGGCTGGACACCAGGGCCAGCACCTCTGGGGACAGAGGCTCCTCAACATGTACTGAGCAATAAGCTGGTCATGCAGCCATGGCCGGGACAACAGGCACTGGCAAGGAGACGCAAGATGACAGGTCCAGTTCTCCATGACTGAGGCCTTTGGCCGGTCTTGTGAAGCTGCAGAGGCGCTCCTGTGGAGAGAGGAGGTGGCCGAGGCCCCAGCTGCCAGTGGCACACAGGGACCCTCCTGCACAGCAGGGCCCAGAGCTGGCAAGGCTCCCCAGCACGGCTGGAGCTGCTGGCACAGCTGGGCCCAGCTGGACAGCTGCCCCTCAAGGCCCCGGCCAGCAGGGGACGGCTCTGGGCAGGGTCCCTGGCCAGGAGCAGGCCCCACAGCGCCTCTGCCTTTCAAGGGCAACCTCGGCCCTGCTCTTTCTCCTCCCCACCTTGTTATGTCCTCTGCCCCATGCCCCTGGGGCTGCTCTTGGCCACAATTGCTAATGCATGATTGTTCTCTCAGGAAAGGGACATGGCGAAGTTGCCTCCAGCATGCAGCATGATCTTCACACTGCAACTGGTCAGAACTTCAGTCAATCCATCTCTCAATTCCGGTGTCTAAGGCAGCACAGTTCAGAAGCAGTTTCCATGCTGTGCTGGCTTGCCCACGTGCTTTAGGAACTGGGCGTTGCAAGGAGCTCCTTCCTCAGTGGGAGCAGGCACGGCCTCAGCTGCAGCCCCGGTGCCGCCTGTGGCGCAGGGAGCGGCCGTGGCTGTCCCTGTGCTCGGCTGCAGCACAGGGCCAGGCCGGAGCGGGGCCCTTGTTGTGCCTCCGCCGCTGCTCGGCGGCGCCGCCGGAGCCCAGGGCCGCGGCCCTTCCCCGCCGGGGCCGGGACCTGCCCGACAAGGGCGCGTCGGCTCCAGAGGCCCTGCCTGACCCCCAAGGATGGGCTCTGCCCGCCCGCCGGCCGCAAGGCTTGGCAGGAAGCTTTCTGCCCACTTTGCACAGCCTCCATCGAGAGTGGCCCTTTGCTGCGCTGAGGAGACTGAAAAACTCCACTGCACATCTCATGAGGGATCCCTGCACACCTTAGTAGAGACCATCAAGACTCCTTTGTGCCTCCTGAGGGATCCCTGCACCCCTCAGCAGAGACACCAAAATATCCCTGTGTGCCTCACAGAAAATCTGTGCACACCAATGCAGAGATCCCAGGACAGCCTTGTGTGCCTCACAAAAGAGCCCAGCCTCCTGCCCACCTTAAGAAGGACTCAGCTCCTCTCCAGGCCTTGATGGCAAGCACTAAGCCACCACGTTAATCATGAGGAACTCAAGCCCCTGCCAGCCTTACAGATGTCTCCAGTCACCTGTACGCCACAGAAGAGATCTCAAATCCCCTAGAACCTGACGAGGAACCCCAGCCCCATGCACCACTTACAAAGGACGCAAAGCCCTGCATGCCTTACTGCAAAACCCAACACCTACAAAACCCCCCCTCCAGCTCGTGTGCCTCATGAGGGACCCCGGCCAACTGCCATCCTTACAGGGGTCCCCCAATGCCCTGCATGCCATAGAAAAGCCAGGCTTGTCATTAACTCTAGCCAGCTGTGTGTTCCCTGGCAGAAGCCAATTCCCTTCTGGGCATCGGGAACACGTGTTGTGGTGCCGGCTGCATCTGTGGGAGCGATGGGGAGCGTGAGCCCGTGCTGTGCTGCACCGCTGAGCTGGCAGCACGGTGGATACGGGCAGGACGTTCTCTGTTTCCCCCAGAGCTGGGGCTGCAGGCACCTTGCCGCCCCTGGGCACAGGCTGTGCCACCCAACAAAGCCCAGCAGGCCAGGAGGAGAGCCCGGGGGGCAGCAGGAAGCTGAGAGAAGGCCCTGCTCCAGAACTGAGGCACTTCTTGCAGAAGAAAACAAAATGGTGACTTGAAGAGATTCCCACTGTGCTCAAAGTTTGCCTCTGAAGACTAAGAGGTGAGATTGTCAAGAATCCCAGGAAATATCTGGGAAAAGGTTTTACGTACGGCAGTTGTGACTAGGTACAAAGTTCCCATGGGAAAAGATCTTTGCCTCTGCAGCAGGCTGGGTGTTTTAGGGTGCTTTACTTCTTTGCAGAGTAAACATTACCACTGAAATGCCACTTTATTTTTCATTGTATAAGTGTAAAAAATTTTCCAGAACTGTAAAACTACTTTCAAAAATAGAAACGTATTCTGTAAAAAGGGATGAACCATGTGGTGAACATATTTCTAAAAATTAGAAGTGAAGACAAAACAGGGTTGCTTTTTCAAGATTCTAAAACTGCTTTAGGAGTCAAGTCCTTAGTCCTTGAAAAGTCCTTAACTACTGCAGTACTCAGGAAGAAATATTTAGGAATAGAAAAATAAATACATTTTAAAATATTTCTAAAACTGTCTAATTTCTAAAAATTAAAAACAAAGGCAAAATGGTGTCACTTGTTCTCAGGAGCCCCACGCTGCTGCCTGCCCCCTGGGCTCCCCCAGCCCATCGAGACACTGCCGCTGGTCACAGCAGCCCCTGCCCGGCTCCTGCCTGCCCACACCGTGGCCATCCCCAGCTGCCCCTGGGCATGGAGCTCAGCCAGTGCTGCTGCCGGGTGGGCTTTGCTGCTGCTACCTCCCAGACACTGGGGTGACAGCTCCATCTCTGTATTGCAACAGAAGAAGGGGCCATCGCCTACCCTGGCGGGGCAGCAGGGCTTAACTCCGGTGTTGTTTAGAGGACAAGGCCAGGGAGCTCAGGGGCAGAGGAAGGGATGTGTTGGTCTCAGGAGGGGCTGGAGGCTGCTCAGCTAGTCCCGGGGTCGCTAGAAGAACTTGAGAGATGGCTGGGACGGGATACAGGGAGACCAAAAAAATGGTTAAAGTCATCTTGGGGAGACCCATGGGGAGAGCAGGTGGCAGTGGGATCTACACGGTAGGAGGAGGTTTCCTTGCAGATGGCTGTTCTGGGGTCCCCTTCAAAGAGCACTTGAGAGGGCTGTCCAGGCCCTTATTACTGCTGGAGGAGCTGCTCACGCTCTCTGGGTGTGAGGTGGAGCCACCGTCTTTCAACTCCTGTCCAGAGCTGCCCCTGTGGTGAGAGGAGGTGGCCGAGGCCCCAGCTGCCTGGGGCACACAGGGACCCTCCTGCACAGCAGGGCCCAGAGCTGGCAAGGCTCCCCAGCACGGCTGGAGCTGCTGGCACAGCTGGGCTCAGCTGGACAGCTGCCCCTTATTGCTGGATCTGGATCTATGTAGAAATCACAAACAGGACAGTACTACTCAGGAATGTGCCTTGAGCCCTTTCATTTTCCAGCATCAGTCTCATTATATGGTTATGACAATGGGAAGATGCAAGCATCTCACATCCCAAGCAGCAGACCAAGAACTTAATGTTGCAACTTTAAAAGTTTCCTGGCCAATCACAAAAAGCAAAACCTATTGACAGTAGTTCCATCCAATTACTATAAGCACACATTCCTTTGGTTCAAATCGTGCTTGCTTATTTCAAATATAATATCTGCTTAAAATACAACGCACAGAGCTCCATTATTAAGTTTAGAACTTCCTCACGTTCAACTAGATAGACTTTTCTGCAGGTCAGGGAGTTGTTCTAGACAAGTCTTAATACATAGACCATTGCTCTCTAAGCCTTTACTTGCCTACTTCTTATACAATTTTTCTGCTGACAAATCTTATGATTACTTTTTAGCTCTAATTGCAGTTCTGCTGTTACTGAGGCTTGCCTTTTGCAGCTTTGCCAAAACCCTCAGATTTTATGGATTCCCAGAATTCCCCCTCTTGGTTCAACTAAAAAGAAACTTTCGTAACTGTCTCGTTTATTAACTCCCTTCCGTTTTGTAGCTTTACGCTAATATATCTGCTTGTTACTTGCTTAAAGCTTCCTTTTTGCTCACATTAAGTATTGCTATATTACAACACAGCAATTTTAATGCTGTGAAAGTCCAGTCAGTTCAAAGGGCATAAGTCACGTCTGATAACAATTACAAGTCATTGTTCAAAAAATCTCACCTGTTCTAAGGTTTTATTTCAAAACCTTTTTCTATAGAAGGCTATACCTTCATCTACCATCTCTGTAAGATTTTGAGAACTTTCTGTGAATCTATTTCCTACTTTTCTCTCTTGTATGATAAAAGCTTCTTTCATAGTTTTGTCCATCATTTGTCGCACCAAAGTCTGCAAGGTGTCACTACTAATATGGCCACCAAAACACTCAGCACATATAGACCTATCTTACAGAGTTCCCTTAGCCAAGGTGCAAAGCTCCATTCCTGGAACAAATCATCTAACTATGACAGACCATCTTCTATAACTTGAGCTGTCAAATCTTTCAGCTTTTGTATGCTGTTTGGATGGATTCAGAATGATCTGACAGAATCATACAACAGAATCCTTCAAATTCCTCACAACCGTGTCCATGTGCCAGTAAAAGAAAATCCACTGCTGCCCTGTTTTGAAGGGTAGCATGTCTAACACTATTAACATCTGTCAACATGTCACTGATTGCAGTGGATGTGGCATTAGTTTCTTTACTCAGCCAACATCCAACTTGATCTAATTGTTTCAATGCCATTGATGAAGCCAGTTGGGGTAAAAACAAACCTGGCAGCCTGGGCAGTCCTGGCAGGCAGGGCCATGGCCAGGAGCAGCGGGAGTAGCAGGCGCAGAGCAAGGGCCATGGTGCCTTGCCCTCTGCCAGTCCCACAGCTCTTGCTGCCACTGCTGTCCTGACACCTCTGTCCCAACGTCAGCACCGCTGCTGCCACCGCCGCTGCTGCCGCACCAGTTGTGCTCAAGGACTGACTGCTGGCTCCTTGTGCTGCTGTGCAACCACGGGGCTCTGGGACCTCTGGGACCTCAGAGCCTGCTCTGACCTCATGGCCAAGGTGGAATTGTTTGGGAAGGTGGATCTGCCTTCTTCGGGAGGGAGCTCATCCTGCCCAGCTGCTCTGCCCAAGGGCTGTGACACAGTCCCAGCTCAGCTGATCTCACAGGCTGGGACATGAAGGGATGCAGAGCAGCTCTGCCAGCATGGACTTGGGGTTGCAGCTAGAAGAGAGGCTGGACATGAGGCAGCCATGTGCATCCAAAGGAGAGTGCCCAGCAGGTTGAAGGAGGTGATTCCACCTCTCTGCTCTGGTGAGACCCCACCTGAAGTACTGTGGAGGAGGTTTTACAGTGGCCTCTGTGAGCCATCAAGAAGGATAAGAGGATCCATGTTAACCCCTGAAAGAATTTTCTGCCAATTTTCTATGTCATTGACATAGAAACCAAGAAAGAAAGAAGGATAAATAAGAGAAACCTGCAATGGCCTGTTCCAAGAAGAGCTTTGTAAGAATGTAGAAAAGGCATGCAGGATAGAATAAAAACAGGGTTTGAAGCCTTCTGGAAATGGAGTGTGTTGCTTTGTAGTGTCTCGGTCTCTGCCATGACAGAGTACTGCATCCTGCTCTCAGTCCCCAAGACAGGAAGGACATGGACCTGTTGGATCTAGTCCAGAGGAGGGACAAAATGCTCTGAGGGATGGAGCCCTTCTGCTTTGGAGACAGGCTGGGAGAGCTGGCAGTGTTCAGCCTGGAAGAGAGAAGACTCCAGGGACACCTGATTGCTGCCTTTCAGGGCCTTCTGGGGGCTTGTAAAGAGATGGGACAGAATTATTAGTAGAGCCTTTTGTGACCAGACCGAGGGGGAATGGTTTTAATCTAAAAGATGGTCAATTCAGAGTGGATGAAAGAAACACATTTTTTACACGCTTGGTTTTGAAACCCTGGCACAGGTTGCCCAGAGAGGTGGACATCCATCCCTGCAGATAGTCAGGCTCCTGCTCTGAGCAACCTGACCTAGTTCAAGGTGTCCCTGCTCACTGCAGGCCATTGGGACTAGATGGCCTTTAAATGTCCCTTCCAACCCAAGCCATTCTCTGCTCCTGTGCACCATCAAAGCAGTGCTGCATTAGTGCTGGGCTGATTATGCTGGCACCTGTATTTTGGTAGTTGTGCCCTTTAGCAATTGGCCACGAGAGGATTAATGAGCTGGGCAGTGAAGTCTGCAAATAACACACAGTGTGCTCAAGGAGAAAAAGGAGAGGAACACGGCTTCCAGTTCAGATAAATGCCAGCATTTTGCTGCTCATTTCCAGTTAAGAAATAAAGGAATGTCCTGAAGATCCCTTCATGTGGGTTCATTATTTGCCATATCAGTACTTGTGTTCTGTAAAACAGGTAAGTTATTACAGCTTCTTGCCCCATTTATCCCTGGATAAACCCCAAATACTGCATTGCTCCTTGTCTACTTTCTTCCAAGTCCAGGCAAATTTTGTTCATTACTGAGTGGGACATATTCATCTGTTCACAAGCAAATTCCTCTTGCTACTCACACAATGGCAAGACTGCTTTATTGATTTGCTCTAATCAGACTGTAATTAAGGCCTACCTCTCACTAGAATTAAAGCTGATGCATTGGGAGGCAAAGTGTTGAGTCATTTCTCCTGGAGTCTGGCACTGTAGAGAGTTGTTCTGTAAGTAAATGACATTTGAGGACAGGTGTAGTCTACCATACTTCTGGCATACTAGAAGTGAGAAAACAGCTTTTGAAACAGGATTTTATCCTTTCTTCCTCCACCTCCTCCTCCCAGGAATTTTAATCTCTGAGGTCTAAGCTCTTCAGCTGCCTCACAAACATTGTTTTAATTCAGACAGGCATCCATGCAGTGAGCCACAAATCAGGACCGTGGTGTGAACCTTGAACCAATGTAGGTTTATAGCACTGAAAATAATAATCCAATACACAGGTTAAGCCAAGCCAATTAGTTATCTCCCAAATAACTCTACCTATCCTCAGCGATGTTTCAAAAAGGATCATTGTAAAGGCTAGGAGCGGGGAGAGACAATGTCATCAAAATTAAAAATACAGCTTTCTGAGACCTTTATATTCCTATAAAAAGAAAGTCCAAACTATTCATCTATGGAACATTAACTAAGAAGTGAACAAAAGACAGTAAAAAAAATTGCTTGGGGAACAAAAAACCCATAAATAAAAACAATCTTAAATGTAGATAATAAGTAAACCATCATGCAGAGAAAAAAAACAGACCTGCCAAAACTAAAACCAATAAGGCTGTTTCATCTGTCTTAATTAAAAAAAAAAACAACAACACAACAAAAAAAAAACCTGAAAAGAAACAGAGATTCTCAAAGGCATTACTTTATATAGAAACTTCCTGGTATTGGGAAAAACATGAAGGAAACTGTAGCATGCAATTCACAGATGTAACCTAGAATTTCTCAGTGGATTTGTTGCAGAATTTCTGAGAGCAGACTGGAAAAGCATAGGGGCTGATCAGACCATGTGTGGGCATTTACAGCAGTCTGAGGGATTTACAACTGGAGGGAGGAAAAGCAGCACACAATTCCTGGGACAATCTCTTTGCTGGCTGTGGACTTTTTGACAGTCTGTCCCCTGGGGCTGGGGGAGCTGTCACGGGGCAGGGAGGGCCAGGGGTGGCAGTGGCTGCTCAGGGATGGCTTTGGCCCGTGTCCCTGGCAGCAGCCACTGCCCAAGCAGCTGCGCTGCCCCCGGGCTCTCCTCCCGGCCTGCTGGGCTTTGTTGGGTGGCACAGCCTGTGCCCAGGGGCGGCAAGGTGCCTGCAGGCCCCAGCTCTGGGGGAAACAGAGAACGTCCTGCCCGTATCCACCGTGCTGCCAGCTCAGCAGTGCAGCACAGCACGGGCTCACGCTCCCCATTGCTCCCACAGATGCAGCCGGCACCACAACACGTGTTCCCCATTCCCAGAAGAGCTTCAGAATGGGTTGCTGTTGGGGAACCCTCTGTTTGCATGTGATAAGGGCAAGTTTGGCTATCTGTTTCTGCCAGGAAGTAATTTGGAAGTGCTCAACTGAACCCTGACTCAGAGCTTCCCCACTGCAGCTCATGTCTTTGATTGTAATTCTGTCCTAGCAGTCAGTTTTATACTCCTCCCCTTATTTTGTATTGTTTTACCATATTTTATTACTAATGGGTTGCTCCTTTCCCCCATGTGTTGTTGGTTTTGCCCCACTTGTCCATCTCTCCAAAGACCTGCCCTTTTGTTCACTGTTCCTCCTCCCATTGCATGTCAGTCCCTCTCCAAGCCTGCCCCTTCCTCTAGAAACTTGCCTATCAATTCTGTATCCTTCAGAACCCCATTGGTTTGTTTAAGTTCTTCCCCTCCCCTATAATCCCCAATTGGTTTAAACCTTGTATTCCCCGCCTGGTGTTGCACCCTCAGTTTCTCCCAATTGGCTAAAGATTGTATCCTGCCCTGGGACCCTGCCAAGTTTGTAAGTTGGTGTATGCCTTTAATGCAGTGTTGGCTTGCCCCTGATGGTCTGTAGAATAATCACCTTCGGAAAACATAGAGAACACCTCTCCCTGTTCCTTGTCCGTACCCTCAGGGCAGTCCTATCCCCAAGGCAGTCCACCTGTGCTGTAGAGCAGCTGTGCCCTGCAGCCACAGCCCAGATTCGACAGTTTTCAGGGGGCGGCCCAGTCCCACTGTGGGTGTGGGCAGGGGCTGAAGAAATGGGGCAGCACAGCACTTCCCAAATCAGCTCTTCTGTTGCAGTAGAGAGATGGAGCTGTGACCCAGTGTCCTGGTGGTAGCAGCTGCAAAGCCCACCCGGCAGCAGCACTGGCTGAGCTCCATGCCCAGGAGCAGCCGTGGATGCCAACTCTGGGCCCTGCTGTGCAGGAGGGTCCCTGTGTGCCACTGGCAGCTGGGGGCTCAGCCACCTCCTCTCTTCACAGGGGAGCCTCTGGACTGCAGCTGAAGGACAGTGGCAGCATCTCACGCCCAGATAACTTGAGTAGCTCCTCCAGCAGTTATAAGAACCTGGGCATCCTCATCAAAAGCCCTCAGTGGACAACTCCAGAACAGCTGGCCTAGAGGAGGCAATCAGCCAATCCCTGTGGAAATCCCAGTGCCACCTCCACTCCCTACAGGAATCCCTGAGCCGCCTGTGCTACCCATGGGGATCTTCAAGATGCCTCCACCCCCTCCCAGTCCATCTCCACCGGTGCAGCAATCCAGAACCAGTTCAGCACCTTCCATACCCAGCTGAGATTATCCCCTCCTGATTGCCCAAAACGCTCAGACCTGCCCTCCAAATGACACTGAAAGAGCCTCCATGCCACACCACCTACCCCCATTCCAGGGCAGGGTTTGGCCCAGATCTTCTGATGCAATAAAGTGATGGGGCTGTCACCCCAGGGTCCAGGTGAGAGCAGCAGCAAAGCCCACCCGGCAGCAGCACTGGCTGAGCTCCGTGCCCCGGAGCGGCCATGGGTGCCCACGGTGGGGGCAGGCAGGAGCCAGGCAGGGGCTGCTGTGACCAGTGGCAGGGCCCCGAGGGGATGGGGGAGCCCATGCTGAGCGTCCCTGGGCTGAGGGCACATTTCCTTCTTTGGCATCATCTAGGCCTGGACCTCCTCCAGGGCCATGCCCAGGAAAAGAGGAAAGCCATCAAGAGCATCTCCAGGAACACAGCCTGACCAGCAATGTCAGTAGGCAAAACACAAATTTTGCTGAGCAATGGCTCATTGATGAAGCAAAACATTTACATTTCGGGCAATCCATTCATACAGATGGGGGCACACTCTGGGGGTACAGCTAAGGGCATGAGGTCACAACAGGCTCAGCGGTCACAGGAGGCTGAGGACACAGCAGGCCCTGAGGTCACAGAGGTGCCAGAGCCCCGTGGTTGCACAGCAGCACAAGGAGCCAGCAGTCAGTGCTTGAGCACAACTGTTGCGGCAGCAGCGGCGGTGGCAGCAGCGGTGCTGACGTTGGGACAGCGGTGACAGGACAGCGGTGGCAGCAAGAGCTGCGGGACTGGCAGAGGGCAAGGCACCATGGCCCTTGCTCTGCGCCTCCTACTTCTGCTCCTCCTGGCCGTGGCCCTGCCTGCCAGGACTGCCCAGGCTGCTCCGCTGCAAGCGCGGGGAGCAGGTGAGCCGGCAGCCCGGCTCCCCTTTCCCGGCACAGCGCTCCCTGCTCCCCGGGAAGCGCTGGGGATGGTTTTGCCCAGGGCTTTAGGGAGGGTTTCCTCTGTGGGAGGGAGAGAGCCCCCACGGGCCCTGGGCTCCTCCAGCCACCACTCCAGGGATCTTGCACAGGGCCTGCAAAGAGGGCACAGAGTGACCAGAGCCATTCCAGAGCTCCCCAGGCCCCTGTGCAGCTTTGGCCTTGTCCACTGACATCTGGCAGCCAAGGCTTTACCCGACCCCCTTGCAGTGCCCAGTTCCCCAAGACAGAGGGGGATCCCAGAACACCATGGAAATGGTTTTGATCTTTGCTCCCTTCTAGACTGGGATGGTGTCATGGAGTATCTGGATGCCCTATCAGATAATGACTTGAAACCCCCGGAGAATGCTGGAGGTAAGTTCTCTGTGAGCCTTTCAGAGAAAATACTCTGTGTCCATGCGACAAGAGCTCAGTCATATGGCATTTCCCTCAACATAATCTCAGGATTGAAAGAATCTCGAAAATTTGCTGCTCCCCACTGAGGCTCTGAGGGATCCCACAGGATCACTGTCACTGGGAGGAAGGAGCATTTAGCTGTCCATCTTCCTCCCGTGGCCAATGCCAGTGTGTCCTTCCTTGTGCTCTGTGCAGCCAGGGAGAAGAGCAGGGAGGGAAGGGGCCGGGCCCAGGGCTGTGCCCCAGGGCTGAGCCTTTGGCAGCTCCTTTGCCAGCCCCAGGGAGCCTGAGCTGCTCCTGCTGCCACTGCCAATCTCTGGGCCTGCCCAGGGCTGGGTTTAGAGCTGCTGGCAGCTCCAGGGAGTCCTTTATGCCCTGACTGGCCTGCAAGGGGCTCCTTCCATCCCAGTGTGGGGCCACTGCAGGCACGTGCTCCCCCTGCCCCTGCTCCTGAGTGGGAGGCAGAGCTGAGGGAGTGCCTTGGAGGACACCAATCACCCAGGTGCCCTCACTGTCACTCAGGCCTGAAGGAGAAATTCAATCACTTTCCATTAAGGTCTTCCTAGATGGAAGAACCAAGACACAGGAGACAGCAAGTCGCTGGAGGCAGCCAAACTTCTGGACAAGATGCTGAGTGACCTGGAGAGACGTCGTGGTGGGTGCATTTCCCTCATGTTTCCCCTGGGACTCAGCAGCCGGGGGCTCTGGCTGCACATCTGGACACGCTGTGCCCGGCACAGCGGGAAGGGATCCATGGCAGCCTCGCTGCCCCACTGCTGCTGCTGCTGCTGCTGGTGCTGCTCCTTCCATGCCCTGCTGGGCTGTTTCCCAGCCTGGCCTGGCTGCAGCTTCTGCCCAGCCTCTGCAGGAAGGCATTTGGCATCAGCTGACAGGCTGCCCAAACTGCACCATTGGGCTGAGATGCCCTGCAATTTCCCGGTCACCAGGCAGATCAGGAATGGCAGCTGTTTGGACAAGAGAGTGCCCTGTCCAATCCCAAAAGTTTTTATGGTTTCCAGATCCTTATCCATCAATTTGACCGGTATTGTCTCCTGAAGATTCCAACTCCCAGAAAGGGGAACATCTGCACCTAATCCAACTGTTCCCTTTTCTTTCTGCAGAGATGAAAAGAAAGGCTCTGCTGAAGACTGAGTTTCCCAGAGGAAGCAGTGGATCTTTGGCAGCCTCTGCTGCAGGAAGGGAGGCGATGCCAGGCACAGGCCCAGGAGGTAATTGCTGTGCCTCTGGGCATGAGGCCTGCTGAGGATTCAGCTGCTCTCTGCTGCTGTGTGTCAGTGCGTGCCCCTCCAGGGATGTTTCACAGGGCCTGCAAAGAGGGTGGAGAGTGACCAGAGCCAGTCCAGAGCTCCCCAGGCCCCTGTGCAGCTTTGGCCTTGTCCACTGACATCTGGCTCCCATGGCCTTACCCGACCCCCTTGCAGTGCCCAGTTCCCAAAAGCAGAGGGGGACCCCAGCACACCATGGAAATGGGTTCTGATCTATGCTCCCTTTCTAGGTGAGGGTGCTGGGATAGGTTCTCCAGCAGCTGGGATGGAAGGTGGTTTGGAACCCTTGGGAGCTTCTGCAGGTAAGTTCTCAACTTCCCCTCAGAGAATAATCATTGACAAACTGTCAGGAACCAGGTGACAGGAGCTTGTGTGGCTGTTGAGTTACAGGTGTGTCTACAGGGAGGACCTTTCAAGCTCCAGGGCTGGTTGCTGCACACAAGCCCAGCTCCCATGGCAGGGGTGAGTAGGTTACCCCTTCTGTCCCCACAGGCTGAGCCCTGCTTCTGTGGAATCCATTTCTGGAAAATGGAAATACTTTCTCTTAAGGTCCTCTGAGAGGGAGGAAAAAACCTATAAAACAGAGTGAGTCCCTGGAGGAATCCAAACGACTGGACCAAATCTTTACTGAACAGGAGAGACAACATGGTGGGTGCATTTCCCTCATGCTTCCCCTGGGACTCAGCAGCCGGGGGCTTTGGCTGCACATCTGGACACGCTGTGCCCGGCACAGTGGGAAGGGATCCATGGCAGCCTCGCTGCCCCACTGCTGCTGCTGCTGCTTTGACGCCCTGCAGGGCTGTTTTCCAGCCTGGCCTGGCTGCAGCTTCTGCCCAGCCCCTGCAGGAAGGCATTTGGCATCAGCTGACAGGGAGCCCAACCTTCACCAAAGGGCATGCACACCCTGAGATCCCCTGCAACTTCCTGGTCTCTGGGTAGATCTGGAAAGGCAACTATTTGGAGAAGGGAGGGCCCTGGAGCAGCCCCAAAAGCCTTGGCCTTTCCCTGATACTTATCCATATCATTGACACGTAGTGTTTCCTGAAGATGCCACCACCCTAATCGGGAATGGTTCCACCAGATCCAGCTGTCCTTTATCCTTTCTCCAGACGTGGACCAAAAAGGTTTGCAGAAGGCAGCACTTCCTGGAGGAAGCGATGGCTCAGTGCCAGCCACCGATGCACAAAGGGAGGAGATGCCAGACAGTGCCACAGAAGGTGATTGCTGTGCCAGGCTCAGCCAGGCTCAGCAGTCCTGCTGGGCTCCTTCCATGGGAGACACGTCCCAAAAGCTGGGAACAGCTGCACAGGGTGGCCATGGTGGGGAAAGGGCAGAGGGGGAGTGCAAGGCTCCCATGCCTCCTGACGGGGTCTGAGCCTGTCCCCTGGGGCTGGGAGAGCTGTCACGGGGCAGGGAGGGCCAGGGGTGGCAGTGGCTGCTCAGGGATGGCTTTGGCCCGTGTCCCTGGCAGCAGCCACTGCCCAAGCAGCTGCGCTGCCCCCGGGCTCTCCTCCCGGCCTGCTGGGCTTTGTTGGGTGGCACAGCCTGTGCCCAGGGGCGGCAAGGTGCCTGCAGGCCCCAGCTCTGGGGGAAACAGAGAACGTCCTGCCCGTACCCACCTTGCTGCCAGCTCAGCAGTGCAGCACAGCACGGGCTCATGTTCCCCATTGCTCCCACAGACGTTATCAATGAAACAGGAATATATGCCCCGGATCCAGTGCGCCTCCCAAGAATTGTCTGCCCCCAGGATGTGCGCAGGTCCTGCATGTTAGGCACGGTGGTGACAGTGATCACTGTGCCACTTGTGCTGATAGGCTGCTATCTTGGCATTCGCAAGCTGTACGAGCTCAGACGGTCAGTTGTTGATTTTTCTCCACAGTTTTCTTCTAACTCTGCTCCTGCATAGGTAGCCTGACTGGGAGTCATGCTACTGTGAGTTGTGGCCAGTCCATGGTTGTCCAAATATCTCTGCTGAGGGTTCTGCTGCTGCCCAGTGCTTCCAGTGGCCTCTCAATTGCTGGGCCTTGTCCTGGGGGCCTGCTGGGGCTGCAGCCAGTGCTGGCTCCCACTGAGGCTGCCTGGCCAAGAGCACAGGGCAGAGGCAGAGAAACTTCTGTACATCATTTGGGCAGCACAGCTCAGGACAGAAGAGGACAGTGCTTTTTTAGTAGCTCATGTAAAGATTCATGGTAACAGTGGTGTTGCAGGGGAAGCAAATTTGCTCCAGATTAGTGTTAAAATAAATCCAACGTGATGAAGGTTTGGATTTGGCCTTGAGACTTTGCTCTTTGTGTGAGCCCTGCTCTGGATTGATTCCCAGTCAGTCTTGGAGCAGGTTTTGGGCGAAGGCTCATCCCAGCCCTGAGCCTTGGCAGTTCTCTGGCCTCAAAGGGACAGCTGAGGCTGCACTGCACATGACTGGGGTTCAGGGCTCCATTATCAAAGAGCTTTGAGCTGTTTCAATCACTGTATTCTTACTAGATAGTTTTTGTTATGAAGTTCATTCATTAGATTTTAAAACTTAGTTGTAATAAAACTTCTTTTCTAGTGCTTTTTCCAGTTATTTGATATAGTCAGTGATGGCCTAAGTATTCCATGGCTGAATTAAAAGATTGTAAGTATTATAAAATGAAATAATGTTGACACTCTTATGTCTTTCAGAGACTCCTGAAATTTATGTTGGTTTGATGTGACCAACAGAAGAGTTTGGCTCTGCTTTTAATTGAAACAAACAGCAGAGCTGGAACCTGTTGAAAACAGTCTCTTCACTTCATAGCTAAAGCCAACTGTTAGGGTTCTTTATTGAGGAATATACTATCTACATTTCATGTATATACTCCTGACAAGTAGCTGATAGAAATGAGGGATTTAGACTCTTTGGGAAGTACTGACCAATTGGGCATTGGCTCTCTGAAGCTCAATCTGTAATAACCAATCTTTTTCAGAAAAGAATATTCAGTTTCTTCCTGGCCCTCACTCTCTTGCATTTGCATTGAAAAACACTCCTTGAAAGAAATTTACAACAGCTCTTTGTGGTCCCTTAGTTGACTTTTCTCTCTTTCTCCACAGATGCCAATGAAAACCTGGATGATTCCATTAAAAAGCTGGAAAGCAGCTCCTGGAGAAGAGGGCATACATCTGCTCCCACCCTCTGGACAGGCCCTTCTAATTCCTCCCTGAGAGCAGGCACTCATAAATGTCAGTCAGGGAGGAATTGGCTGCAGTTCCAGTACTTGGTATCTTAAAAGCATCTGCTATTTAATGTCTTTGCTAAATATAACTGTATAAAATAAAATCTCTTTCTAATTAAAACTTCATACGAGAAGGATAAAAAAAGAGATTTTTTTTTTAAAGCTGCTCATTCATTGAGAAAGGCGGAAAGACTTGGGGAATGAGAACAGTTCTGTTTGGGAGGCACCTCCAGCTCTCTTGTCCAGCAGCACCATCAGGACATTGAGTTCCCAGGGTCCAGGCATGGTTTTGCTGTCGCCCTGAGGGACAGCACTGGTCACTGACATCCATCGGGCCTCTGAGCCATTGTCCACAACCCCCTGGATGTGACCAGGCAGGCAATGCCTCATTCTCCAAACTGTGCCTCCATCAGATCCATAGCTCACCAAACGCGGGACAAGGGTGCTGGGCAGGGCTGATGTGGCCAGGGCATTACAGAAGTGCAGAGTGGTGGCATCTGGAGCTCTTCCCTTGTGCACTGAGGCAGCCACTCCATCATGGAAGGCCTCTGGCTTGGTCAGGCAGCACAGACCCACCGTGTGCTCCTCAAGGTTTCCTTTGGCATATCAAACCATGGAAGAGCTTGGATGGTTTCCCCTCCTGTATTATTGACTGACTGTGTCCTTTGAGGACCACAAGAGGAAGCAGAGCCTTCCATTGCACATGAAGAGCAAATGGTGAAGTAAAGGCTTCACACTTTCCTATGAAACAAAAGGGCTGTGTGATTCAGGGCCCTCTCAAGGTGCCAAACTTCCAGCTGGGAAGCTGCTAACAGGAGGGAGTGGGGTACTCGTCTCCAGCCAGAGATCACTCACTCCTCAGCATCGTGGGCTGTGGCTGACAGTGCCTGAGGAGCTCAGAAATCCTTGGATGTGATCTCCTGGCCCAGTGTGCAGAACACAGAGCAGTGAGCTCGACTGGGGGGACTGGCCCAGCCCTTGGACACAACTGCCAGGCAGGACAAGCTCCCTCCCCAGAAAGGAAAAGTCCAGCCCTGAGATCCATCTCCACCTGGCTGCAGCAGCGTCACGAGGCCGTCCCAAAACCCATCCCTCCGCAACGAGACCCTCTGCCCCCGAGCCCCCTGGTCCTGTTCCCCAGCCAGGACTGAAGGTGGGCAGCCCTTGCCTGGCAGGGCAGGGCTTGGCCCACATTTTATGTTCAAATGAAGAGATGGAGTTGTCACAACTATGTCCGGGTGGTAGCAGCAGCAAAGCCCACGCGGCAGCAGCACTGGCTGAGCTCCATGCCCAGGAGCAGCCGTGGATGCCCACGGTGTGGGCAGGCAGGAGCCAGGCAGGGGCTGCTGTGCCCAGCGGCGGGGCCCCGAGGGGATGGGGGAGCCCATGCTGAGCGTCCCTGGGCTGAGGGCACATTTCCTTCTTTGGCATCAGCTGGGCCTGGACCTGAAGAGGCACAAAGAGATATTTTGGGGTCCCTGATGAGGGTCCCAGGAATCCTGCATGTTTTAAATGAATTAGCTTTTTTTGATTAGTAAGGAGAATTTATTCCATAATTCAAATACAGTCGTAGAAAGTCCAGAAGCAAATATCAGATTGGCCCTGAACCAGGCTAACAGCGTCAGGTGAGACAGGTGGGGCATTTCTCTCCCCTGTGCATCACGAAGGGACAGCTCTCACAAAGTGTTTCTGTACATTTCCAAGCTCCAAGGATTGTGGGGGGCAGGTGTTGTTCTGCTTTCTTATGGTTGTTCTTATCCTTTTTGCATATTCATGTAGTTTTTCCTTCTTGCTGCAGCTCTTGCTGAGAGTTTCCTCAAAACTGGTAAATAATTCACTTTCTTAGAGAAAAATCTCCTGCACCCTTCTCCAGAGGATCCCTCCCAGTCCTGTGTCCAAGCCATTTCTGGAGATGTTGGGGAGCACAGGGCCGAGGATGGAGCCCTGCAGAACCCCACTACTGACCGGTGCCAGCCTGATGCCACCCCAGTCACTGTCACCCTTTGTGCCCAAGCCTTGTGCCCATTGTCACCCATCACATGGCAGGTTTATGCAGCTGGGGCTGGATAAACACTTTGTCCTGAAGGATCCTGGCAGAGACAGTCTGGAAAGCCTTGCTGGAATGCAGATTCTCCACCTACACCCCGTGGGCAGCCAGGGGGTCACCATGTCCCAGGAGGAATCCGAGACGCGCTGGCTCCGACCGGGGCTGGCCTCGTCCTCCAGGGCTTTGCAACAGCTCCCAGGAAAATCTTTTCCAGGATTTTTCCAGGAAGTGAGACTGAAAGGCTTGTACTGGTCCCATGCAGCTCCTGTACTGGTCTCCTATCGGCCTGTGCTGGTCTTTAATGTTCCCTTCCTGGTCCCGGTCTGTTACGTACCGGTGTGTACTGGTCCCATCCTGGTTCCATATGGGTCCTCACTGCTCTCATCCTGATTCCACACTGGTCCTGCAATGGCCCACTCCTGGTCCAGTACTGGTCCCACACTGGCCTGTACTGGTCACATTCTGCTCCTGCACTCACCCACAGTGCTCTCATACTGGCCCAGTGCTTGCCTGTAGTGGCCTATACAGCTCCTTACTGGTTCCCGCACTGGTCCAGTACAATCCAGCACTGGCTCATGCAGGGCTCTGCTGGCCCCATGCTGCTGCCATACTGCTCCACAGTGTTTGTACAGTGCTCACACTAGCCCTCACACTGGGCTGTACTGGCCTGCACTGGTCCCACACTGGTTTGTGCTGTTCTCTACTGGCTCCTACTGGTTTGTACTGGCCTGTGTTTGTCTGCACTGGCCCATCATGTTCCAGCAGCAGTCCCATAAAGGTCCTGCATTTGCTTGGCTTGGTCTCTACTGGTCCCATACAGCCCTGTACTGGTCCTACATCAGTCCAATACTGGTCAAGTACTGGTCCCATCCTGGTGTCATACTGGTCCCATGCTAGCCCTACTGGCTGCATACTGGTCCTGTGCTGGTCTAGTACCAATCCCTTCCTGTTTCCATACTGGTTCTTACTGGTCCCATACTGGTTCAATACCAGCCCTTTTAATCATTTTGGAAGCAACTGAGCCATTTGGAGTGGGAGTGGAATAATTTTGGAGCTGCTCCATTTTTAGGAGGTATTGAAAAATTTTGAGTAATTGTGTAAGTTTGAGTGATTATTCAGAGCTTGAGGCAGGTTCTCTACAGGAAAAGAGTTTGGTCTTTGGGACCTTTTCCTCTTTTTTCCCTGTTATGTTTTAATCCCAGAACTGATAGATGAACAGAAGGAATTTGAAGTCAGCACCTGGAAATTCACTCTGGAAGAGATAATTCCCATTGCTGCGCAGTAGAGTGAGACCAGAGAGGTAAATCCAACGTGATCAATGCATCTTTCCCTTCACCTGTGTAAAATTTGAGGTGGTTTTTGGGATTTTCCCAGTTTCAGTATCTCATGCTGCTCATTCAAAGGGCCTGGCAATTCAGGCTGACGAATTCCCACATCCTAGAGAGCTGCAATGTTCCTGTTTAATCCCAAAAATCACCCAAAAGAAAGACTCCATTTAGGTGTAAAATTGTGTATTATTTCAGAAAGCACCAACTGCACCTAGAGCAATCCCAAAGGTACCTGCGGGCAGGTGGGCACACACAGGTGTGATGGAGCTGGGCGGGATCAGGCCAGGAATCAGACCCTGATTTTGTGATTTACAGCAGGATTTCTCCCCTGATCCCAATTCCCAGTGTTGTGGTGGTGCCAGGTGTGCTGGTGGTGGGTCTGGGACCCTCAAACTGGGATCTGGGACCCCTAAACTGGGCTTTGGGTCCCTCAGATTAAGGGTTCAAGTTCTGGCCTCCCAAACTGGGGTCAGAGACCCTCCAGCTTTAATCTGGATTCTTTAAACTGGGTGTGGGACTCTCAAACTGAGAACTGGTACCCCCAAATGGGGGTCTGCAGCCCTCCAGCAGGATCTGGGATACTCACACTGGGGGCTCAGCTCTCCAAAATGGGTCTGGACTCCCCCACCCACCTGGAGTTTGGGCCCCTCAAAGAGGGGTTTGGGATTCTCCAGCTGGGTGTGGGACCCTCAAACTGAGATCTGGGACCCCTCAACTGGGTCTGAGCCCTTTAAACTCTTGTCCCAACTATGGGCTCATTCCCCAGCTGAAAATTCCCACAGCAAGGCAAAGGATTTTTATTTTTCATCTCAGTTACTCAGGGAGGAGATGGGAGTTCCTTGCAAAAGGCCCATCCCAGACGGACCAGCAGAACTGACACTGGTTTGGAGTAGGGGCTCAACAGGTCAGTGGGCACAACCCCCCCCTTTTGTTGGTTCTAAAGTGGCTGGTTTTGCATCGAGTGCAAAACCTGAGGGTTTTGAGGGTGGCACCATGAAAAAACTGGAGGGACGTGGGGGAGTGAGGTAGGGGTTTATTTGGGGGTACAAAGAGAAAAGGAGGAAGGGGACACCTCAGGATGGAATTTTGGGTCCACCTTAGAGGGGGGAGGTGAGTGGGAGGACCCCACGATGGAGATTTGGGATCCCCAGGGTGGGCTTGTGGGGTCTCAGGGGAGATTTGGGGGTCCCAGAGTAGGTTTTGGAGGGGCCCACAGTGGATTTTTGGGGTCCCAGAGTTGATTTAGGGGTTCCAAGATAGATTTTGGGGTCCAAAATAGATTTTGTGGGTCCCAAGATGGATTTTGGAGTCCCAGAATCTGGGGAGGTCTCAGGCATTGGAGGTCCTGGCAGATGGGAGGACTCAGTGCCAGATTTTACAGTCCCCTCAGCCGGGGGGCCTTTGGGGTTTGAGGATTCCCAGGGTGGATTTTGGAGTTTCACAGTGAGTTTTGCTCTCCCTGGGATTTATTTGGGCATCTCAGGTTGGGTTTTGGGGTTCTGGAGTAGGTTTTTGTAGGTCCCACCTTGGATTTTGGGGTTCTAGGGTGGGTTTTCAGGGTCCTGGGATGGATTTTAGGGTTCCAGCCCCCACAGTGCAAAGTCCAGGGCGGGGGCACTGTGGGTCAGACACCCCATGGACACCACGTCGATGTGGGGCCCCAAGAACTGGGGGAGGGTCTCCAAAACGATGCCCCCACTGGCCTCCACCATCACCCCGGGGTGTGCAGCCTTGACCTGCGCCGCTGCCGCCTGCAGCTCCTGGGGGGGACACCCCGTGAGCAGGGAGCACGCCCTCCCCAAAATTTGGGGGCACAGTGGACATCAGGATGTACAATGCTCAGGAATCCTGGCATGCAGCCAAAGACCCCTGCGGCTTTGAGTTCCACCCATGGAGCAAATTACCAACTTTATATGAAGAATTACGAGCCATAAAACTTTAAGCAGCATAACAGTAGTTGTCACAGGGTGAAAGGTGGAATTTGGAAGAATTTTACTATGGGGGTCTAGGGGACAAGATGGAGGGATTTCAGCGCTGTCCTGTTCTTCTTCCTTCTTCTTCCTAGCCTCCATCTTCTTGGTGATGGTAGCATCCTAGGTTTAGTGTAAAGTAGAATGTCACTGTCTAACATAGATGGATAGGTAACGGTAAATAACTGCAAATAAAGTACATGTAGTTTTTAGTATAAAGAGATATCACCGCCTCAGGGCAGAGTAGCGTGCCTCGGACTGACCTGCTGAACACACCTCGGCAGGCCAGACAGAAAATGTTTTAGATAGGAAATAATAAACAACCTTGAGAATGCAAGCTGAAGACTTCTGACTCCTTCTTTGACAGCTGGGTTGGAAAAAGAGACTTAACACACCTCGGGCTCACCTTGACCAGAGGAGATCCCGAGAGGGCAGGGGCACGAGAGCAGCACTGGCAACACCAAGTGCTGCTGCTGCTGGGCACAGCTGCTGTGCCAGCACTGATCTGCCCCAGCTCTGCACACAGACATTGCTGCTGCAGCTCCAGAGAAGGCAACAAAAGGAGGATCTCTGGTGGGAAATATTTTCTTTCATTTAAAACCACTGAGAGTGTAACCCCTCATTGACACAGTCTGTGGCCACAGGGAAGGTGGAGAGAAACAAAATGAGCAGTGGCACAAACAACGGCATTTCTTTGTGGACAATATTGAGAAAGAAAACAATGAAATAGGGCCTCCAAAATGAAACCAACAAGCCGTACCAAAAATTACTTCTATTACAAGGGATTTGCAGAAACTGGCCAGCAGTTCAGTGTTTCTGAAACCTCCACTCATCACTCTCAACACTGCAGCCTTGAGCTCCTGGTTCCTCAGGCTGTAGATGAGGGGGTTCAGGGCTGGAGGCACCACTGAGTACAGAACTGACACCACCAGATCCAGGGATGGGGAGGACATGGAGGAGGATTCAGGTAGGCAAAGGCTGCAGTGCTGAGGAATAGGGAAAGCATGGCTAGGTGAGACAGGCAGGTAGAAAAGGCTTTGTGCTGTTGCTGCTCAGAGTGGATCCTCAGCACAGCCCTGAAGATCTGCACGTAGGAGAAAACAATGAACACAAAGCATGCAGAGGCTAAAAAGACACTCATCATGATAAGCCCAAGTTCCCCGAGGTAGGATTTGGAACAGGAGACCTTGAGGATGTGTGGGATTTCCCAGAAGAACTGGCCCAAGGCATTGCCCTGGCACAGGGGCAGGGAAAACGTATTGGCTGTGTGCAGCAGAGCATTGAGAAAGGCACTGGCCCAGGCAGCTGCTGCCATGTGGGCACAAGCTCTGCTGCCCAGGAGGGTCCCGTAGTGCAGGGCTTTGCAGATGGACACGTAGCGGTCAAAGCACATGATGGTCAAGAGGAAATACTCTGCTGAGATGAAGAACAAAAAAAAAAAAACTGTGCAGCACATCCTGTGTAGCAGATGTTCCTGGTGTCCCAGAGGGAATTGTGCATGGCTTTGGGGACAGCGGTGCAGATGGAGCCCAGGTCGCTGAGGGCCAGGTTGAGCAGGAAGAAGAACTTGCGCGTGTGCAGGTGGTGGCCGCAGGCTACGGCGCTGATGATGAGGCCGTTGCCCAGGAGGGCAGCCAGGGAGATGCCCAGCAAGAGGCAGAAGTGCAGGAGCTGCAGCTGCCGCGTGTCTGCCAGTGCCAGCAGGAGAAAGTGGCTGATGGAGCTGCTGTTGGACATTTGCAGCCTTGGGGTATGGTTATAGAGGATTAACACCCGTCTGGGAAGGAAATGGCTGTGCCACATTACTTTAGATTTCACAGAATAAAATCTATTCCAGATCTCATGTAAAATCCCCCTGAAATAATTTCTCCTCTCTTACACAAACTTTTGATGGCCCATTTTAGGAAATCTGGTGAGGGCTGGCTCAGAAAGCTCCAAGGAACAAGGGGCTCTGCTGATGCTCTGGAGGACTCATGTCTGTTCTATAGAAACAGATAAACAGAAACTGGGAGTGATGTTTGATTAAATCCACCCAGAGTATTAAACAGCTTTTCAGCACTGTCACTCCCAATTCACCCCACTGCAGAGCAGAGCTCTGGGGATGTTGTTTTGGTTATTTGCTTCTACTTGCCTGCGACTCCACACTGCGGTCACTGGGGCTGGGATGCGCCGGCTAGCTGCTCCTGCTGTGACCAGAGGGGGTCACAAGACGCGCCACTCCAGGCTCTCTTTCCGAGAACACCTGGGCAGTGGTGTTGTCTGCGGCGTGGGTGACACAGGCGGGTGTGAGCCACGAGGATCCAAAACAAAGGAGTGAGAGAGCGAACACTTGTATGCGAGCCAAGGAAGCTTTATTCCCCAACAGGACGGGGATCAAGCACCTCAGCAGGAGCAAGGACAGGTGTCAGAAAAAAGGGGTCTGGCTAGCTCTTCTAAAGGGAGTGGGTGTAGGAGGGAGGAGACGTGAGGGAACCAATAGGTAAAAGCAAGGGGAGGACTATAAGAAACAATAGAACCAATAAAGATTACACAGGGGAGGGAGGAAGCCTCTGGGACAAATCACAGTGGGTGTAGGGGATGATTGACATAGAAGTTTCCCAAAAAAAATGGGGGGGGTGGTTACAATGATGGACAGCAGCACTTTGGGGATTGACATAACCATACAAGGAAATAAGGGGCGGAGCAAGGGATCACTCACTTTGAAGGGCAGGCCAGTGGCGGGAAAAGCAGGGGGTAAACAACTTGGAAGGTACCATCATGAGGGAGTTACATAGGGGGAACCAAGGACCATACCATTTTTCAAGCTAACAGAATATAACTAATTATCATAACAGAACTAATAACAATAACTTTTTAACTTTAAAAACACATGACGCCACACTTGCCACCAGCAGAGGGAGTGGAATTTTTAAGGCAGAAATCCTTGGCATTTCCACTTCTGTCTGAGAGACACCTTGTGGCTGCTGTGAGGCACGGAGACCATCCCTTGGTGCAGGGTGGGGCAGACAGTCTGGCCATCAGCCCTGCCCTCAGCTGCCCAGGGCTGTCCCCTCTTGAGGCTGGAGGGCACCCAGGGGCTCCCTGAGGAGAAACTGGATACTGTGCAGAGCTGGTCAATCCAGTTTCTAGGGCAGGTCTCCAAACTCCCAAGGGAGACCTGGGCTCTCCCCTCTCAGCCAGGGGCACAGAGGGCTCATGGCAGTGCCTGCACAGCCCTGGCCTCAGTGCCGAGGGGCTGTGGGAACACAGAGCTGCAGGGGAGAGCTGAGCCCATCAGGAACAGAGCCTGCAGGACAGCAGCAGCATCCAGGGAAATTCCTGAGTGTCCCAGAGATATTCCTTCCTGAATAGAGAGTGCTGCACACTCAGTGCCCAGAGCTCCCACCTGAGCTGGGAACAAAGGCAGCAGGAAGAGGAGGGCAAAAAGGAGAAATCCTATAATGCTCTGGAGGCCACAAAGGGACATCAGATGGGCACTGGGAGTGTCCCCTCTTCTGGGTGACCTGCAGGGAGGTAACTCCTGCCACTGACCCCATGGCCGTGGAGGCAAAGGCTCCACTGGGTGCTGCAGGAGATGAGGGGCTTGTGCTGGGGAAGAAATCTGCAGTGCAGGGTTGGCCCAGAGCTGCCTTAGCCCCCCTGCCAGGGCACTTCAGCAGCAGCTCCCTCTGCCTGCCTGCCCAGGGCTCTGCTGCCTGGAGCTGGCCCTGCCAGCAGCTGCTCCCTGTGCCCAGGGCTGGGCCCTGCCAGTGCTGCCCGAGCCCAGCCCAGCGCTGGGGGCTCAGCTCTGCCCTGCAGACCCCTCCCAGGGCACTGCCCAGGGGCAGCTCTGCCCAGGGGCAGCTCTGGCTCTGCAGGGGGTGGAAGCAGCTCAGAGAGGTCACAATGAGAACTGGGGTCTCAGTGCCTTCACCAGAGTGCAGAAATGAATTCCCATCTCCCACTGCTCCCCCTCCAGGCAATGGAGAGTGGGCAAACTGCCAGCCCAGACTCCTTCCCTGTCAGGTTAATGCTGCCTCGGTGTCTTTCTCCTAAGGACCCTGGGGTGATGTGGAGCTGTGAGCAGCTCTGACCCCTCTGCACCCACCCAGCTGCACGAGAGCTCTGCCCTGCCAGGGTCACACCTTCACCCAGAGCTGGACCGAGAGCACTCTGGGCAGCTCCCCAGGAAGGCTGAGAGCTGCCCCTGGCAGGAGCAGAGCCCCTGCCCTGACACTCAGCCCCTGCAATGAAGGAACCCTGCTCTGACAGAAAAGCCCTGGGCAGCCCTGGCTGAACACCTGGCTTCCCACCCCTGCAGCCTCCCCTGAAGGGACATTTTGGGCCCTGTCCCTCTGATGGGGCTGCAGGGAGTCCCTGCTCTGCAGCTTGTCATTCTGCACAGAAAAGGGACCCTGAGAGCCACCCAGCCAGATCCGAGCTGCAGCAAGAGAGGGGAGCTCTGGGAGAGCCTCCAGCACCCTGAGGGATGGCCCTCGAGCAGAGACTCACCATGCTAAGGACTGTGCAGGTGACTCCAGCAGTGACCTCGCAGCATCCTCAGCCTGCACAGAGCCTCTCCTCCCTCTGTGTCTCTGTGCTGTGCCCGGGGTGGCTGCAGACAGTGCCCCAGCCCTGCTGGGCTGTGCACAGCAGCTGCTCCTGGCCAGAGCTGTCTCTCTGCAGTGCTGCCCTTGCCACGAGCTGCCTCTGGGCCAGGAGCCGGCCCAGCTCAGCAGCACAGACACAGCACAAGGACTTCTCTTGTGGGTTGGGTGCTAAATCCCTGAACATCAGTCCCTGAGAGGGAGTTGTAAAAACCACTCAAAAACTGAAAATCACAATCCAGCTCAAGAGTTTCTTGAAGTTATAATGGGTCCCATTGAGGGACACAACTGAGAAAGTGTCCCCAGGTTCCAGTTAGAGCAGAACACTGGAGGCACTGCTGACAGGTGGGGACAAGCAAGGTAAAGGTGTCTCTGATGCTGAGCAAACCTGGATGTGTTTCAGGAATGCAAAGGGCCAAGGCCTGAGCCCCAGCCCCTGGCAAGGCAGATCCTGTCCCTCCCTCCTTGCTCAGGGCTCTTCCCGGGATGGGATCAGCACTGGCATGTGGGGATGTGCAATGCCAAGGGCAGGACCGTGGGGCGGCCCCTGCCAGGCTGCTGAGCAGGGACAAGGAGGCAATGAGGCCCCAGGCCTGCAAGGGTCACTCGTCCCCTCCTCCTGGCTCAGGCTCAGGCCAGCAGCCATGGCCAAAGTGCTGCCCAAGTTGGCTCTGTCAGGGCCTTGCAGCAGCTGCACATCCCTGTGCCCTGTGCAGCCCAGCCTGTCCTACGGTGTCCCTGCCCTGGCCTCTGTCCCTGCAGGCTGTCCTCATCCCCCAGCTGCCCCACCTGGCTGGCCCCTTCCTTTGCTGACAGCTCTGCCTCCTGCCTGCCTCTGCCTGCCCACTCAAAGCCTTGGGCTGGCCCAGACTCCTTCTGGGGGATGCACCACAGGCCTTCCCTGGGAGGGAAATTCCTTTCTCCTTGTGTCCAGTCTGGACCTCCCCAGCTGCAATTTACATTAGTTTTTTTCTTTTTTCTCCCTTTTTTCTATTGTGTCAAAAGGATCCACCATCTCTGAAACTGCCCTTCAATCCCGCCCAGGGCTCTGGTCTGCTGTCCTCAGTCTCCACCCCACTGAGCACAGAGCTCCTTTGTCCTGATACAGAGGCAGTCAGCAGAGCCAAGGCAAGTCAGACCTGTCTGTCCTTGCAAGCCTTGGATATGTGGGGAGTTTTGGAGGTGGAATTCCATTGCAGCCATGGGTTCCTGGACCAGAAGGACAGTTCTTCTCCACAGGAAGGAAAGGGCAGTGCCCGAGCATTTCAAAGGCTGATTAAAAGCAGCCCCAAGGAGGCCAAGGACAGCCAGACCTGTTTGTCTTGGCAGCTTTTCTCTGGGAGCAATCCTTGGATAGAGGGAATTTGGGAAGCCTAACCCCACTTTTGTCCATGGGCACCTGGACAAGAAGGACAGTTCTCTTCCACAGGAAGGAAAGTACAGAGCCCCAGTGTTTCACAGGCAGATGAGAGCTGGCCCTCAGGAAGCCAAAGGAACCTAGACAGTCCTGGCAGATTTTGTCTGGGAGCTGTCCTTGGATATAGGGAATTTTGGAGGCAGATTCCCAATTATGGCCATAGACACCTGGACTTCAAAGATGCTTTTTAAAATGGAAAGAAGGCAGGTAAGAGGTGGCCCCCAAGATGCCAAGGCCATCCAGAGCTGTCTTTGCTGGCAGGTTTCCTATGGGAACAATCTTTGGATATAATCAGATATAGAGGTAGAATCCCAATTTCGGCCATGAACCTGTGGAGGAGAGGGAGAGTTCTTTCCCACAGGAAGGAAAGCACAGAACTCCCAAGGGCTTTTTCCAGCTGATCCTGGAGTAGAGCAACCAGCAGCCACACACAGCCCTGACTCCTCAGGGCCCACCTGTGCTGCCCTGAGCCAGCCCTCAGAGGAGGAAAGGATCGGGTTCCAGTGCTGTTTTCAGCACTGTTTTACTCACCCTGAGCTGACAGCAGGAGGCTGCTGCTGCTGCCTTTGCCTTGAGAATTGGAGATCCTGGCTGCTCTTGTCCCTCTTCTGCTTGCCACTTGACTTTTATCTGTAAAACTGCAATTGGCTCTTTTGATCAGTACTTCCTAGAGTGCTTTTGAGATAGGGGACTCAGGCTTTTTGTCACAGGCATCATGATCAGCAGATCTTGAAATGCTCACAAGTCCCTGAGCACTAAGTCAAGGAGAATTAAAGCCACACAGGCCACATTTGCAGTGCTCAAACACAGCCCTGTTGCTGCTGCTGCTGGAATAGAATCAACTGACAGAGGCCATGACAGAAATTGCCTCTGGAGTGTCAAATCAAATGAAAAAATCCACCAGGAGAAAAAAAAAACAGAACTTCTCGACTCGCTTCATTGTTTCTTCTGAGCAGCAGCAGCAGAAAATGGAGATGGCCAGAGGTATTTCCAGCTGTTGCTGGTCCCAGCTGGAGCCCAGCCTGCTGCCCAGTCCCAGCGGGAACCTGAGCCCAGCCCGGGGAGCTCCCGCAGTGTCGGGAGCTCAGCGCACGCGGGGCCAGGCCCAGAGCCCCAGGCACAGCCGCCCATTGTGGGGCAGCGGCGCAGACGGAATGTCCTGCGGCCCAAACCTCCTGCTCCTGCCACACAGCGCCCAGCCTTCTCCCTCTCCTCCTCCTCTCCCAGCATGGCACAAATTCCAGCTCGGAGGAGGCTTCCCCAGAGAGGGCTCAGGCTCCTGGTTCAGCCTCAGTGTCCCTGCAGAGGAACACGGCATCTTTCAGGCGCTTCCACAAGCTCAGGGTTCTCATTTCATGGGGAATTTGGGATGAAAATGGCTTTGTTAGGAAGGACAACAGCGAAGGGAATGGATTGGAAATCCTTAGGGAAAATGACCATTCTTACAGGCAAAGTTCACCAAGTAATTCCCTGCATTTCTCCTTTTCAGATTCTTTCAGTCATCTTCTGAGAGGTCCAGCTTGTTCTGGTGCTTTCCATGAACAGATTGTACTTGTGATTTATAGCAATGCATGAGATGTAGAAGCATCTGAACTGAATGCAGAAACAAACTCCGTCTGTCAGCCCATTTTCATCTTCTAGATCACTTTCAAGATGTCCATGGGGATGTTGGAATGATTATCACACAGCTCTCCATTTCTGGCTGCAGGCTCTGGAGATTCTTTCTCTGCATTCAGTCAAGCTTGCGTTCCCTAACAATTCCTGGTAGCCCGTCATGTTTTCTTAGGGTAGAACAGTAACAATGAAAACATTACCAATGACACAACTGCCCAGCCCACAAGGGAAAGAAAGAAGAAGTTTTTTAAAGTTTTTAAATATTTGTCCTGCTTTGCTGCAAGAGTTGTGCTGCACGCACAGTGGGGAAAGCCAGGAGAAACTGCAGTTGGTGGCACATCTTGTGACCGAAGCTGCTCCTCGTTCTCCAGGAAAGGTTCTTGGAAAGAGCAAACAGGACTGTGGAGAAGATTCTGGGAAAAGTGAAACAGCTTTTAAGAAATGAAATAAGAATGGAAAGAAACAATCCAAGATGTTTTATTTATTTTTATGCTCCCCTTTTCCATCTTGCACTACTTTGCCTTCCCACTAGTTCCAAATGGATCTTACCTCTAAGATCCATGACTTGGCAAGTTTTAGACACTCTAAAATACCATGAGCAACACACAGTTTGCCTTCCTCTGTATTTTTTGGAAAGCAGTGCTGGAGAGGTAAGTGCAGTGCTTGGGCCAGGTACAAATTCTGCATTCAGGGAATGTGCTCTGATAGTATTTGACCCTCAGCAGGGACAATGCACAGCATCAACCGAGGGGATTCCTGTGCCGCTGTGCAGGAGTCCAGACTCTGAGTCTTGGCTGAACACGGCAAAGTTCCCGTGTTTGGACAGGTTCAGGGGCTGCCCCTTGGGAGCGTATGGCTTGGAGAGGGGGCAAACAGGCAATGGATAAACGGACACAAGGACAAACGGCCCCAGCACTTCAGTTGCAGCGGCAGCAGCGGCAGGAGCGGCAGCAGCAGTGAAAGCAATGAAAGAAGCGACTCTATCGACTCCCTCTTCCTTGTCCTCTCCCTCTCCCGCTGTCCCGCACCCTCTCCCGGTCTCCCTTTCCCGGTGTCCCCTCGTCTCCCAGTCTCTCTCTCTCCCCGTGCCGGGCCGGGCCATGCCATGCCCCCAGCCCACCCCTGGCCCTGGGCGGGATTGCCCCATCCCCGGCCCCAGGCGTCCCACTGCGGTCTCACCTCCACCTGGCTCTGGCTGTACTGGCGATGGCGCTGCTGGGCAGGCATCAGTGCCTGGGGCTGGGGCAGCATCAGCTGTCTTTGGCTCTGCCCGGCCCAATCCCGGCCCCGGCCCTGGCCCTGGCCCCGTCCCCACAGAGGACACATATGGTGCAGCCCCTCCCACCACCTCCACTGCGGCATCCCCGGCCCGAGCTACGCTGCCAAGCAGCGCAGCCGCCGGCCCCAAGGCTCCCGTGTCGCATTCCAAAGAGCGAGCACCTGGGGATCCCGGCTCGGGGCACGTGACGGGCATTCGGGGGCCGCTGCTGGCCCAGGCCGAGCGCTGACAGCCGCGTCCTGCCTACAGAGAAGGCGCAGCAGGGCCTGAAGGAGCAGTACCGGCTGGGCTCGCTGCTGGGGCGCGGTGTCCTTGGCAGCGTCTTCTCAGCAATGTGACTCTCGGACAGCGCCCCAGTGAGTGGCAGGCCCAGCAGTGGGCGGAGGAGGAGGGGGCAGAGGAAGAGGAGGAAAAGAATGGGGCTTGGCAGGGCAGGTAGTGAGCTCAGCTTGCTGCTCCCCTTGGCTCGCAGGTGGCCATCAAAAAGATACCACGGAACTGCATCTGGCACTAGGGCAAGCTGGTGAGTGAGCAGGGCCACTGGTGCCTGCCGGGCGGGGATGAGCTGAGGCCTGGCAGGGTGGAAGCCGCCGGGACACCTCAAGGGGAAGCAGCCGTGGGGCCAGCACAGAGCATCCCGGGCTGGGTGAGGGGTTCCTCAGCCCTGGCATGGCATTGGCCCCCACTGACGGCATCGTGATCCTCCCACAGCCCAACGGCACCAGCGCACCCCTGGAGATCGTGCTGCTGGACAAGGTGTCCACTGGCTTCCCTGGCGTCGTCTAGCTGCTGGAGTGGCTTGAGCTACCCAACATCTTGATGGTTCGGGAGCGGCCAGAGCGGTCTCAGGACCTGCAGCATTTCATTCAGGCCAGCTACCATCTGGTCCCTGGGCATTGTGCTGCACCAGATGGTCTGTGGGGAGCACCCTTTCAGGAGGGGCCAGAACATCAGCTGGGACCATTGGCTCTCACTGCCCCAATGGCTCACTCAAGGTGGATCCTCAGTTCTGGATACAGGGGGAAAAACATTGCTGGGCGACAGTGGGCTCAGGAGCATCCTGCTGTGGCAGCTGCTGAGGAGGTGGCACATGTCCTGCTCTCCTCCAAAACAAAGAATTGATGATAAAGTTTAGGCTCAGCTCTGAGCACATCCAGCATGGCCTGGGCATGGGAATAGTGGGGCAGAGCCAACAGGAGCCTTCTTCAACTGATGGGTGATTTCTGGTTTCTCTGCCCACAGTGCCAAGGTCTGATCAGGCGGTGTTTATCCACGCTGGACTTGGAAAGGCCCTCATTAGAAGAGCTGTTCTGTGATCCTTGGATGCAGGATATTCATCTGCCATAGAAGAAGGGAGAGAGCCACAGGCCCACTTTGATGCAGGGCCCTGGTAAGTTAGAGCTCCACACATGCCTTGGCAGTCAGAAGCAAAGGAACCCAGACCTTTTTTGTCCTGCCTGTGTCACTCCACCGGGATCATGGCATGGGAATCACGCAGCCCTTGTGCTGGAGCTGAGCTGCTCTGCCCAGCACTGGTGGCTGCCATCCAAGCTGCTTTTGCTTGTCCTGGTTCCCTGACAGCTGGGTGACACGATCCGTCCTAAGGACGTGATTCGTGTAGGTTCTTTTTCACTGATCTCAGGGTGCAAAAACTGACACGACAAGGGGATTTGCAGTAAAATCAAAATACATGTACTTTTATTAAATAGCCATAGCAAAGATGCGTTAGAGAGAGAGGGGAATGAAGAAAGGGAAAAGAGTAAGGAAAAGAAAAAGGAAGAGAGGGAGGGCAAGGAGGTATATAGCTACCAGACGTGCGGATGACAAAGTTCCTCGAAGTCCGGTCAACAAAGAGGCCTGTCGTCTTCACGTCAGGGGAGATCTTCAAGGTATCAGTCAGGTCTAACCTTTTTTATAGTCCTTTTGAAATGGGGGAAGGGGCCCCATTTCAAAATAGTCTATTGATAAAGGGTACAAGGAGTCCATCAGTAGTCCATCAGGAACAGGTGTCGTCAGCAGCAGATGTCGTAGGCAGGAACCATTGTCTTCTCGGTCCAGTGGTCGCTTGCAAAACTTGCTCCGGTCCCCACGCATACCTTCCCTCACCCTATGGTGGGGATTTCAGTCTCAGTCCTTGAGGGAAAAGAGGGGAGCTTTTCCATGTAGGGGTCGCACGTCTCAGTCCTTGATGGGAGAACCTCTCCCATCTCAGTCCATCTGTCACGGTGGTTGATGTACGGTGAATGGAGGGTCCTTTTGTGGTGACCTCCGGGAAGGTCATTCCAGAGAGAAAGTCCAGCCAAGTCAGAAGGGTGGAGAAATTCCAGCACTAGCGTTGCTAGGTGATGCAGGCGAAGGAGAGCACACTGCCCCTTCTTGGGTGCAGTGTTCCATGAGTTGAGCAAACACACCTGTAGGCAATAATCTGGCTTGGTGGACCAGACAGACCTGGATTTTCAGAGCAGGATCTTTCCCTTTCCCCGGTGGTCTTGGCTTTCATGACGATCGAGAGGCAAAAAATGAGGGAAGTTTCGGACAGACTCTCACACTGGGGCCCTGGGCACAGCCCTGAGAGCCTGGTCTGAGCCCAGGGAAGGAGAAGGAGCCCCTGGAGAAGCTGTACCAGGTGGGAATGCTGCTGCTGCTGGAGACAGCGAGGATGACATCAAGGATGACAACCTCTTCCTCCACCTGGCCACTGGCCAGCTGAAGATGATGGACTTTGATTCTGGCACTTTCTTCAAAGCCAGGCTCCACAGCGAATTTGCAGATGAGTCCACACCCAGGGAAATGCTCCCAGATTTGGGCATTGCCCAGCCTGGCTGGGAACCAAAGGTTCCCCCTTGGCTGGGGTGGATGCAGCTGATCCTTCAGTCGGCTGCCCAGCTGCTTTTGGCAGGGCTGGGGGATGGGCTGGGGTGGGTACGAAATGGGAGTGGGCTCCTGGCCCTGCCAACAGCCCCCAGCACCCACCGTGGCCTGGGCTGGGGTTGGAGCTGGGGCAGCCAGCCTGACACAAACAAACCTCCATGGTGGGAGCAGAGGTGGGACTCCAGAACCTGTGCTGGGGCTGCATTGCTGTGCAGGCAAGGAAGGGCTTGGGCTGCTCCACTGCCCTTGTTTGCTTTGGGATCACTGTTATTTTGTGGGGCAGTGCAGGGGGGAAGAGAGAAAGTGTGGGCTTCCCTCACCCATGGCTGGGTTTTTCCCTAGCATGTAGGGGTTTGGCCTTCTTCAAGGCCCTGACAGAGATACAATTTTTTACCTTTTTTCTTGTTTTCCCTTTTTGTCTCTAATCTCTTTTCAATAATTTGTTGTTTGTTTTTCCAGAGGAAGCATTCTAGGTGGGGTCCAGTCTGGATCAGGAAGTGCTTGGGAGCAGCTGTGGTGTGGATGGGCCGTGCCCTTGGAGAAGGCTGAGGACATCGTTTGGGACCAGCTTTTCTTCCAGCCATGGATGGCGTGAGGTGGGTCCCTGTCTGCTTGGCAGGGTAGGATCAGAGCTTTTGGGAGATGGCAGCGAGCACAGGAGCATCCTGCTCTGGGCAGCTGCTGAGGGCTGGATGTGCTGTGGCTGGCTGCAGGCTGGGCACGTGTCCTGCCCTCCTGCTCTGCTCCCTGAGGCAGCACTGATGGGCAGCTCTGGGTACAGCTCTGGGCACAGCTCTGGGCACAGCCAGCATGGCCTGGGCACTGCAGGCATTGGGACAAGGGGACAGGAGCCCTCAGCTGACGGGCAGTTTCTGGTTTCTCTCCTTGCAGCCAGGCTCTGCGGGTGCTGAGGCTGCTCTGGGCTCTGCCAGGGCTCTGCTGGAGCTCAGCACCGGGCCAGGATCAGCCAAAGAAGAAATGGTGTCACCTGCAGCACCGACTTGCTTGAGCATTTTGGCAACACAGCTCAAGTTTGCAGAGTGTACATCTCCAAGGGAAAACATGACACCCCCTGTAGCCATGATATTTTAGTGAAAAAGCCTCTGCTGGGATTTTTCCTGTCCTGAGGAGCTGAGAGCGTCAGGAAAGAAATGTAAACAATAACTATCTGCTGCTGTGGAAGGCCACAGGTGCATCTTTCATTGGTCCATGTGGATTGTTTTCAATCAGTGACCAACCACAGCCACCTGTGCCAAGGCTGTGAGCAGTCACAGGATTTTTGTTATTCATTCCAATTCTATTCTTGTCTTTGTAGCCTTCTGATCTTCTTCTCTCTGTTCCTTTAGTATAGTTTTAATGTAGTATTTTAATATAATATATAACATAATAAATCAGCCTTCTGATGAAAATGGAGTCAAGCCTCGTGTCTTCGCACAAGGGGCAGCCTAAACAACAACCCCCCCCAAAATAAACTTGTTCATAGCTTCAGAAATGAAATCAATCTGGGATGACCCCAAATACAATTTCTGAGCTTCCTGAAGTTGTAGCTCAGCCCTTCTCTGAACAGTTCTCTCCCCCACCTGCCTTTTACTTCCCAACTGCTCCCTCTTTTCCCCCAGTGAGTTCCCAGCCCATGCCAGTCTCCATCACACTGTTGCCTTCCTTGGTGCCCCTCACCACGAGGAAGGCTGAGCCACAGGCTTAGGGACTCATCCTGTCACTGGCTGAGGAGCAGCAATGTCTCAGAAGTCCAGTGGCATTTTAGTGTCATTCAGAGCCACTGACCAGCCCTCAGCTCTCCTCACTGCTGAGCTCCCACTCCCTTTTTCTTGTCCTTGCAGCAGGATGAGCTCTTTGAATCTCCTTGAGCCAGCCCACTGTTCCCAGCTCACGCACCCACCTCAGTGAGGCTGAAGCTGAAGATACTCTGTCTCCTCTGGCACACCAGTCCAGTCCCCTGTGCGGGGAACCCCAGTCCCAGAGCACAGCACACAGCAGTGCAGTCCGGGCTGGAGCAGTTGCCCTGCAGCCCTGGCTTGGCTGTTTGTGGCAGCTGAATGCTCCCTGTTTCAGCTGTCCCTGCAGGATGGCCCCTGGGCAGAGCCCAGCCGGGCTCCCACTGCAGCCCCTGCAGCTTGGGGCAGACAGTGCTCCCAGAGCTGAGGTTCACGGGGAGCACCCGGAGCTGTGCCTTGCACTCTGCTGCCGTGTGTCACAGCACAGGCTGGCTTGTACTGTGTGACTGTACCAGCCCCTGGTGTGACTGACAGGGCCTCGCCCACTCACATCTCTCCCAAGGCTGCAGCATTTCACTGGCCAGAACCTGAAGGGGCGTAGAGATCAGACCAATGACATTTTCCAGACTGGGTTTTTCAAAGGCCCTTTCTAAGAAAGGGCTGGAAAATAAATGCTGTTTGCCACATGGACATTGGGGTGAGTGGTCTCTTTGTCTCCAATCCACCCCCCTGGGCCAACGTTACAGCCACTCATCCCCCTCGTGCCTTCCCACTGCCTTGTCCAGTCAGGGCTCCTGCAGCCCCTCATCCCTTGGTGGACCCGTCCCCACAGGGTCTCCCCCAGCCCGGCCAAGCTGCTCAGCAGCAGCACTGCAGCTACACAGGAGCTCCAGAGGAGCCCCATCAAGAGGCACCTGGGAGCCCTCAGCAATCCAGCCAGCAACACACTGCCAGGAGGACATGGATGGCGGTTCCTGCCTGGGACAGGGCTTGTGGCCATCTCCAGGCACTGGTCTCACCGGAGTCCAGCAGCTCCGGCCCCTGCCCATCCGCTCTGTTAGCAGCACAGAGGCTTCAGCAGAACCACCAAAGGCCAAGGGGCTTCTGGCCACTTTCCCTGCAACACTGCACGCCTGGGCAGCTTGCTGAGCCCAAGCACCCTTTTCCCCCTCTTCCCCCATGCCCTGCAGACCCTGGGCAGCAAAAGAAAGATCCTGGGAGTCTGTCTATTACAACACATCTATATTCATTTGCTACAGAAAAAAAAAACAAAAAGAAGAGAAGAACAATATTAAAGAAATAGAAAATCCCCGCTGCCTCGGGTGGCCCCAGCAGACAGAGCCTCTGTGATCAGCTCTCTGCAGAGCTCCAGCAGCGCAGGCAGCTCAGCCCCGACAGACGAGGCCGTGTCCACCGTGCCCTGCAGAGCTGATCCTGCAGCCTCTGGAAGACAGAGTATCGCTTACTCTGCAGTGCCCGGAGGACATCCAACGTTTGAAGTGCCGCGTCTGACACGGCACTGCTGATGTCCTCTGCCAGGTGTTCAAGGGCTGAAAGAGAGAGGAACAGAGCCATGGTCAGATCCCAGAGCTGAGGGGACCCGAGGAGAGCCCCCTGCCAGGGCCATCCCAGCCCGCTCTAGCCATGGCCAGGAGGGAGCAGGGACCAAGGGGCTCAGCCCGAAGCTGCTGGCCACGAATGCCCCAGGTGGCCCTGAAATCTCTGTGTGCTCTGCCCACGCCGGCCCTGGTCCGCACAGGGAGCAGAGCCCTCCTTAGCCGGGGCAGGGCTCGCAGCTGCCCCCGCCAGCCCCCGCTGCCAGCCCGCTGCCCTCACTCACCGCTGCAGATGAGCTGGAGCTCTTCCCTCTTCCCCCTCAGGTGCCGCCCGGCCATGCCTGGGAACACAGAGCCTGTCACGGCGCCAGCGGCACAGCTCCCTGCCAGCGGCGCTGTTGGCGCTGTGGCCACACGCCCTGCTGGCCCGGCAGGGCTCAGCCCGGGCCACGCCGCACGCTGCCGCCCGAGGGCACGGCTGCCAGAGGCCGGCAGCAGCGCCGAGCCCAGGTGGAGCTCCGGGGTGCCGGGCCCGGACGGCGCTGCCGGGGCAGCGGGCGGGGCTGGGGCCGAGCTGCGGCGGGCCGGGGAGGGAGTCCGGGCTCGTGGCTCACCCGTGAACCTGATGGCCGCCGCTCGCAGGGACTCCTGTGGGTTCCGCAGGTACGGCAGGGCCCGGCGCAGGTGCTCGGCCGCTCGGCTCCTGTCCTCTGCCAGCTGCAGAGAGCGGCAGCAGGGAAGGCTCGGCGCGGGCTCAGCCCCTGTGGCGGGCGCTCCCTGCGCCCAGCCCTGGCCTCCCCTGCCCGCACAGCCCTGAGGCGCGGCCAGCAGCCGCTGGCGCCGGGCTCTGGAGGGGGCAGAGGGCCGGCTGCTGCCTGGGGAGCCGCGGTGCCGCCCCGGCCCGCAGCCCCGCCGAGCCGGGGCTCCATCGGCCCCCAGCTCGGGCCCACAGGAGCCTGGAGAAGAGCCCGCGCGGCCTCGGGGTGCAGCAGCGGGCAGGGGCACAGCTGCCGGTGCCGCACACTGAGCACGGCGCTCAGGGGGCTTCTCCAGGCTGAGGCTGGGGCTTCCAGGCCGTCCTTACCAGGCACTTGGTGAACTTCCACAGCTTCTTGTTCTTCAGCTGTTTTTCAAGATCCCTCCTCTTCAGGAACTCGGCCACACAAAGCAGCGTTTCCTGAGAAACCTGGAGAGCAGCAGAGACACGGAGATGGCCCCACAGCCCAGGGTGCAGGACCGCGTCCCTGTGCCAAGGCCTGGAGGAGGCTGCAGCCCGGCAGGCGCCAGGGCAGGAGGCAGCCGAGCCTCCTGCCAGGGAACAGCAGCAGCCCATGAATCCTCACCTGTGCCACAAGCCGATTCTCATCATGGCAGTGGAAGAAGAGTGGCAGCAGGCTCTGGCGCAGGGGTGTCTTCAGGGCCTTTTTTTCCTTTTTCTGTGGAAGAGTCACCAATGTTCGGAAGAGGAGTATGGAGAGCACCTGCACCTGGTTATTGTCCTGTATGAAAGGAAGAGAAAAAGACCTCAGCATTGGCTGCACGGGGCTCAGCTTGGCGCAGGCCTGCAAATCCACAGGGCACAAAGTTTCTGGGCAGCACCCAGTGGTCGTGGCTGAGGGCAGAGAGCCTTACGTGGTCAAAGAGTGGCAGGAGCGCCTCAACCAGCTGCAGTGTGATGGGGCCGGCTATCAGCGTGTCATTGTCCAAAATAATAAAGCTGAGTAGCATGACCGTCATGCAAACTATCTCTCCATCTGTGTCCTGCAGGAGCTCCACAAGGCTTTCAGTCAGGCTCCACATTTTTTTGGTCTGTTCGGAACACAAGTTGGTGAAATGCCATCCTGCTGTGGCAGGGCTCAGAGGCCAAAGGCCTATCCTGAAGCACTTGGGCAGCTGAAGCGGGAGGCAGGAGAGCTGGGAGCAGCTGCCCCAGCACCCAAAGCCCAGCCAAGCCCAAAGGACTGCATTGCCCAGCTTAGCCCCTGCCCCCTTCTCACCATGGAGGGCTCGTCAGTGAACTCGAGAAGGGCCCTGAGTGCCAGGCGACGCCTCTCCCTGCACTCGCTCCGCAGGTGCCTTGACAAGATTTGCAGGACTCTCTTAGCACCGCGTTCACTCAAGTCCAGGAACTCGAGGACCTGAAAGGCACAGGGCAGTGACAGGGGAGCCGGCCAGCAGGAGCTGGAACCGCACAGGGCTGGGCCCAGGCAGCAGCACAGGCACGGGCGCCGTCCCAGGCAGCTGCGGCTACGAGAGGGCAGAGAGCTGGGAGGCAGCGCTGGCCATCAGGCTCACCTCCGCAAGGAAGGCCAGGGCGGGCAGCTCCCAGCGTGGCTCCTGTGTGCTGAGCAGCCGGAGCAGGTAGCGAGCGATGCGGGAGCACAAGGAGATGGAGACACAGGACATCTCCCTGGCAGGAGAGAAAGTCACCAAGACTGTGGGCCATGGGGACAAAGCTCTGCCAGGACCGACTCACAGAGGTCTGGTCTTTCCCCAGCATCCTGCAAGGGACCCTGGGCTATTGGGGAGGTGGCTCCTTGTGGGCACCCTCCTCTCCCAGCCTTTTCCAGTCTGCTTGGCTGTCCCTCGGTGACAAGGCCCTCTGGCCCGCGACCATGGAGACTGTGTGGGGCACCCTGGGCACAGAGCACAAATGTCAGAGGCAGCGGGGAGAAGGGGGTCTCACCTGGCCAGCAGAGCCACGGCATAGTGGTGGGTGTCAGCACACAGCAGCGTGTCCCAGCCACACGCTGGTGCTTCCATCGCCACCACCACATCCTCGTGCTGCATTCGGCAGAGCAGGGACTTCAGGGTCCGCACTGCAAACCTGCGTGCAGAGCAAAGCCCCGGTCACGCTGGGAGCACTGGCTCCTGCCCAGGGACGTGGCAGGGACAGGAGGAATGGGATGGAGCACCTGTTGGGGCTGGCGGCAAGGTCATATTGCTCTTGGCATCCCTTCCAGAAGGTATCCACCTCCTCTGGCATATCCAGAGTGGTGAAGAACACTTGGAAGAGCAGATGCACAAAGAGGCGGGGGAAATACACCGTCACCACGTGTGGGACACAGGGAACCTGGAGGATCTTCCACATCACCACAGTGGCCTGCAAAGGACAAAGCCCCCTGAGACAGCGCTCAGTGCCGAGGTGTCTGTGTGGCAGGGCCTGAGCAGGGGAGGGAGAGGCCCAAAGAGGTGCAGGGGGAGCAGGACCTGGTGGCCCTGAAGCTGCCCCGAGGCCAGGTTTCATCCCAGCGCCTGAGGCAGGGAGATGCAGTGGGGGAAGGAGGATGGAGAGCTGCTGGAGAGGCGGCTTTGGGGCCAGCAAAGGCCAGTTGCAGAAACTCACAGCCAGGGCCAAGACACCCGTTTTGTCCCCATCGGAGGTGCACATGCTGTGCTCGGGCCAGCTCCCCAGCACATCCAGGAGTATCAGCAGCGCAGGCTCCGCAGTCCTGGGCGAGCACATGATGCTCTTCCACATGGTCAGAGCAGCTCTGTGGGGTTAGAGCTCTGTCTCAGGGGGGTCTGGGACACAGCACTGTGGCCTGGGCAGCAGCGGGGACCTGAGCTGGCTGCCAGCTCTGCCTCTGCCCACTGCCACTGGCCAGCAGCTCCCAGCAGCCCAGCCCTGTGGGGACAGGCCCCTGAGGGGCCGTGAGGGAGCATGGCAGCACGCTCGGGGACTGACGTGCCAGGGCTGGCAAAGGGAGCAGCCAGAGGGCCCTGGAGCTCTCTGTTGCTCAGACAGCTGGGACAGGCTGTACAGGCTGATGGGCTGGGGAGCCCTGAGTGCTCTGGGCAGGCGGGCCCCATACCTGTCACAGGATGGGGCCACACGCAGGAGCGTCACCAGTACGTCAGCGGGCTGTGCTTCGGTGAGATCCAGCAGGGTCCTGTTCAGCCTGTGCTCAGCAAACTGATTGGCCGTGAGCCACTGGTGGATGTACCTGACCATGGCGGGCACCTGGAGAAGGCACGGGGAGACTTGGACAGCTGCCAGAGGGAGGAATGTCCCCACCTTGCCCAGAGAAGTGCTTCCCATCCCACCACACTGCCATGGCCTCAAAGGCTTCCAGTGACCAGTGGGTGTTGCTTGGGAGGCCAAGCAATTCCTGGCAGGATCAAACCCTGGCCACGGGCTGCTTACTTGCTTTGGATTGCAAAAGCCCTCCTCTACCAGCATATCCAGCAGGGCAGCACTGGTCTTGGTTTTAAAGATGTGCGAGTATGCTCTGAGCCCAGTGCCCACGGTGCTGGTCTCTTCCTCCCGAATTCTCCTGATTAATTTGCAAACCAGCTGTAGGAGAAGGGCAAGAAACCAAAGGGATGTTCCACAGAATGCTCCAAGCATGGTGACAGCAGGCCCAGCCCAGGTGGGCATGGCTGCAGGTACCTGTGCTGTTCTGTGGAAGAGGCCACGGCTGGATTGCTGCTCTTGTGTGCGCTCCACGGCTGCATCTGGCAAAGAGCGAGCGCAGCCAGAGCTGAGGGGCTGCGGGAGAGGCCGGAGAACACAGCCCAGCCCTGCACTGCCCAGGCAGGGACAGCCCCGGGATGCCCCAGGGGATGGAGCACGGCTGCTGCAGGGTGTCTGCCTGGCCCCTCTTCCGTCCTGTCCATAGGCATGGCCCAGGAGATGGGGTGGGATGGGATGGGATGGGATGGGATGGGATGGGATGGGATGGGATGGGATGCCATGGGATGCCATGGGATGCCATGGGATGCTATGGGATGCCATGCCACGGGATGGGATCAGTTGCAATGGGATGCACTGGGATGGGATGGGATGCTATGACACCAAGCTGGCTGCAGGCACCAACCCTGTATCCCAGCTCTTGCACTCACTCTCCTGCAGTGGCTTGAACAGCACCACCTCTTCCATCTCCTGTGCTGGGGCAGCTCCAGGGCCTTCTTCCTCTTCCTCCACCCAGGCCAGCTTGGGTCTCTGCTCCATGTCTCTGACTAGATTTGTGGCTGCTTGCAGGAGAGGTGCCTCGGAAAAGCTCCAAGTCAGGAAGTCCTGCAGTCGTGCCTGGAAGGCACCTTCAAGAGCGAAGCCTCAGGAGGGCTACAGGACAGCACGTCCTGCACTCTGCTCTGGAGGGCTCCTGCCACAAGGGCAGGAGAGTCCTGTCAAGGATGGTGGTCTGGCCTCGAGGGCACTGGCGGCAGGGATGGGAGATGCCTCTGGGGCACCAAGGCCCACGGTCTGCCCTCGAGGGCACCTGCAGTAGAGAAGCCTCGGGAAGGCCACGGGTCAGCAAGTCCTGTGGTCTGGCCTCGAGGTCAGCTGCAGGAATAACACCTCGGAAAGGCTCCGGGTCAGACACGAACGAGTGTGCTGTGTGGGGCTCCTCACAGCACTGCTCTGTCCCGTCCTGTCCCGTTGTGTGCTCCGAGCACTGTGGAGTGTTCTTGTCGCCACCAGCTCCTATGTCACCACGTGTCACAAAGGGCTCTAGGACACCCGTTCCATGGCGTGGTGACCATGGTACGCCATGTCACAAAGGGCCCCTGCACACACCGCCCCTGCCCTGGAGCCACCCCCAGCCCACCCAAAGTGGCCCAGGTTAGGAGGAATCTCTGGCCCCAGGTGTCTGAGACAGCCTGACAGGGTCTTTAGGAACGGCTCAAACCATCAGCAAATGCTGCCCTTCTCTGCAGGCTCAGGGCAGCAGAAGGAGCCCCCAGGGCTGCCGACACAGCCCCCCTGGGAAGGGCACGGGGCCTTCCACAGAAGCTGGCACGGCCTCCTTGGGACACGTCCTGGCTGGTGGCCATCCTAAACCTGCGGGTGTGACATGGACAAGGAACGTGTGGGCCAGGGCACCAATGCTGCTCTGAGCCCTGGGGCCCGGGCAGCGCTGCCATCAGCAGGTGTGGCAGAGTCCCTGCCCAAGCAGACCTGCCACCCCTCAGCCCTGGCAGCACTGGTGCCCGTCTCCTGCCCCAGAGACCTGTGCCCCGGGGGGCTTCTGTGCCACAGGGAGCCAAAGCCCACGTGCATTGGGGACTCTGCTCCTTCCTGCAGGGGCTGCTGGCAGGAGCACCTGGAGCAACTGCTGGCAACACTTGGTCTCTGTCAGAAGCTCTTACTCCGTGCTGAAATTATTTTCTCATTGAAGTCATTTCCTTCTGCAGGAAAACACCTTAACAGCAAAGGCACAGAATAATGGGGCATTTAAGAATCCTCAGTTCAGGAAAGCTTCACTTCCCATTGCTCAATTCAAGTAGTTCCAAAAAGTTGCAAACTTCCCAAATCAATTGGGATGGCTTGAGAAGGTGAAGACTTGGAATTTTGCTTCCCATCTCAAAGCAGTGACCCATTTGTCTTAATGTCATCCACTGAGAGTCACTTTACAGAACATAACACTACACAGAGGCAAAAAAAAGGGCCATTCTTTGGTTTGCAAATGGTTTTCTATGAAGGGATGATAATATCCTCATTCTCTTAAGGAATAAAAACTCAAGAAATGAAAGTTCACTCAGTGTTCCCAAAGTAGCCCAACCAAAAAAGTAGATGGCAAAAGGGCTAATCCTCCCCCTGGTACAGATATCTAAGTGGCCAGTAAAGTACAGCTCTGCCCTCTGGTTCCCTGCAGGAGAATCAGGACCATGAACAGGAAAAGTCACAGATATTCTTTCTGCCCTCCGGAACCAAAGCTGTGCCAAACCACAGATGCTGCCTTCAACCTGACTCAGATTCCAGCCTAGACCTCTCACCTTCCAGACAATGCCTTCTCCAGCACCCCCCCAACACCAACACCCCCAGCCTCCCTCACAGAAGCCCTCAGCACCTCGCCAGGACCCCGAGCTGTCCCTGTCCCTCTGCAGAGCTTTCCCACCCTCCAGCAGACACCCTGGTTCCCTGCACGTGCCGTGGGATGGCCCTCAGGAGGGTCTGCTCCAAGGCCTTCCCTGGTGGCAGCTCAGGCTGCCAGGCCTGTGGTTCCTGGATCACCCTTCCCACCGAGCCTTCCTGTGCACGGCTGTTCCATTGGCACCTTTGCTCAGCTCGGACTTCTCCACTTAACCAGGACTGCTGGTCAAGGATCCAGAGCAGCCTGGCCAGCTCTTTCTCCAGCTCCCTCTTTACTCTCGGGGGAGCTAGAGCATTCCACAGGAAAACAACTTGTGCCACAAGGAGCCTCAGGCACCTTTGGCAGTGAAACAAGGCCTTTGTTTGACCTAAGTAAGCACAAGCCATTCACATTAGTGAACAAGTGCTTAGCACAGTCTGACCTGAGTACTTGCACCAGTTAGAATAAGAAAAACCTGGGGACCTAATTGATAGGAGATTGACTTGACAAAAAGTTTTAGACATAGTCTGCCAGAAGAACTAAGGGCAAGTACAGAATCAGCCCTGTGCAGGGAAGCCATGAGGAAGATTTTGTGCTGCTTTAGGGCATCGAGACAATGCCTGGCCAGCACCTGGACATTAGCTTCAAGTATAGGAATGTGACACAGTGTATTTCTAACCCCCTGCCTATCAAATCACCTCAGCAGCATAAAGATGGATGGTATTTTTGATACAATTCCTACATCAACCCACTGAAATTTATCCATGGCGGAGAAGCATTTCAGTGGGGGCAGACTTCTGCCCTCCTGCCAGGTCAATAAAAGGGCTTTTGGCAGACAATGCATTTCTCTGCCGATTTCTTTGAGTGAGGGAGACCCCTCAGGACTGCTGTATCCTGAGGGAACACCATTGACTTTGACCTGTAGGCACCTGCACAAGCTTAGAATCAGCTGCCTCAGCTTCCAGGACCTCTCTTGGCCAGCATCCTGACATGGATGCAGGATTGCTGCGAGGCACTTCTGGGACACAGCAAGACAGGACCAGCTGTCTCGTGTCCACGTAGCACCCCCTGACACAGCCAGGGTCATCCCAAAACCAGACAAACGCTCACGTGTCAGCAGAGGGGAGCAAGGAGCACTGGGCTCCTCTCAGGGTATCTCAGCTGGCCTTGCTCCACAACACGCTTCCATTTTCACATGAGGGATTTTCCATGGGGGACCACCAAAGTTACTAAAGTTACCAAAGTTACCCCAGAAAGTTCATTTGGCCAAGAGGTGGGGAAATTCATGGGCTATTGTCATGAAGCAGGTGTGAGCATATAGGGCAAGTTGCTCCTTGGCAGGCCCTGCTCGAAGCAGTGTACCATGGCTGTAAGCACTCCTGCAAACAATCACTTGTGAGCATCCACCTCAACCAGGCCAGAACTCCAGTCAGGGTCTTCAGGGTCTTGGTCTCTGCTCTTGTGACAGTTGTGAGGCAGATGAGGGAAACCTTGGACAATCTCTTGCAGTCATCCCTTCAGAGTGACGAATGAGCTTTGTCATCTGGTATTGTTCATTTTGTGTGCTGGGGAATGCTTTGCCTGTTCAATAAAGAGGTTTTTCCCACCTCCGTCCGTGGAAATTCTTTTCCAAACTGGTTGTGGGGAGGGGCTGTGTGAGTTGGCTTTCTGGGGGGGCCCCTATTGGAGGTTTCCTCCCAAATTTGCCCTAAACCAGGACATTCCTACATTCCCTATGCCACATTCCCGTTCTCATTGCCCCATTCCCTATCTCATTGCCAGTCCTGGACCCGTTCCCATTCCCTATCCTACATTCCCATTCTCATGACCCCATTCCCGGTCCTGTCCCCGGCTCCTTCTGTCTGGGGGAGTGGCTCTCCAGGGTCTGGTCTCCCCTGGGCACAGCACAGCTGATTTTGGGGTGTTGCTACCTGCCCAGCAAGGGCCATGGGGGGTGTTGGTGAAGCTGGCGATCGGCCGGTGCCGGCGGGCGGGACACGGGTTTGGGGATCCCCGGGAGAGGCGGGGATGAAAGGCGGAAGCCCCGGCGTGGGCAGAGGGGCGATAGCAGAGCTGGGGGAGCTCCGGCAGGCTGGAGGGGCGGTGGAGCCGGGAGATGAGTGGGGCCCGGGCCCCCGAGCCTGAAAGTATTGTCGGGGAGCGGAGAAAGCGCTGAGTGCCTGGGGTGGGGGGATGCTGGAGAAGGGGACCCTGGGACACCTGGGAGCCGCGTTTGAATGAGGGGAGGATGAGCCCTGGGAGCCCCAAAAGCCCCTCAGCATTCCTGAGCAGGACCCGGGAGAGGGGGGATGCCCACGACCCACGGGCCCCTCAGCAGCTCTGAGAAGAGGGACCCCCATAACCCCAAATTAAGGACCCTGGAAACAGGGAACCCCTGGGAGAGGGTTTTGGATGATTCCTTGATTTTTGGAGGTATTTCTGGCCACCAGACACCCGCTGACATCTAGAGATGGACTTGGCCAGCGGGACCTTCAAAGCAAATGCACTCACATCTTGTTTTTTCCCCAAATCAGGATT